>NW_027507903.1:569211578-569221578 GCF_037356315.1 Lithobates pipiens
GAGTAGACATTGTATCTTGCAAGGTCTGTTGGATGCAGAGCTAAAGATTTTAGCTTGGTGGAATATGGTGGAAGGCAAAAGAGCACTGAAAGCTTGATCTTGCGGTCAATTTTCCATCCATATGGTTTCCTACAAGACCTAAGGGATGAAGAGTAGTGTTTTTCATAGATTAAGGACCCCAAGACCTCACAAAATGGTTAGAGAGTAGTGCCCCGTGTGAGGATCGAACTCACGACCTTCAGATTATGAGACTGACGCGCTACCTGCTGCGCTAACGAGGCCAATTAGTGAAAGTGATATGTGTGTCATAGCTGGCCACCATACTTGGAAGCTGATGGCGGTGGCACATCTTTTTTTCCCTTTGGTTTTCTCTATTTTTCTCAAAACAAGGCAGCTAGTTTTCCCATATGGTCTAGCGGTTAGGATTCCTGGTTTTCACCCAGGCGGCCCGGGTTCGACTCCCGGTATGGGAAATGCAAGTCCTTTTAACGACCCGCACACTCCTAGTGCTGAAACCTCAAAGCTGTTTTTCCATTGTAACCTCCAATCATTCCCTTGTTGTCAAAGTACCAAGGGACAAAGCCAGGGATGCAGACAAGACAGGTCAAGCCGGGTCAGGACAGGAAATGAAATACTATCAGGAACACAGGAACTCACAGGGCAAGCTGAAGTTCATCCAGCAACTAATGGCTCATGCACGCGCTTTGGCGTATGTATATGCGCACTGGCACATGAATTTTCACACATGAATAATATCAGGATCACAGGAACTCACAGGGGAAGCTGAAGATCATCCAGCAACTAATGGCTTATGCTGCTAGCTTTAAATAGGCCACTGGGCACCAGAAATTGTCACGCATTGTGTGCGCTTTGGCGTACGCACATGCGTACTAGCACATGAAGTTTCTCGGCCGTTCTCGCTCTTCTGCACATTTGCATTGGCAAATATCTATGTGCCAATCTTCTGCAAACCATTCTCTGACAGAGACATCATCTTTTTTTTCCACACCTTTGAAAAAGCCCTTTTGAATTCCTCGGTGCTTTGTTCTTTCTGTGTGATGAAACTAAGGGAAGCATGTCACATAGATGGAAAATGCCTCTGTTGTTCCAGGATGAGTAGACATTGTATCTTGCAAGGTCTGTTAGATGCAGAGCAAAAGATTTTAGCTGGGTGGAATATGGTGGAAGGCAAAAGAGCACTGAAAGCTTGATCTTCTGGTCAATTTTCCATCCATATGGTTTCCTACAAGACCTAAGGGATGAAGAGTAGTGTTTTTCATAGATTAAGGACCCCAAGGCTCACAAAATGGTTAGAGAGTAGTGCCCCGTGTGAGGATCGAACTCACGACCTTCAGATTATGAGACTGACGCGCTACCTGCTGCGCTAACGAGGCCAATTAGTGAAAGTGATATGTGTGTCATAGCTGGCCACCATACTTGGAAGCTGATGGCGGTGGCACATCTTTTTTTCCCTTTGGTTTTCTCTATTTTTCTCAAAACAAGGCAGCTAGTTTTCCCATATGGTCTAGCGGTTAGGATTCCTGGTTTTTACCCAGGCGTCCCGGGTTGGACTCCCGGTATGGGAAATGCAAGTCCTTTTAACGACCCGCACACTCCTAGTGCTGAAACCTCAAAGCTGTTTTTCCATTGTAACCTCCAATCATTCCCTTGTTGTCAAAGTACCAAGGGTCAAAGCCAGGGATGCAGACAAGACAGGTCAAGCCGGGTCAGGACAGGAAATGAAATACTATCAGGAACACAGGAACTCACAGGGCAAGCTGAAGTTCATCCAGCAACTAATGGCTCATGCACGCGCTTTGGCGTACGTATATGCGCACTGGCACATGAATTTTCACACATGAATAATATCAGGATCACAGGAACTCACAGGGGAAGCTGAAGATCATAAATCAACTACTGGCTTATGCTGCTAGCTTTAAATAGGCCACTGGGCACCAGAAATTGTCACGCATTGTGTGCGCTTTGGCGTACGCACATGCGTACTAGCACATGAAGTTTCTCGGCCGTTCTCGCTCTTCTGCACATTTGCATTGGCAAATATCTATGTGCCAATCTTCTGCAAACCATTCTCTGACAGAGACATCATCTTTTTTTTCCACACCTTTGAAAAAGCCCTTTTGAATTCCTCTGTGCTTTGTTCTTTCTGTGTGATGAAACTAAGGGAAGCATGTCACATAGATGGAAAAGGCCTCTGTTGTTCCAGGATGAGTAGACATTGTATCTTGCAAGGTCTGTTGGATGCAGAGCTAAAGATTTTAGGTGGGTGGAATATGGTGGAAGGCAAAAGAGCACTGAAAGCTTGATCTTCCGGTCAATTTTCCATCCATATGGTTTCCTACAAGACCTAAGTGGTGAAGAGTAGTGTTTTTCATAGATTAAGGACCCCAAGGCTCACAAAATGGTTAGAGAGTAGTGCCCCGTGTGAGGATCGAACTCACGACCTTCAGATTATGAGACTGACGCGCTACCTGCTGCGCTAACGAGGCCAATTAGTGAAAGTGATATGTGTGTCATAGCTGGCCACCATACTTGGAAGCTGATGGCGGTGGCACATCTTTTTTTCCCTTTGGTTTTCTCTATTTTTCTCAAAACAAGGCAGCTAGTTTTCCCATATGGTCTAGCGGTTAGGATTCCTGGTTTTTACCCAGGCGTCCCGGGTTGGACTCCCGGTATGGGAAATGCAAGTCCTTTTAACGACCCGCACACTCCTAGTGCTGAAACCTCAAAGCTGTTTTTCCATTGTAACCTCCAATCATTCCCTTGTTGTCAAAGTACCAAGGGTCAAAGCCAGGGATGCAGACAAGACAGGTCAAGCCGGGTCAGGACAGGAAATGAAATACTATCAGGAACACAGGAACTCACAGGGCAAGCTGAAGTTCATCCAGCAACTAATGGCTCATGCACGCGCTTTGGCGTACGTATATGCGCACTGGCACATGAATTTTCACACATGAATAATATCAGGATCACAGGAACTCACAGGGGAAGCTGAAGATCATAAATCAACTACTGGCTTATGCTGCTAGCTTTAAATAGGCCACTGGGCACCAGAAATTGTCACGCATTGTGTGCGCTTTGGCGTACGCACATGCGTACTAGCACATGAAGTTTCTCGGCCGTTCTCGCTCTTCTGCACATTTGCATTGGCAAATATCTATGTGCCAATCTTCTGCAAACCATTCTCTGACAGAGACATCATCTTTTTTTTCCACACCTTTGAAAAAGCCCTTTTGAATTCCTCGGTGCTTTGTTCTTTCTGTGTGATGAAACTAAGGGAAGCATGTCACATAGATGGAAAATGCCTCTGTTGTTCCAGGATGAGTAGACATTGTATCTTGCAAGGTCTGTTGGATGCAGAGCTAAAGATTTTAGCTGGGTGGAATATGGTGGAAGGCAAAAGAGCACTGAAAGCTTGATCTTCCGGTCAATTTTCCATCCATATGGTTTCCTACAAGACCTAAGTGGTGAAGAGTAGTGTTTTTCATAGATTAAGGACCCCAAGGCTCACAAAATGGTTAGAGAGTAGTGCCCCGTGTGAGGATCGAACTCACGACCTTCAGATTATGAGACTGACGCGCTACCTGCTGCGCTAACGAGGCCAATTAGTGAAACTGATATGTGTGTCATAGCTGGCCACCATACTTGGAAGCTGATGGCGGTGGCACATCTTTTTTTCCCTTTGGTTTTCTCTATTTTTCTCAAAACAAGGCGGCTAGTTTTCCCATATGGTCTAGCGGTTAGGATTCCTGGTTTTCACCCAGACGGCCCGGGTTCGACTCCCGGTATGGGAAATGCAAGTCCTTTTAACCACCCGCACACTCCTAGTGCTGAAACCTCAAAGCTGTTTTTCCATTGTAACCTCCAATCATTCCCTTGTTGTCAAAGTACCAAGGGTCAAAGCCAGGGATGCAGACAAGACAGGTCAAGCCGGGTCAGGACAGGAAATGAAATACTATCAGGAACACAGGAACTCACAGGGCAAGCTGAAGTTCATCCAGCAACTAATGGCTCATGCACGCGCTTTGGCGTACGTATATGCGCACTGGCACATGAATTTTCACACATGAATAATATCAGGATCACAGGAACTCACAGGGCAAGCTGAAGTTCATCCAGCAACTAATGGCTCATGCACGCGCTTTGGCGTACGTATATGCGCACTGGCACATGAATTTTCACACATGAATAATATCAGGATCACAGGAACTCACAGGGGAAGCTGAAGATCATCCAGCAACTAATGGCTTATGCTGCTAGCTTTAAATAGGCCACTGGGCACCAGAAATTGTCACGCATTGTGTGCGCTTTGGCGTACGCACATGCGTACTAGCACATGAAGTTTCTCGGCCGTTCTCGCTCTTCTGCACATTTGCATTGGCAAATATCTATGTGCCAATCTTCTGCAAACCATTCTCTGACAGAGACATCATCTTTTTTTTCCACACCTTTGAAAAAGCCCTTTTGAATTCCTCGGTGCTTTGTTCTTTCTGTGTGATGAAACTAAGGGAAGCATGTCACATAGATGGAAAATGCCTCTGTTGTTCAAGGATGAGTAGACATTGTATCTTGCAAGGTCTGTTGGATGCAGAGCTAAAGATTTTAGCTGGGTGGAATATGGTGGAAGGCAAAAGAGCACTGAAAGCTTGATCTTCCGGTCAATTTTCCATCCATATGGTTTCCTACAAGACCTAAGGGATGAAGAGTAGTGTTTTTCATAGATTAAGGACCCCAAGGCTCACAAAATGGTTAGAGAGTAGTGCACCGTGTGAGGATCGAACTCACGACCTTCAGATTATGAGACTGACGCGCTACCTGCTGCGCTAACGAGGCCAATTAGTGAAAGTGATATGTGTGTCATAGCTGGCCACCATACTTGGAAGCTGATGGCGGTGGCACATCTTTTTTTCCCTTTGGTTTTCTCTATTTTACTCAAAACAAGACGGCTAGTTTTCCCATATGGTCTAGCGGTTAGGATTCCTGGTTTTCACCTAGGCGGCCCGGGTTCGACTCCCGGTATGGGAAATGCAAGTCCTTTTAACCACCCGCACACTCCTAGTGCTGAAACCTCAAAGCTGTTTTTCCATTGTAACCTCCAATCATTCCCTTGTTGTCAAAGTACCAAGGGTCAAAGCCAGGGATGCAGACAAGACAGGTCAAGCCGGGTCAGGACAGGAAATGAAATACTATCAGGAACACAGGAACTCACAGGGCAAGCTGAAGTTCATCCAGCAACTAATGGCTCATGCACGCGCTTTGGCGTACGTATATGCGCACTGGCACATGAATTTTCACACATGAATAATATCAGGATCACAGGAACTCACAGGGGAAGCTGAAGATCATCCAGCAACTAATGGCTTATGCTGCTAGCTTTAAATAGGCCACTGGGCACCAGAAATTGTCACGCATTGTGTGCGCTTTGGCGTACGCACATGCGTACTAGCACATGAAGTTTCTCGGCCGTTCTCGCTCTTCTGCACATTTGCATTGGCAAATATCTATGTGCCAATCTTCTGCAAACCATTCTCTGACAGAGACATCATCTTTTTTTTCCACACCTTTGAAAAAGCCCTTTTGAATTCCTCGGTGCTTTGTTCTTTCTGTGTGATGAAACTAAGGGAAGCATGTTACATAGATGGAAAATGCCTCTGTTGTTCAAGGATGAGTAGACATTGTATCTTGCAAGGTCTGTTGGATGCAGAGCTAAAGATTTTAGCTGGGTGGAATATGGTGGAAGGCAAAAGAGCACTGAAAGCTTGATCTTCCGGTCAATTTTCCATCCATTTGGTTTCCTACAAGACCTAAGGGATGAAGAGTAGTGTTTTTCATAGATTAAGGACCCCAAGGCTCACAAAATGGTTAGAGAGTAGTGCACCGTGTGAGGATCGAACTCACGACCTTCAGATTATGAGACTGACGCGCTACCTGCTGCGCTAACGAGGCCAATTAGTGAAAGTGATATGTGTGTCATAGCTGGCCACCATACTTGGAAGCTGATGGCGGTGGCACATCTTTTTTTCCTTTTGGTTTTCTCTATTTTTCCCAAAACAAGGCAGCTAGTTTTCCCATATGGTCTAGCGGTTAGGATTCCTGGTTTTCACCCAGGCGGCCCGGGTTCGACTCCCGGTATGGGAAATGCAAGTCCTTTTAATGACCCGCACACTCCTAGTGCTGAAACCTCAAAGCTGTTTTTCCATTGTAACCTCCAATCATTCCCTTGTTGTCAAAGTACCAAGGGTCAAAGCCAGGGATGCAGACAAGACAGGTCAAGCCGGGTCAGGACAGGAAATGAAATACTATCAGGAACACAGGAACTCACAGGGCAAGCTGAAGTTCATCCAGCAACTAATGGCTCATGCACGCGCTTTGGCGTACGTATATGCGCACTGGCACATGAATTTTCACACATGAATAATATCAGGATCACAGGAACTCACAGGGGAAGCTGAAGATCATCCAGCAACTAATGGCTTATGCTGCTAGCTTTAAATAGGCCACTGGGCACCAGAAATTGTCACGCATTGTGTGCGCTTTGGCGTACGCACATGCGTACTAGCACATGAAGTTTCTCGGCCGTTCTCGCTCTTCTGCACATTTGCATTGGCAAATATCTATGTGCCAATCTTCTGCAAACCATTCTCTGACAGAGACATCATCTTTTTTTTCCACACCTTTGAAAAAGCCCTTTTGAATTCCTCGGTGCTTTGTTCTTTCTGTGTGATGAAACTAAGGGAAGCATGTCACATAGATGGAAAATGGCTCTGTTGTTCCAGGATGAGTAGACATTGTATCTTGCAAGGTCTGTTGGATGCAGAGCTAAAGATTTTAGCTGGGTGGAATATGGTGGAAGGCAAAAGAGCACTGAAAGCTTGATCTTCCGGTCAATTTTCCATCCATATGGTTTCCTACAAGACCTAAGGGATGAAGAGTAGTGTTTTTCATAGATTAAGGACCCCAAGGCTCACAAAATGGTTAGAGAGTAGTGCACCGTGTGAGGATCGAACTCACGACCTTCAGATTATGAGACTGACGCACTACCTGCTGCGCTAACGAGGCCAATTAGTGAATGTGATATGTGTGTCATAGCTGGCCACCATACTTGGAAGCTGATGGCGGTGGCACATCTTTTTTTCCCTTTGGTTTTCTCTATTTTTCTCAAAACAGGGCAGCTAGTTTTCCCATATGGTCTAGCGGTTAGGATTCCTGGTTTTCACCCAGACGGCCCGGGTTCGACTCCCGGTATGGGAAATGCAAGTCCTTTTAACGACCCGCACACTCCTAGTGCTGAAACCTCAAAGCTGTTTTTCCATTGTAACCTCCAATCATTCCCTTGTTGTCAAAGTACCAAGGGTCAAAGCCAGGGATGCAGACAAGACAGGTCAAGCCGGGTCAGGACAGGAAATGAAATACTATCAGGAACACAGGAACTCACAGGGCAAGCTGAAGTTCATCCAGCAACTAATGGCTCATGCACGCGCTTTGGCGTACGTATATGCGCACTGGCACATGAATTTTCACACATGAATAATATCAGGATCACAGGAACTCACAGGGGAAGCTGAAGATCATAAATCAACTACTGGCTTATGCTGCTAGCTTTAAATAGGCCACTGGGCACCAGAAATTGTCACGCATTGTGTGCGCTTTGGCGTACGCACATGCGTACTAGCACATGAAGTTTCTCGGCCGTTCTCGCTCTTCTGCACATTTGCATTGGCAAATATCTATGTGCCAATCTTCTGCAAACCATTCTCTGACAGAGACATCATCTTTTTTTTCCACACCTTTGAAAAAGCCCTTTTGAATTCCTCGGTGCTTTGTTCTTTCTGTGTGATGAAACTAAGGGAAGCATGTCACATAGATGGAAAATGCCTCTGTTGTTCCAGGATGAGTAGACATTGTATCTTGCAAGGTCTGTTGGATGCAGAGCTAAAGATTTTAGCTGGGTGGAATATGGTGGAAGGCAAAAGAGCACTGAAAGCTTGATCTTCCGGTCAATGTTCCATCCATATGGTTTCCTACAAGACCTAAGGGATGAAGAGTAGTGTTTTTCATAGATTAAGGACCCCAAGGCTCACAAAATGGTTAGAGAGTAGTGCCCCATGTGAGGATCGAACTCACGACCTTCAGATTATGAGACTGAGGCGCTACCTGCTGCGCTAACGAGGCCAATTAGTGAAAGTGATATGTGTGTCATAGCTGGCCACCATACTTGGAAGCTGATGGCGGTGGCACATCTTTTTTTCCCTTTGGTTTTCTCTATTTTTCTCAAAACAGGGCAGCTAGTTTTCCCATATGGTCTAGCGGTTAGGATTCCTGGTTTTCACCCAGACGGCCCGGGTTCGACTCCCGGTATGGGAAATGCAAGTCCTTTTAACGACCCGCACACTCCTAGTGCTGAAACCTCAAAGCTGTTTTTCCATTGTAACCTCCAATCATTCCCTTGTTGTCAAAGTACCAAGGGTCAAAGCCAGGGATGCAGACAAGACAGGTCAAGCCGGGTCAGGACAGGAAATGAAATACTATCAGGAACACAGGAACTCACAGGGCAAGCTGAAGTTCATCCAGCAACTAATGGCTCATGCACGCGCTTTGGCGTACGTATATGCGCACTGGCACATGAATTTTCACACATGAATAATATCAGGATCACAGGAACTCACAGGGGAAGCTGAAGATCATAAATCAACTACTGGCTTATGCTGCTAGCTTTAAATAGGCCACTGGGCACCAGAAATTGTCACGCATTGTGTGCGCTTTGGCGTACGCACATGCGTACTAGCACATGAAGTTTCTCGGCCGTTCTCGCTCTTCTGCACATTTGCATTGGCAAATATCTATGTGCCAATCTTCTGCAAACCATTCTCTGACAGAGACATCATCTTTTTTTTCCACACCTTTGAAAAAGCCCTTTTGAATTCCTCGGTGCTTTGTTCTTTCTGTGTGATGAAACTAAGGGAAGCATGTCACATAGATGGAAAATGCCTCTGTTGTTCCAGGATGAGTAGACATTGTATCTTGCAAGGTCTGTTGGATGCAGAGCTAAAGATTTTAGCTGGGTGGAATATGGTGGAAGGCAAAAGAGCACTGAAAGCTTGATCTTCCGGTCAATGTTCCATCCATATGGTTTCCTACAAGACCTAAGGGATGAAGAGTAGTGTTTTTCATAGATTAAGGACCCCAAGGCTCACAAAATGGTTAGAGAGTAGTGCCCCATGTGAGGATCGAACTCACGACCTTCAGATTATGAGACTGAGGCGCTACCTGCTGCGCTAACGAGGCCAATTAGTGAAAGTGATATGTGTGTCATAGCTGGCCACCATACTTGGAAGCTGATGGCGGTGGCACATCTTTTTTTCCCTTTGGTTTTCTCTATTTTTCTCAAAACAAGGCAGCTAGTTTTCCCATATGGTCTAGCGGTTAGGATTCCTGGTTTTCACCTAGGCGGCCCGGGTTCGACTCCCGGTATAGGAAATGCAAGTCCTTTTAACGACCCGCACACTCCTAGTGCTGAAACCTCAAAGCTGTTTTTCCATTGTAACCTCCAATCATTCCCTTGTTGTCAAAGTACCAAGGGTCAAAGCCAGGGATGCAGACAAGACAGGTCAAGCCGGGTCAGGACAGGAAATGAAATACTATCAGGAACACAGGAACTCACAGGGCAAGCTGAAGTTCATCCAGCAACCAATGGCTCATGCACGCGCTTTGGCGTACGTATATGCGCACTGGCACATGAATTTTCACACATGAATAATATCAGGATCACAGGAACTCACAGGGGAAGCTGAAGATCATCCAGCAACTAATGGCTTATGCTGCTAGCTTTAAATAGGCCACTGGGCACCAGAAATTGTCACGCATTGTGTGCGCTTTGGCGTACGCACATGCGTACTAGCACATGAAGTTTCTCGGCCGTTCTCGCTCTTCTGCACATTTGCATTGGCAAATATCTATGTGCCAATCTTCTGCAAACCATTCT
>NW_027507903.1:569224078-569226578 GCF_037356315.1 Lithobates pipiens
CTAAGGGATGAAGAGTAGTGTTTTTCATAGATTAAGGACCCCAAGGCTCACAAAATGGTTAGAGAGTAGTGCCCCGTGTGAGGATCGAACTCACGACCTTCAGATTATGAGACTGACGCGCTACCTGCTGCGCTAACGAGGCCAATTAGTGAAAGTGATATGTGTGTCATAGCTGGCCACCATACTTGGAAGCTGATGGCGGTGGCACATCTTTTTTTCCCTTTGGTTTTCTCTATTTTTCTCAAAACAAGGCAGCTAGTTTTCCCATATGGTCTAGCGGTTAGGATTCCTGGTTTTCACCCAGGCGGCCCGGGTTCGACTCCCGGTATGGGAAATGCAAGTCCTTTTAACGACCCGCACACTCCTAGTGCTGAAACCTCAAAGCTGTTTTTCCATTGTAACCTCCAATCATTCCCTTGTTGTCAAAGCACCAAGGGTCAAAGCCAGGGATGCAGACAAGACAGGTCAAGCCGGGTCAGGACAGGAAATGAAATACTATCAGGAACACAGGAACTCACAGGGCAAGCTGAAGTTCATCCAGCAACCAATGGCTCATGCACGCGCTTTGGCGTACGTATATGCGCACTGGCACATGAATTTTCACACATGAATAATATCAGGATCACAGGAACTCACAGGGGAAGCTGAAGATCATCCAGCAACTAATGGCTTATGCTGCTAGCTTTAAATAGGCCACTGGGCACCAGAAATTGTCACGCATTGTGTGCGCTTTGGCGTACGCACATGCGTACTAGCACATGAAGTTTCTCGGCCGTTCTCGCTCTTCTGCACATTTGCATTGGCAAATATCTATGTGCCAATCTTCTGCAAACCATTCTCTGACAGAGACATCATCTTTTTTTTCCACACCTTTGAAAAAGCCCTTTTGAATTCCTCGGTGCTTTGTTCTTTCTGTGTGATGAAACTAAGGGAAGCATGTCACATAGATGGAAAATGCCTCTGTTGTTCCAGGATGAGTAGACATTGTATCTTGCAAGGTCTGTTGGATGCAGAGCTAAAGATTTTAGCTGGGTGGAAGGCAAAAGAGCACTGAAAGCTTGATCTTGCGGTCAATTTTCCATCCATATGGTTTCTTACAAGACCTAAGGGATGAAGAGTAGTGTTTTTCATAGATTAAGGACCCCAAGGCTCACAAAGTGGTTAGAGAGTAGTGCCCCGTGTGAGGATCGAACTCACGACCTTCAGATTATGAGACTGACGCGCTACCTGCTGCGCTAACGAGGCCAATTAGTGAAAGTGATATGTGTGTCATAGCTGGCCACCATACTTGGAAGCTGATGGCGGTGGCACATCTTTTTTTCCCTTTGGTTTTTCTCTATTTTTCTCAAAACAAGGCAGCTAGTTTTCCCATATGGTCTAGCGGTTAGGATTCCTGGTTTTCAGCCAGGCGGCCCGGGTTCGACTCCCGGTATGGGAAATGCAAGTCCTTTTAACGACCCGCACACTCCTAGTGCTGAAACCTCAAAGCTGTTTTTCCATTGTAACCTCCAATCATTCCCTTGTTGTCAAAGTACCAAGGGTCAAAGCCAGGGATGCAGACAAGACAGGTCAAGCCGGGTCAGGACAGGAAATGAAATACTATCAGGAACACAGGAACTCACAGGGCAAGCTGAAGTTCATCCAGCAACTAATGGCTCATGCACGCGCTTTGGCGTACGTATATGCGCACTGGCACATGAATTTTCACACATGAATAATATCAGGATCACAGGAACTCACAGGGGAAGCTGAAGATCATCCAGCAACTAATGGCTTATGCTGCTAGCTTTAAATAGGCCACTGGGCACCAGAAATTGTCACGCATTGTGTGCGCTTTGGCGTACGCACATGCGTACTAGCACATGAAGTTTCTCGGCCGTTCTCGCTCTTCTGCACATTTGCATTGGCAAATATCTATGTGCCAATCTTCTGCAAACCATTCTCTGACAGAGACATCATCTTTTTTTTCCACACCTTTGAAAAAGCCCTTTTGAATTCCTCGGTGCTTTGTTCTTTCTGTGTGATGAAACTAAGGGAAGCATGTCACATAGATGGAAAATGCCTCTGTTGTTCCAGGATGAGTAGACATTGTATCTTGCAAGGTCTGTTGGATGCAGAGCTAAAGATTTTAGCTGGGTGGAATATGGTGGAAGGCAAAAGAGCACTGAAAGCTTGATCTTGCGGTCAATTTTCCATCCATATGGTTTCCTACAAGACCTAAGGGATGAAGAGTAGTGTTTTTCATAGATTAAGGACCCCAAGGCTCACAAAATGGTTAGAGAGTAGTGCCCCGTGTGAGGATCGAACTCACGACCTTCAGATTATGAGACTGACGCGCTACCTGCTGCGCTAACGAGGCCAATTAGTGAAAGTGATATGTGTGTCATAGCTGGCCACCATACTTGGAAGCTGATGGCGGTGGCACATCTTTTTTTCCTTTTGGTTTTCTCTATTTTTCCCAAAATAAGGCAGCTAGTTTTCCCATATGGTCTAGCGGTTA
>NW_027507903.1:569246578-569259078 GCF_037356315.1 Lithobates pipiens
AGGCAGCTAGTTTTCCCATATGGTCTTGCGGTTAGGATTCCTGGTTTTCACCCAGGCGGCCCGGGTTCGACTCCCGGTATGGGAAATGCAAGTCCTTTTAACCACCCGCACACTCCTAGTGCTGAAACCTCAAAGCTGTTTTTCCATTGTAACCTCCAATCATTCCCTTGTTGTCAAAGTACCAAGGGTCAAAGCCAGGGATGCAGACAAGACAGGTCAAGCCGGGTCAGGACAGGAAATGAAATACTATCAGGAACACAGGAACTCACAGGGCAAGCTGAAGTTCATCCAGCAACTAATGGCTCATGCACGCGCTTTGGCGTACGTATATGCGCACTGGCACATGAATTTTCACACATGAATAATATCAGGATCACAGGAACTCACAGGGGAAGCTGAAGATCATCCAGCAACTAATGGCTTATGCTGCTAGCTTTAAATAGGCCACTGGGCACCAGAAATTGTCACGCATTGTGTGCGCTTTGGCGTACGCACATGCGTACTAGCACATGAAGTTTCTCGGCCGTTCTCGCTCTTCTGCACATTTGCATTGGCAAATATCTATGTGCCAATCTTCTGCAAACCATTCTCTGACAGAGACATCATCTTTTTTTTCCACACCTTTGAAAAAGCCCTTTTGAATTCCTCGGTGCTTTGTTCTTTCTGTGTGATGAAACTAAGGGAAGCATGTCACATAGATGGAAAATGCCTCTGTTGTTCCAGGATGAGTAGACATTGTATCTTGCAAGGTGTGTTGGATGCAGAGCTAAAGATTTTAGCTGGGTGGAATATGGTGGAAGGCAAAAGTGCACTGAAAGCTTGATCTTCCGGTCAATTTTCCATCCATATGGTTTCCTACAAGACCTAAGGGATGAAGAGTAGTGTTTTTCATAGATTAAGGACCCCAAGGCTCACAAAATGGTTAGAGAGTAGTGCCCCGTGTGAGGATCGAACTCACGACCTTCAGATTATGAAACTGATGCGCTACCTGCTGCGCTAACGAGGCCAATTAGTGAAAGTGATATGTGTGTCATAGCTGGCCACCATACTTGGAAGCTGATGGCGGTGGCACATCTTTTTTTCCCTTTGGTTTTCTCTATTTTTCTCAAAATGAGGCAGCTAGTTTTCCCATATGGTCTAGCGGTTAGGATTCCTGGTTTTCACCCAGGCGGCCCGGGTTCCACTCCCGGTATGGGAAATGCAAGTCCTTTTAACGACCCGCACACTCCTAGTGCTGAAACCTCAAAGCTGTTTTTCCATTGTAACCTCCAATCATTCCCTTGTTGTCAAAGTACCAAGGGTCAAAGCCAGGGATGCAGACAAGACAGGTCAAGCCGGGTCAGGACAGGAAATGAAATACTATCAGGAACACAGGAACTCACAGGGCAAGCTGAAGTTCATCCAGCAACTAATGGCTCATGCACGCGCTTTGGCGTACGTATATGCGCACTGGCACATGAATTTTCACACATGAATAATATCAGGATCACAGGAACTCACAGGGGAAGCTGAAGATCATCCAGCAACTAATGGCTTATGCTGCTAGCTTTAAATAGGCCACTGGGCACCAGAAATTGTCACGCATTGTGTGCGCTTTGGCGTACGCATATGCGTACTAGCACATGAAGTTTCTCGGCCGTTCTCGCTCTTCTGCACATTTGCATTGGCAAATATCTATGTGCCAATCTTCTGCAAACCATTCTCTGACAGAGACATCATCTTTTTTTTCCACACCTTTGAAAAAGCCCTTTTGAATTCCTCGGTGCTTTGTTCTTTCTGTGTGATGAAACTAAGGGAAGCATGTCACATAGATGGAAAATGCCTCTGTTGTTCCAGGATGAGTAGACATTGTATCTTGCAAGGTCTGTTGGATGCAGAGCTAAAGATTTTAGCTGGGTGGAATATGGTGGAAGGCAAAAGAGCACTGAAAGCTTGATCTTGCGGTCAATTTTCCATCCATATGGTTTCCTACAAGACCTAAGGGATGAAGAGTAGTGTTTTTCATAGATTAAGGACCCCAAGGCTCACAAAATGGTTAGAGAGTAGTGCCCCGTGTGAGGATCGAACTCACGACCTTCAGATTATGAGACTGACGCGCTACCTGCTGCGCTAACGAGGCCAATTAGTGATAGTGATATGTGTGTCATAGCTGGCCACCATACTTGGAAGCTGATGGCGGTGGCACATCTTTTTTTCCCTTTGGTTTTCTCTATTTTTCTCAAAACAAGGCAGCTAGTTTTCCCATATGGTCTAGCGGTTAGGATTCCTGGTTTTCACCCAGGCGGCCCGGGTTCCACTCCCGGTATGGGAAATGCAAGTCCTTTTAACGACCCGCACACTCCTAGTGCTGAAACCTCAAAGCTGTTTTTCCATTGTAACCTCCAATCATTCCCTTGTTGTCAAAGTACCAAGGGTCAAAGCCAGGGATGTAGACAAGACAGGTCAAGCCGGGTCAGGACAGGAAATGAAATACTATCAGGAACACAGGAACTCACAGGGCAAGCTGAAGTTCATCCAGCAACTAATGGCTCATGCACGCGCTTTGGCGTACGTATATGCGCACTGGCACATGAATTTTCACACATGAATAATATCAGGATCACAGGAACTCACAGGGGAAGCTGAAGATCATCCAGCAACTAATGGCTTATGCTGCTAGCTTTAAATAGGCCACTGGGCACCAGAAATTGTCACGCATTGTGTGCGCTTTGGCGTACGCATATGCGTACTAGCACATGAAGTTTCTCGGCCGTTCTCGCTCTTCTGCACATTTGCATTGGCAAATATCTATGTGCCAATCTTCTGCAAACCATTCTCTGACAGAGACATCATCTTTTTTTTCCACACCTTTGAAAAAGCCCTTTTGAATTCCTCGGTGCTTTGTTCTTTCTGTGTGATGAAACTAAGGGAAGCATGTCACATAGATGGAAAATGCCTCTGTTGTTCCAGGATGAGTAGACATTGTATCTTGCAAGGTCTGTTGGATGCAGAGCTAAAGATTTTAGCTGGGTGGAATATGGTGGAAGGCAAAAGAGCACTGAAAGCTTGATCTTGCGGTCAATTTTCCATCCATATGGTTTCCTACAAGACCTAAGGGATGAAGAGTAGTGTTTTTCAAAGATTAAGGACCCCAAGGCTCACAAAATGGTTAGAGAGTAGTGCCCCGTGTGAGGATCGAACTCACGACCTTCAGATTATGAGACTGACGCGCTACCTGCTGCACTAACGAGGCCAATTAGTGAAAGTGATATGTGTGTCATAGCTGGCCACCATACTTGGAAGCTGATGGCGGTGGCACATCTTTTTTTCCCTTTGGTTTTCTCTATTTTTCTCAAAACAAGGCAGCTAGTTTTCCCATATGGTCTTGCGGTTAGGATTCCTGGTTTTCACCCAGGCGGCCCGGGTTCCACTCCCGGTATGGGAAATGCAAGTCCTTTTAACCACCCGCACACTCCTAGTGCTGAAACCTCAAAGCTGTTTTTCCATTGTAACCTCCAATCATTCCCTTGTTGTCAAAGTACCAAGGGTCAAAGCCAGGGATGCAGACAAGACAGGTCAAGCCGGGTCAGGACAGGAAATGAAATACTATCAGGAACACAGGAACTCACAGGGCAAGCTGAAGTTCATCCAGCAACTAATGGCTCATGCACGCGCTTTGGCGTACGTATATGCGCACTGGCACATGAATTTTCACACATGAATAATATCAGGATCACAGGAACTCACAGGGGAAGCTGAAGATCATCCAGCAACTAATGGCTTATGCTGCTAGCTTTAAATAGGCCACTGGGCACCAGAAATTGTCACGCATTGTGTGCGCTTTGGCGTACGCACATGCGTACTAGCACATGAAGTTTCTCGGCCGTTCTCGCTCTTCTGCACATTTGCATTGGCAAATATCTATGTGCCAATCTTCTGCAAACCATTCTCTGACAGAGACATCATCTTTTTTTTCCACACCTTTGAAAAAGCCCTTTTGAATTCCTCGGTGCTTTGTTCTTTCTGTGTGATGAAACTAAGGGAAGCATGTCACATAGATGGAAAATGCCTCTGTTGTTCCAGGATGAGTAGACATTGTATCTTGCAAGGTGTGTTGGATGCAGAGCTAAAGATTTTAGCTGGGTGGAATATGGTGGAAGGCAAAAGAGCACTGAAAGCTTGATCTTCCGGTCAATTTTCCATCCATATGGTTTCCTACAAGACCTAAGGGATGAAGAGTAGTGTTTTTCATAGATTAAGGACCCCAAGGCTCACAAAATGGTTAGAGAGTAGTGCCCCGTGTGAGGATCGAACTCACGACCTTCAGATTATGAGACTGACGCGCTACCTGCTGCGCTAACGAGGCCAATTAGTGAAAGTGATATGTGTGTCATAGCTGGCCACCATACTTGGAAGCTGATGGCGGTGGCACATCTTTTTTTCCCTTTGGTTTTCTCTATTTTTCTCAAAAAGAGGCAGCTAGTTTTCCCATATGGTCTAGCGGTTAGGATTCCTGGTTTTCACCCAGGCGGCCCGGGTTCCACTCCCGGTATGGGAAATGCAAGTCCTTTTAACCACCCGCACACTCCTAGTGCTGAAACCTCAAAGCTGTTTTTCCATTGTAACCTCCAATCATTCCCTTGTTGTCAAAGTACCAAGGGTCAAAGCCAGGGATGCAGACAAGACAGGTCAAGCCGGGTCAGGACAGGAAATGAAATACTATCAGGAACACAGGAACTCACAGGGCAAGCTGAAGTTCATCCAGCAACTAATGGCTCATGCACGCGCTTTGGCGTACGTATATGCGCACTGGCACATGAATTTTCACACATGAATAATATCAGGATCACAGGAACTCACAGGGGAAGCTGAAGATCATCCAGCAACTAATGGCTTATGCTGCTAGCTTTAAATAGGCCACTGGGCACCAGAAATTGTCACGCATTGTGTGCGCTTTGGCGTACGCATATGCGTACTAGCACATGAAGTTTCTCGGCCGTTCTCGCTCTTCTGCACATTTGCATTGGCAAATATCTATGTGCCAATCTTCTGCAAACCATTCTCTGACAGAGACATCATCTTTTTTTTCCACACCTTTGAAAAAGCCCTTTTGAATTCCTCGGTGCTTTGTTCTTTCTGTGTGATGAAACTAAGGGAAGCATGTCACATAGATGGAAAATGCCTCTGTTGTTCCAGGATGAGTAGACATTGTATCTTGCAAGGTCTGTTGGATGCAGAGCTAAAGATTTTAGCTGGGTGGAATATGGTGGAAGGCAAAAGAGCACTGAAAGCTTGATCTTGCGGTCAATTTTCCATCCATATGGTTTCCTACAAGACCTAAGGGATGAAGAGTAGTGTTTTTCATAGATTAAGGACCCCAAGGCTCACAAAATGGTTAGAGAGTAGTGCCCCGTGTGAGGATCGAACTCACGACCTTCAGATTATGAGACTGATGCGCTACCTGCTGCGCTAACGAGGCCACTTAGTGAAAGTGATATGTGTGTCATAGCTGGCCACCATACTTGGAAGCTGATGGCGGTGGCACATCTTTTTTTCCCTTTGGTTTTCTCTATTTTTCTCAAAACGAGGCAGCTACTTTTCCCATATGGTCTAGCGGTTAGGATTCCTGGTTTTCACCCAGGCGGCCCGGGTTCGACTCCCGGTATGGGAAATGCAAGTCCTTTTAACCACCCGCACACTCCTAGTGCTGAAACCTCAAAGCTGTTTTTCCATTGTAACCTCCAATCATTCCCTTGTTGTCAAAGTACCAAGGGTCAAAGCCAGGGATGCAGACAAGACAGGTCAAGCCGGGTCAGGACAGGAAATGAAATACTATCAGGAACACAGGAACTCACAGGGCAAGCTGAAGTTCATCCAGCAACTAATGGCTCATGCACGCGCTTTGGCGTACGTATATGCGCACTGGCACATGAATTTTCACACATGAATAATATCAGGATCACAGGAACTCACAGGGGAAGCTGAAGATCATCCAGCAACTAATGGCTTATGCTGCTAGCTTTAAATAGGCCACTGGGCACCAGAAATTGTCACGCATTGTGTGCGCTTTGGCGTACGCACATGCGTACTAGCACATGAAGTTTCTCGGCCGTTCTCGCTCTTCTGCACATTTGCATTGGCAAATATCTATGTGCCAATCTTCTGCAAACCATTCTCTGACCGAGACATCATCTTTTTTTTCCACACCTTTGAAAAAGCCCTTTTGAATTCCTCGGTGCTTTGTTCTTTCTGTGTGATGAAACTAAGGGAAGCATGTCACATAGATGGAAAATGCCTCTGTTGTTCCAGGATGAGTAGACATTGTATCTTGCAAGGTCTGTTGGATGCAGAGCTAAAGATTTTAGCTGGGTGGAATATGGTGGAAGGCAAAAGAGCACTGAAAGCTTGATCTTGCGGTCAATTTTCCATCCATATGGTTTCCTACAAGACCTAAGGGATGAAGAGTAGTGTTTTTCATAGATTAAGGACCCCAAGGCTCACAAAATGGTTAGAGAGTAGTGCCCCGTGTGAGGATCGAACTCACGACCTTCAGATTATGAGATTGACACGCTACCTGCTGCGCTAACGAGGCCAATTAGTGAAAGTGATATGTGTGTCATAGCTGGCCACCATACTTGGAAGCTGATGGCGGTGGCACATCTTTTTTTCCCTTTGGTTTTCTCTATTTTTCTCAGAACAAGGCAGCTAGTTTTCCCATATGGTCTAGCGGTTAGGATTCCTGGTTTTCACCCAGGCGGCCCGGGTTCGACTCCCGGTATGGGAAATGCAAGTCCTTTTAACGACCCGCACACTCCTAGTGCTGAAACCTCAAAGCTGTTTTTCCATTGTAACCTCCAATCATTCCCTTGTTGTCAAAGTACCAAGGGTCAAAGCCAGGGATGCAGACAAGACAGGTCAAGCCGGGTCAGGACAGGAAATGAAATACTATCAGGAACACAGGAACTCACAGGGCAAGCTGAAGTTCATCCAGCAACTAATGGCTCATGCACGCGCTTTGGCGTACGTATATGCGCACTGGCACATGAATTTTCACACATGAATAATATCAGGATCACAGGAACTCACAGGGGAAGCTGAAGATCATCCAGCAACTAATGGCTTATGCTGCTAGCTTTAAATAGGCCACTGGGCACCAGAAATTGTCACGCATTGTGTGCGCTTTGGCGTACGCACATGCGTACTAGCACATGAAGTTTCTCGGCCGTTCTCGCTCTTCTGCACATTTGCATTGGCAAATATCTATGTGCCAATCTTCTGCAAACCATTCTCTGACAGAGACATCATCTTTTTTTTCCACACCTTTGAAAAAGCCCTTTTGAATTCCTCGGTGCTTTGTTCTTTCTGTGTGATGAAACTAAGGGAAGCATGTCACATAGATGGAAAATGCCTCTGTTGTTCCAGGATGAGTAGACATTGTATCTTGCAAGGTCTGTTGGATGCAGAGCTAAAGATTTTAGCTGGGTGGAATATGGTGGAAGGCAAAAGAGCACTGAAAGCTTGATCTTGCGGTCAATTTTCCATCCATATGGTTTCCTACAAGACCTAAGGGATGAAGAGTAGTGTTTTTCAAAGATTAAGGACCCCAAGGCTCACAAAATGGTTAGAGAGTAGTGCCCCGTGTGAGGATCGAACTCACGACCTTCAGATTATGAGACTGACGCGCTACCTGCTGCACTAACGAGGCCAATTAGTGAAAGTGATATGTGTGTCATAGCTGGCCACCATACTTGGAAGCTGATGGCGGTGGCACATCTTTTTTTCCCTTTGGTTTTCTCTATTTTTCTCAAAACAAGGCAGCTAGTTTTCCCATATGGTCTTGCGGTTAGGATTCCTGGTTTTCACCCAGGCGGCCCGGGTTCCACTCCCGGTATGGGAAATGCAAGTCCTTTTAACCACCCGCACACTCCTAGTGCTGAAACCTCAAAGCTGTTTTTCCATTGTAACCTCCAATCATTCCCTTGTTGTCAAAGTACCAAGGGTCAAAGCCAGGGATGCAGACAAGACAGGTCAAGCCGGGTCAGGACAGGAAATGAAATACTATCAGGAACACAGGAACTCACAGGGCAAGCTGAAGTTCATCCAGCAACTAATGGCTCATGCACGCGCTTTGGCGTACGTATATGCGCACTGGCACATGAATTTTCACACATGAATAATATCAGGATCACAGGAACTCACAGGGGAAGCTGAAGATCATCCAGCAACTAATGGCTTATGCTGCTAGCTTTAAATAGGCCACTGGGCACCAGAAATTGTCACGCATTGTGTGCGCTTTGGCGTACGCACATGCGTACTAGCACATGAAGTTTCTCGGCCGTTCTCGCTCTTCTGCACATTTGCATTGGCAAATATCTATGTGCCAATCTTCTGCAAACCATTCTCTGACAGAGACATCATCTTTTTTTTCCACACCTTTGAAAAAGCCCTTTTGAATTCCTCGGTGCTTTGTTCTTTCTGTGTGATGAAACTAAGGGAAGCATGTCACATAGATGGAAAATGCCTCTGTTGTTCCAGGATGAGTAGACATTGTATCTTGCAAGGTGTGTTGGATGCAGAGCTAAAGATTTTAGCTGGGTGGAATATGGTGGAAGGCAAAAGAGCACTGAAAGCTTGATCTTCCGGTCAATTTTCCATCCATATGGTTTCCTACAAGACCTAAGGGATGAAGAGTAGTGTTTTTCATAGATTAAGGACCCCAAGGCTCACAAAATGGTTAGAGAGTAGTGCCCCGTGTGAGGATCGAACTCACGACCTTCAGATTATGAGACTGATGCGCTACCTGCTGCGCTAACGAGGCCAATTAGTGAAAGTGATATGTGTGTCATAGCTGGCCACCATACTTGGAAGCTGATGGCGGTGGCACATCTTTTTTTCCCTTTGGTTTTCTCTATTTTTCTCAAAAAGAGGCAGCTAGTTTTCCCATATGGTCTAGCGGTTAGGATTCCTGGTTTTCACCCAGGCGGCCCGGGTTCCACTCCCGGTATGGGAAATGCAAGTCCTTTTAACCACCCGCACACTCCTAGTGCTGAAACCTCAAAGCTGTTTTTCCATTGTAACCTCCAATCATTCCCTTGTTGTCAAAGTACCAAGGGTCAAAGCCAGGGATGCAGACAAGACAGGTCAAGCCGGGTCAGGACAGGAAATGAAATACTATCAGGAACACAGGAACTCACAGGGCAAGCTGAAGTTCATCCAGCAACTAATGGCTCATGCACGCGCTTTGGCGTACGTATATGCGCACTGGCACATGAATTTTCACACATGAATAATATCAGGATCACAGGAACTCACAGGGGAAGCTGAAGATCATCCAGCAACTAATGGCTTATGCTGCTAGCTTTAAATAGGCCACTGGGCACCAGAAATTGTCACGCATTGTGTGCGCTTTGGCGTACGCATATGCGTACTAGCACATGAAGTTTCTCGGCCGTTCTCGCTCTTCTGCACATTTGCATTGGCAAATATCTATGTGCCAATCTTCTGCACACCATTCTCTGACAGAGACATCATCTTTTTTTTCCACACCTTTGAAAAAGCCCTTTTGAATTCCTCGGTGCTTTGTTCTTTCTGTGTGATGAAACTAAGGGAAGCATGTCACATAGATGGAAAATGCCTCTGTTGTTCCAGGATGAGTAGACATTGTATATTGCAAGGTCTGTTGGATGCAGAGCTAAAGATTTTAGCTGGGTGGAATATGGTGGAAGGCAAAAGAGCACTGAAAGCTTGATCTTGCGGTCAAATTTCCATCCATATGGTTTCCTACAAGACCTAAGGGATGAAGAGTAGTGTTTTTCATAGATTAAGGACCCCAAGGCTCACAAAATGGTTAGAGAGTAGTGCCCCGTGTGAGGATCGAACTCACGACCTTCAGATTATGAGACTGACGCGCTACCTGCTGCGCTAACGAGGCCAATTAGTGAAAGTGATATGCGTGTCATAGCTGGCCACCATACTTGGAAGCTGATGGCGGTGGCACATCTTTTTTTCCCTTTGGTTTTCTCTATTTTTCTCAAAGCAAGGCAGCTAGTTTTCCCATATGGTCTAGCGGTTAGGATTCCTGGTTTTCACCCAGGCGGCCCGGGTTCCACTCCCGGTATGGGAAATGCAAGTCCTTTTAACGACCCGCACACTCCTAGTGCTGAAACCTCAAAGCTGTTTTTCCATTGTAACCTCCAATCATTCCCTTGTTGTCAAAGTACCAAGGGTCAAAGCCAGGGATGCAGACAAGACAGGTCAAGCCGGGTCAGGACAGGAAATGAAATACTATCAGGAACACAGGAACTCACAGGGCAAGCTGAAGTTCATCCAGCAACTAATGGCTCATGCACGCGCTTTGGCGTACGTATATGCGCACTGGCACATGAATTTTCACACATGAATAATATCAGGATCACAGGAACTCACAGGGGAAGCTGAAGATCATCCAGCAACTAATGGCTTATGCTGCTAGCTTTAAATAGGCCACTGGGCACCAGAAATTGTCACGCATTGTGTGCGCTTTGGCGTACGCATATGCGTACTAGCACATGAAGTTTCTCGGCCGTTCTCGCTCTTCTGCACATTTGCATTGGCAAATATCTATGTGCCAATCTTCTGCAAACCATTCTCTGACAGAGACATCATCTTTTTTTTCCACACCTTTGAAAAAGCCCTTTTGAATTCCTCGGTGCTTTGTTCTTTCTGTGTGATGAAACTAAGGGAAGCATGTCACATAGATGGAAAATGCCTCTGTTGTTCCAGGATGAGTAGACATTGTATCTTGCAAGGTCTGTTGGATGCAGAGCTAAAGATTTTAGCTGGGTGGAATATGGTGGAAGGCAAAAGAGCACTGAAAGCTTGATCTTGCGGTCAATTTTCCATCCATATGGTTTCCTACAAGACCTAAGGGATGAAGAGTAGTGTTTTTCATAGATTAAGGACCCCAAGGCTCACAAAATGGTTAGAGAGTAGTGCCCCGTGTGAGGATCGAACTCACGACCTTCAGATTATGAGATTGACGCGCTACCTGCTGCGCTAACGAGGCCAATTAGTGAAAGTGATATGTGTGTCATAGCTGGCCACCATACTTGGAAGCTGATGGCGGTGGCACATCTTTTTTTCCCTTTGGTTTTCTCTATTTTTCTCAAAACAAGGCAGCTAGTTTTCCCATATGGTCTAGCGGTTAGGATTCCTGGTTTTCACCCAGGCGGCCCGGGTTCCACTCCCGGTATGGGAAATGCAAGTCCTTTTAACGACCCGCACACTCCTAGTGCTGAAACCTCAAAGCTGTTTTTCCATTGTAACCTCCAATCATTCCCTTGTTGTCAAAGTACCAAGGGTCAAAGCCAGGGATGCAGACAAGACAGGTCAAGCCGGGTCAGGACAGGAAATGAAATACTATCAGGAACACAGGAACTCACAGGGCAAGCTGAAGTTCATCCAGCAACTAATGGCTCATGCACGCGCTTTGGCGTACGTATATGCGCACTGGCACATGAATTTTCACACATGAATAATATCAGGATCACAGGAACTCACAGGGGAAGCTGAAGATCATCCAGCAACTAATGGCTTATGCTGCTAGCTTTAAATAGGCCACTGGGCACCAGAAATTGTCACGCATTGTGTGCGCTTTGGCGTACGCATATGCGTACTAGCACATGAAGTTTCTCGGCCGTTCTCGCTCTTCTGCACATTTGCATTGGCAAATATCTATGTGCCAATCTTCTGCAAACCATTCTCTGACAGAGACATCATCTTTTTTTTCCACACCTTTGAAAAAGCCCTTTTGAATTCCTCGGTGCTTTGTTCTTTCTGTGTGATGAAACTAAGGGAAGCATGTCACATAGATGGAAAATGCCTCTGTTGTTCCAGGATGAGTAGACATTGTATCTTGCAAGGTCTGTTGGATGCAGAGCTAAAGATTTTAGCTGGGTGGAATATGGTGGAAGGCAAAAGAGCACTGAAAGCTTGATCTTGCGGTCAATATTCCATCCATATGGTTTCCTACAAGACCTAAGGGATGAAGAGTAGTGTTTTTCATAGATTAAGGACCCCAAGGCTCACAAAATGGTTAGAGAGTAGTGCCCCGTGTGAGGATCGAACTCACGACCTTCAGATTATGAGACTGACGCGCTACCTGCTGCGCTAACGAGGCCAATTAGTGAAAGTGATATGTGTGTCATAGCTGGCCACCATACTTGGAAGCTGATGGCGGTGGCACATCTTTTTTTCCCTTTGGTTTTCTCTATTTTTCTCAAAACAAGGCAGCTAGTTTTCCCATATGGTCTTGCGGTTAGGATTCCTGGGTTTCACCCAGGCGGCCCGGGTTCGACTCCCGGTATGGGAAATGCAAGTCCTTTTAACCACCCGCACACTCCTAGTGCTGAAACCTCAAAGCTGTTTTTCCATTGTAACCTCCAATCATTCCCTTGTTGTCAAAGTACCAAGGGTCAAAGCCAGGGATGCAGACAAGACAGGTCAAGCCGGGTCAGGACAGGAAATGAAATACTATCAGGAAC
>NW_027507903.1:569269078-569271578 GCF_037356315.1 Lithobates pipiens
AGCTAGTTTTCCCATATGGTCTAGCGGTTAGGATTCCTGGTTTTCACCCAGGCGGCCCGGGTTCCACTCCCGGTATGGGAAATGCAAGTCCTTTTAACCACCCGCACACTCCTAGTGCTGAAACCTCAAAGCTGTTTTTCCATTGTAACCTCCAATCATTCCCTTGTTGTCAAAGTACCAAGGGTCAAAGCCAGGGATGCAGACAAGACAGGTCAAGCCGGGTCAGGACAGGAAATGAAATACTATCAGGAACACAGGAACTCACAGGGCAAGCTGAAGTTCATCCAGCAACTAATGGCTCATGCACGCGCTTTGGCGTACGTATATGCGCACTGGCACATGAATTTTCACACATGAATAATATCAGGATCACAGGAACTCACAGGGGAAGCTGAAGATCATCCAGCAACTAATGGCTTATGCTGCTAGCTTTAAATAGGCCACTGGGCACCAGAAATTGTCACGCATTGTGTGCGCTTTGGCGTACGCACATGCGTACTAGCACATGAAGTTTCTCGGCAGTTCTCGCTCTTCTGCACATTTGCATTGGCAAATATCTATGTGCCAATCTTCTGCAAACCATTCTCTGACAGAGACATCATCTTTTTTTTCCACACCTTTGAAAAAGCCCTTTTGAATTCCTCGGTGCTTTGTTCTTTCTGTGTGATGAAACTAAGGGAAGCATGTCACATAGATGGAAAATGCCTCTGTTGTTCCAGGATGAGTAGACATTGTATCTTGCAAGGTCTGTTGGATGCAGAGCTAAAGATTTTAGCTGGGTGGAATATGGTGGAAGGCAAAAGAGCACTGAAAGCTTGATCTTGCGGTCAATTTTCCATCCATATGGTTTCCTACAAGACCTAAGGGATGAAGAGTAGTGTTTTTCATAGATTAAGGACCCCAAGGCTCACAAAATGGTTAGAGAGTAGTGCCCCGTGTGAGGATCGAACTCACGACCTTCAGATTATGAGACTGACGCGCTACCTGCTGCGCTAACGAGGCCAATTAGTGAAAGTGATATGTGTGTCATAGCTGGCCACCATACTTGGAAGCTGATGGCGGTGGCACATCTTTTTTTCCCTTTGGTTTTCTCTATTTTTCTCAAAACGAGTCAGCTAGTTTTCCCATATGGTCTAGCGGTTAGGATTCCTGGTTTTCACCCAGGCGGCCTGGGTTCGACTCCCGGTATGGGAAATGCAAGTCCTTTTAACCACCCGCACACTCCTAGTGCTGAAACCTCAAAGCTGTTTTTCCATTGTAACCTCCAATCATTCCCTTGTTGTCAAAGTACCAAGGGTCAAAGCCAGGGATGCAGACAAGACAGGTCAAGCCGGGTCAGGACAGGAAATGAAATACTATCAGGAACACAGGAACTCACAGGGCAAGCTGAAGTTCATCCAGCAACTAATGGCTCATGCACGCGCTTTGGCGTACGTATATGCGCACTGGCACATGAATTTTCACACATGAATAATATCAGGATCACAGGAACTCACAGGGGAAGCTGAAGATCATCCAGCAACTAATGGCTTATGCTGCTAGCTTTAAATAGGCCACTGGGCACCAGAAATTGTCACGCATTGTGTGCGCTTTGGCGTACGCACATGCGTACTAGCACATGAAGTTTCTCGGCCGTTCTCGCTCTTCTGCACATTTGCATTGGCAAATATCTATGTGCCAATCTTCTGCAAACCATTCTCTGACAGAGACATCATCTTTTTTTTCCACACCTTTGAAAAAGCCCTTTTGAATTCCTCGGTGCTTTGTTCTTTCTGTGTGATGAAACTAAGGGAAGCATGTCACATAGATGGAAAATGCCTCTGTTGTTCCAGGATGAGTAGACATTGTATCTTGCAAGGTCTGTTGGATGCAGAGCTAAAGATTTTAGCTGGGTGGAATATGGTGGAAGGCAAAAGAGCACTGAAAGCTTGATCTTGCGGTCAATTTTCCATCCATATGGTTTCCTACAAGACCTAAGGGATGAAGAGTAGTGTTTTTCATAGATTAAGGACCCCAAGGCTCACAAAATGGTTAGAGAGTAGTGCCCCGTGTGAGGATCGAACTCACGACCTTCAGATTATGAGATTGACGCGCTACCTGCTGCGCTAACGAGGCCAATTAGTGAAAGTGATATGTGTGCCATAGCTGGCCA
The DNA here is from genome assembly GCF_037356315.1 of Lithobates pipiens. Taxonomy (NCBI): domain Eukaryota; kingdom Metazoa; phylum Chordata; class Amphibia; order Anura; family Ranidae; genus Lithobates; species Lithobates pipiens. The sequence continues at coordinate 569,271,231 of NW_027507903.1, forward strand.
CCATACTTGGAAGCTGATGGTGGTGGCACATCTTTTTTTCCCTTTGGTTTTCTCTATTTTTCTCAAAACGAGGCAGCTAGTTTTCCCATATGGTCTAGCGGTTAGGATTCCTGGTTTTCACCCAGGCGGCCCGGGTTCCACTCCCGGTATGGGAAATGCAAGTCCTTTTAACGACCCGCACACTCCTAGTGCTGAAACCTCAAAGCTGTTTTTCCATTGTAACCTCCAATCATTCCCTTGTTGTCAAAGTACCAAGGGTCAAAGCCAGGGATGCAGACAAGACAGGTCAAGCCGGGTCAGGACAGGAAATGAAATACTATCAGGAACACAGGAACTCACAGGGCAAGC
>NW_027507903.1:569296578-569319078 GCF_037356315.1 Lithobates pipiens
TTTAGCTGGGTGGAATATGGTGGAAGGCAAAAGAGCACTGAAAGCTTGATCTTCCGGTCAATTTTCCATCCATATGGTTTCCTACAAGACCTAAGGGATGAAGAGTAGTGTTTTTCATAGATTAAGGACCCCAAGGCTCACAAAATGGTTAGAGAGTAGTGCCTCGTGTGAGGATCGAACTCACGACCTTCAGATTATGAGACTGACGCGCTACCTGCTGCGCTAATGAGGCCAATTAGTGAAAGTGATATGTGTGTCATAGCTGGCCACCATACTTGGAAGCTGATGGCGGTGGCACATCTTTTTTTCCCTTTGGTTTTCTCTATTTTTCTCAAAACAAGGCAGCTAGTTTTCCCATATGGTCTAGTGTTTAGGATTCCTGGTTTTCACCCAGGCGGCCCGGGTTCCACTCCTGGTATGGGAAATGCAAGTCCTTTTAACGACCCGCACACTCCTAGTGCTGAAACCTCAAAGCTGTTTTTCCATTGTAACCTCCAATCATTCCCTTGTTGTCAAAGTACCAAGGGTCAAAGCCAGGGATGCAGACAAGACAGGTCAAGCCGGGTCAGGACAGGAAATGAAATACTATCAGGAACACAGGAACTCACAGGGCAAGCTGAAGTTCATCCAGCAACTAATGGCTCATGCACGCGCTTTGGCGTACGTATATGCGCACTGGCACATGAATTTTCACACATGAATAATATCAGGATCACAGGAACTCACAGGGGAAGCTGAAGATCATCCAGCAACTAATGGCTTATGCTGCTAGCTTTAAATAGGCCACTGGGCACCAGAAATTGTCACGCATTGTGTACGCTTTGGCGTACGCACATGCGTACTAGCACATGAAGTTTCTCGGCCGTTCTCGCTCTTCTGCACATTTGCATTGGCAAATATCTATGTGCCAATCTTCTGCAAACCATTCTCTGAGAGAGACATCATCTTTTTTTTCCACACCTTTGAAAAAGCCCTTTTGAATTCCTCGGTGCTTTGTTCTTTCTGTGTGATGAAACTAAGGGAAGCATGTCACATAGATGGAAAATGCCTCTGTTGTTCCAGGATGAGTAGACATTGTATCTTGCAAGGTCTGTTGGATGCAGAGCTAAAGATTTTAGCTGGGTGGAATATGGTGGAAGGCAAAAGAGCACTGAAAGCTTGATCTTCAGGTCAATTTTCCATCCATATGGTTTCCTACAAGACCTAAGGGATGAAGAGTAGTGTTTTTCATAGATTAAGGACCCCAAGGCTCACAAAATGGTTAGAGAGTAGTGCCCCGTGTGAGGATCGAACTCACGACCTTCAGATTATGAGACTGACGCGCTACCTGCTGCGCTAACGAGGCCAATTAGTGAAAGTGATATGTGTGTCATAGCTGGCCACCATACTTGGAAGCTGATGGCGGTGGCACATCTTTTTTTCCCTTTGGTTTTCTCTATTTTTCTCAAAACAAGGCAGCTAGTTTTCCCATATGGTCTAGCGGTTAGGATTCCTGGTTTTCACCCAGGCGGCCCGGGTTCGCCTCCCGGTATGGCAAATGCAAGTCCTTTTAACGACCCGCACACTCCTAGTGCTGAAACCTCAAAGCTGTTTTTCCATTGTAACCTCCAATCATTCCCTTGTTGTCAAAGTACCAAGGGTCAAAGCCAGGGATGCAGACAAGACAGGTCAAGCCGGGTCAGGACAGGAAATGAAATACTATCAGGAACACAGGAACTCACAGGGCAAGCTGAAGTTCATCCAGAAACTAATGGCTCATGCACGCGCTTTGGCGTACGTATATGCGCACTGGCACATGAATTTTCACACATGAATAATATCAGGATCACAGGAACTCACAGGGGAAGCTGAAGATCATCCAGCAACTAATGGCTTATGCTGCTAGCTTTAAATAGGCCACTGGGCACCAGAAATTGTCACGCATTGTGTGCGCTTTGGCGTACGCACATGCGTACTAGCACATGAAGTTTCTCGGCCGTTCTCGCTCTTCTGCACATTTGCATTGGCAAATATCTATGTGCCAATCTTCTGCAAACCATTCTCTGACAGAGACATCATCTTTTTTTTCCACACCTTTGAAAAAGCCCTTTTGAATTCCTCGGTGCTTTGTTCTTTCTGTGTGATGAAACTAAGGGAAGCATGTCACATAGATGGAAAATGCCTCTGTTGTTCCAGGATGAGTAGACATTGTATCTTGCAAGGGCTGTTGGATGCAGAGCTAAAGATTTTAGCTGGGTGGAATATGGTGGAAGGCAAAAGAGCACTGAAAGCTTGATCTTCCGGTCAATTTTCCATCCATATGGTTTCCTACAAGACTTAAGGGATGAAGAGTAGTGTTTTTCATAGATTAAGGACCCCAAGGCTCACAAAATGGTTAGAGAGTAGTGCCCCGTGTGAGGATCGAACTCACGACCTTCAGATTATGAGACTGACGCGCTACCTGCTGCGCTAACGAGGCCAATTAGTGAAAGTGATATGTGTGTCATAGCTGGCCACCATACTTGGAAGCTGATGGCGGTGGCACATCTTTTTTTCCCTTCGGTTTTTCTCTATTTTTCTCAAAACAAGGCAGCTAGTTTTCCCATATGGTCTAGCGGTTAGGATTCCTGGTTTTCACCCAGGCGGCCCGGGTTCGACTCCCGGTATGGGAAATGCAGGTCCTTTTAACGACCCGCACACTCCTAGTGCTGAAACCTCAAAGCTGTTTTTTCATTGTAACCTCCAATCATTCCCTTGTTGTCAAAGTACCAAGGGTCAAAGCCAGGGATGCAGACAAGACAGGTCAAGCCGTGTCAGGACAGGAAATGAAATACTATCAGGAACACAGGAACTCACAGGGCAAGCTGAAGTTCATCCAGCAACTAATGGCTCATGCACGCGCTTTGGCGTACGTATATGCGCACTGGCACATGAATTTTCACACATGAATAATATCAGGATCACAGGAACTCACAGGGGAAGCTGAAGATCATCCAGCAACTAATGGCTTATGCTGCTAGCTTTAAATAGGCCACTGGGCACCAGAAATTGTCACGCATTGTGTGCGCTTTGGCGTACGCACATGCGTACTAGCACATGAAGTTTCTCGGCCGTTCTCGCTCTTCTGCACATTTGCATTGGCAAATATCTATGTGCCAATCTTCTGCAAACCATTCTCTGACAGAGACATCATCTTTTTTTTCCACACCTTTGAAAAAGCCTTTTGAATTCCTCGGTGCTTTGTTCTTTCTGTGTGATGAAACTAAGGGAAGCATGTCACATAGATGGAAAATGCCTCTGTTGTTCCAGGATGAGTAGACATTGTATCTTGCAAGGTCTGTTGGATGCAGAGCTAAAGATTTTAGCTGGGTGGAAGGCAAAAGAGCACTGAAAGCTTGATCTTGCGGTCAATTTTCCATCCATATGGTTTCTTACAAGACCTAAGGGATGAAGAGTAGTGTTTTTCATAGATTAAGGACCCCAAGGCTCACAAAATGGTTAGAGAGTAGTGCCCCGTGTGAGGATTGAACTCATGACCTTCAGATTATGAGACTGACGTGCTGCCTGCTGCGCTAACGAGGCCAATTAGTGAAACTGATATGTGTGTCATAGCTGGCCACCATACTTGGAAGCTGATGGTGGTGGCACATCTTTTTTTCCCTTTGGTTTTCTCTATTTTTCTCAAAACAAGGCAGCTAGTTTTCCCATATGGTCTAGCGGTTAGGATTCCTGGTTTTCACCCAGGCGGCCCGGGTTCGACTCCCGGTATGGGAAATGCAAGTCCTTTTAACGACCCGCACACTCCTAGTGCTGAAACCTCAAAGCTGTTTTTCCATTGTAACCTCCAATCATTCCCTTGTTGTCAAAGTACCAAGGGTCAAAGCCAGGGATGCAGACAAGACAGGTCAAGCCGGGTCAGGACAGGAAATGAAATACTATCAGGAACACAGGAACTCACAGGGCAAGCTGAAGTTCATCCAGCAACTAATGGCTCATGCACGCGCTTTGGCGTACGTATATGCGCACTGGCACATGAATTTTCACACATGAATAATATCAGGATCACAGGAACTCACAGGGGAAGCTGAAGATCATCCAGCAACTAATGGCTTATGCTGCTAGCTTTAAATAGGCCACTGGGCACCAGAAATTGTCACGCATTGTGTGCGCTTTGGCGTACGCACATGCGTACTAGCACATGAAGTTTCTCGGCCGTTCTCGCTCTTCTGCACATTTGCATTGGCAAATATCTATGTGCCAATCTTCTGCAAACCATTCTCTGACAGAGACATCATCTTTTTTTTCCACACCTTTGAAAAAGCCCTTTTGAATTCCTCGGTGCTTTGTTCTTTCTGTGTGATGAAACTAAGGGAAGCATGTCACATAGATGGAAAATGCCTCTGTTGTTCCAGGATGAGTAGATATTGTATCTTGCAAGGTCTGTTGGATGCAGAGCTAAAGATTTTAGCTGGGTGGAATATGGTGGAAGGCAAAAGAGCACTGAAAGCTTGATCTTGCGGTCAATTTTCCATCCATATGGTTTCCTACAAGACCTAAGGGATGAAGAGTAGTGTTTTTCATAGATTAAGGACCCCAAGGCTCACAAAATGGTTAGAGAGTAGTGCCCCGTGTGAGGATCGAACTCACGACCTTCAGATTATGAGATTGACACGCTACCTGCTGCGCTAACGAGGCCAATTAGTGAAAGTGATATGTGTGTCATAGCTGGCCACCATACTTGGAAGCTGATGGCGGTGGCACATCTTTTTTTCCCTTTGGTTTTTCTCTATTTTTCTCAAAATAAGGCAGCTGGTTTTCCCATATGGTCGAGCGGTTAGGATTCCTGGTTTTCACCCAGGCGGCCCGGGTTCGACTCCCGGTATGGGAAATGCAAGTCCTTTTAACGACCCGCACACTCCTAGTGCTGAAACCTCAAAGCTGTTTTTCCATTGTAACCTCCAATCATTCCCTTGTTGTCAAAGTACCAAGGGTCAAAGCCAGGGATGCAGACAAGACAGGTCAAGCCGGGTCAGGACAGGAAATGAAATACTATCAGGAACACAGGAACTCACAGGGCAAGCTGAAGTTCATCCAGCAACTAATGGCTCATGCACGCGCTTTGGCGTACGTATATGCGCACTGGCACATGAATTTTCACACATGAATAATATCAGGATCACAGGAACTCACAGGGGAAGCTGAAGATCATCCAGCAACTAATGGCTTATGCTGCTAGCTTTAAATAGGCCACTGGGCACCAGAAATTGTCACGCATTGTGTGCGCTTTGGCGTACGCACATGCGTACTAGCACATGAAGTTTCTCGGCCGTTCTCGCTCTTCTGCACATTTGCATTGTCAAATATCTATGTGCCAATCTTCTGCAAACCATTCTCTGACAGAGACATCATCTTTTTTTTCCACACCTTTGAAAAAGCCCTTTTGAATTCCTCGGTGCTTTGTTCTTTCTGTGTGATGAAACTAAGGGAAGCATGTCACATAGATGGAAAATGCCTCTGTTGTTCCAGGATGAGTAGACATTGTATCTTGCAAGGTCTGTTGGATGCAGAGCTAAAGATTTTAGCTGGGTGGAATATGGTGGAAGGCAAAAGAGCACTGAAAGCTTGATCTTCCGGTCAATTTTCCATCCATATGGTTTCCTACAAGACCTAAGGGATGAAGAGTAGTGTTTTTCATAGATTAAGGACCCCAAGGCTCACAAAATGGTTAGAGAGTAGTGCCTCGTGTGAGGATCGAACTCACGACCTTCAGATTATGAGACTGACGCGCTACCTGCTGCGCTAATGAGGCCAATTAGTGAAAGTGATATGTGTGTCATAGCTGGCCACCATACTTGGAAGCTGATGGCGGTGGCACATCTTTTTTTCCCTTTGGTTTTCTCTATTTTTCTCAAAACAAGGCAGCTAGTTTTCCCATATGGTCTAGTGTTTAGGATTCCTGGTTTTCACCCAGGCGGCCCGGGTTCCACTCCTGGTATGGGAAATGCAAGTCCTTTTAACGACCCGCACACTCCTAGTGCTGAAACCTCAAAGCTGTTTTTCCATTGTAACCTCCAATCATTCCCTTGTTGTCAAAGTACCAAGGGTCAAAGCCAGGGATGCAGACAAGACAGGTCAAGCCGGGTCAGGACAGGAAATGAAATACTATCAGGAACACAGGAACTCACAGGGCAAGCTGAAGTTCATCCAGCAACTAATGGCTCATGCACGCGCTTTGGCGTACGTATATGCGCACTGGCACATGAATTTTCACACATGAATAATATCAGGATCACAGGAACTCACAGGGGAAGCTGAAGATCATCCAGCAACTAATGGCTTATGCTGCTAGCTTTAAATAGGCCACTGGGCACCAGAAATTGTCACGCATTGTGTACGCTTTGGCGTACGCACATGCGTACTAGCACATGAAGTTTCTCGGCCGTTCTCGCTCTTCTGCACATTTGCATTGGCAAATATCTATGTGCCAATCTTCTGCAAACCATTCTCTGAGAGAGACATCATCTTTTTTTTCCACACCTTTGAAAAAGCCCTTTTGAATTCCTCGGTGCTTTGTTCTTTCTGTGTGATGAAACTAAGGGAAGCATGTCACATAGATGGAAAATGCCTCTGTTGTTCCAGGATGAGTAGACATTGTATCTTGCAAGGTCTGTTGGATGCAGAGCTAAAGATTTTAGCTGGGTGGAATATGGTGGAAGGCAAAAGAGCACTGAAAGCTTGATCTTCAGGTCAATTTTCCATCCATATGGTTTCCTACAAGACCTAAGGGATGAAGAGTAGTGTTTTTCATAGATTAAGGACCCCAAGGCTCACAAAATGGTTAGAGAGTAGTGCCCCGTGTGAGGATCGAACTCACGACCTTCAGATTATGAGACTGACGCGCTACCTGCTGCGCTAACGAGGCCAATTAGTGAAAGTGATATGTGTGTCATAGCTGGCCACCATACTTGGAAGCTGATGGCGGTGGCACATCTTTTTTTCCCTTTGGTTTTCTCTATTTTTCTCAAAACAAGGCAGCTAGTTTTCCCATATGGTCTAGCGGTTAGGATTCCTGGTTTTCACCCAGGCGGCCCGGGTTCGCCTCCCGGTATGGCAAATGCAAGTCCTTTTAACGACCCGCACACTCCTAGTGCTGAAACCTCAAAGCTGTTTTTCCATTGTAACCTCCAATCATTCCCTTGTTGTCAAAGTACCAAGGGTCAAAGCCAGGGATGCAGACAAGACAGGTCAAGCCGGGTCAGGACAGGAAATGAAATACTATCAGGAACACAGGAACTCACAGGGCAAGCTGAAGTTCATCCAGAAACTAATGGCTCATGCACGCGCTTTGGCGTACGTATATGCGCACTGGCACATGAATTTTCACACATGAATAATATCAGGATCACAGGAACTCACAGGGGAAGCTGAAGATCATCCAGCAACTAATGGCTTATGCTGCTAGCTTTAAATAGGCCACTGGGCACCAGAAATTGTCACGCATTGTGTGCGCTTTGGCGTACGCACATGCGTACTAGCACATGAAGTTTCTCGGCCGTTCTCGCTCTTCTGCACATTTGCATTGGCAAATATCTATGTGCCAATCTTCTGCAAACCATTCTCTGACAGAGACATCATCTTTTTTTTCCACACCTTTGAAAAAGCCCTTTTGAATTCCTCGGTGCTTTGTTCTTTCTGTGTGATGAAACTAAGGGAAGCATGTCACATAGATGGAAAATGCCTCTGTTGTTCCAGGATGAGTAGACATTGTATCTTGCAAGGGCTGTTGGATGCAGAGCTAAAGATTTTAGCTGGGTGGAATATGGTGGAAGGCAAAAGAGCACTGAAAGCTTGATCTTCCGGTCAATTTTCCATCCATATGGTTTCCTACAAGACTTAAGGGATGAAGAGTAGTGTTTTTCATAGATTAAGGACCCCAAGGCTCACAAAATGGTTAGAGAGTAGTGCCCCGTGTGAGGATCGAACTCACGACCTTCAGATTATGAGACTGACGCGCTACCTGCTGCGCTAACGAGGCCAATTAGTGAAAGTGATATGTGTGTCATAGCTGGCCACCATACTTGGAAGCTGATGGCGGTGGCACATCTTTTTTTCCCTTCGGTTTTTCTCTATTTTTCTCAAAACAAGGCAGCTAGTTTTCCCATATGGTCTAGCGGTTAGGATTCCTGGTTTTCACCCAGGCGGCCCGGGTTCGACTCCCGGTATGGGAAATGCAGGTCCTTTTAACGACCCGCACACTCCTAGTGCTGAAACCTCAAAGCTGTTTTTTCATTGTAACCTCCAATCATTCCCTTGTTGTCAAAGTACCAAGGGTCAAAGCCAGGGATGCAGACAAGACAGGTCAAGCCGTGTCAGGACAGGAAATGAAATACTATCAGGAACACAGGAACTCACAGGGCAAGCTGAAGTTCATCCAGCAACTAATGGCTCATGCACGCGCTTTGGCGTACGTATATGCGCACTGGCACATGAATTTTCACACATGAATAATATCAGGATCACAGGAACTCACAGGGGAAGCTGAAGATCATCCAGCAACTAATGGCTTATGCTGCTAGCTTTAAATAGGCCACTGGGCACCAGAAATTGTCACGCATTGTGTGCGCTTTGGCGTACGCACATGCGTACTAGCACATGAAGTTTCTCGGCCGTTCTCGCTCTTCTGCACATTTGCATTGGCAAATATCTATGTGCCAATCTTCTGCAAACCATTCTCTGACAGAGACATCATCTTTTTTTTCCACACCTTTGAAAAAGCCTTTTGAATTCCTCGGTGCTTTGTTCTTTCTGTGTGATGAAACTAAGGGAAGCATGTCACATAGATGGAAAATGCCTCTGTTGTTCCAGGATGAGTAGACATTGTATCTTGCAAGGTCTGTTGGATGCAGAGCTAAAGATTTTAGCTGGGTGGAAGGCAAAAGAGCACTGAAAGCTTGATCTTGCGGTCAATTTTCCATCCATATGGTTTCTTACAAGACCTAAGGGATGAAGAGTAGTGTTTTTCATAGATTAAGGACCCCAAGGCTCACAAAATGGTTAGAGAGTAGTGCCCCGTGTGAGGATCGAACTCATGACCTTCAGATTATGAGACTGACGCGCTACCTGCTGCGCTAACGAGGCCAATTAGTGAAAGTGATATGTGTGTCATAGCTGGCCACCATACTTGGAAGCTGATGGCGGTGGCACATCTTTTTTTCCCTTTGGTTTTTCTCTATTTTTCTCAAAACAAGTCAGCTAGTTTTCCCATATGGTCTAGCGGTTAGGATTCCTGGTTTTCACCCAGGCGGGCCGGGTTCGACTCCCGGTATGGGAAATGCAGGTCATTTTAACGACCCGCACACTCCTAGTGCTGAAACCTCAAAGCTGTTTTTCCATTGTAACCTCCAATCATTCCCTTGTTGTCAAAGTACCAAGGGTCAAAGCCAGGGATGCAGACAAGACAGGTCAAGCCGGGTCAGGACAGGAAATGAAATACTATCAGGAACACAGGAACTCACAGGGCAAGCTGAAGTTCATCCAGCAACTAATGGCTCATGCACGCGCTTTGGCGTACGTATATGCGCACTGGCACATGAATTTTCACACATGAATAATATCAGGATCACAGGAACTCACAGGGGAAGCTGAAGATCATCCAGCAACTAATGGCTTATGCTGCTAGCTTTAAATAGGCCACTGGGCACCAGAAATTGTCACGCATTGTGTGCGCTTTGGCGTACGCACATGCGTACTAGCACATGAAGTTTCTCGGCCGTTCTCGCTCTTCTGCACATTTGCATTGGCAAATATCTATGTGCCAATCTTCTGCAAACCATTCTCTGACAGAGACATCATCTTTTTTTTCCACACCTTTGAAAAAGCCTTTTGAATTCCTCGGTGCTTTGTTCTTTCTGTGTGATGAAACTAAGGGAAGCATGTCACATAGATGGAAAATGCCTCTGTTGTTCCAGGATGAGTAGACAATGTATCTTGCAAGGTCTGTTGGATGCAGAGCTAAAGATTTTAGCTGGGTGGAATATGGTGGAAGGCAAAAGAGCAATGAAAGCTTGATCTTGCGGTCAATTTTCCATCCATATGGTTTCTTACAAGACCTAAGGGATGAAGAGTAGTGTTTTTCATAGATTAAGGACCCCAAGGCTCACAAAATGGTTAGAGAGTAGTGCCCGGTGTGAGGATCGAACTCATGACCTTCAGATTATGAGACTGACACGCTACCTGCTGCGCTAACGAGGCCAATTAGTGAAAGTGATATGTGTGTCATAGCTGGCCACCATACTTGGAAGCTGATGGCGGTGGCACATCTTTTTTTCCCTTTGGTTTTTCTCTATTTTTCTCAAAACAAGGCAGCTAGTTTTCCCATATGGTCTAGCGGTTAGGATTCCTGGTTTTCACCCAGGCGGCCCGGGTTCGACTCCCGGTATGGGAAATGCAAGTCCTTTTAACGACCCGCACACTCCTAGTGCTGAAACCTCAAAGCTGTTTTTCCATTGTAACCTCCAATCATTCCCTTGTTGTCAAAGTACCAAGGGTCAAAGCCAGGGATGCAGACAAGACAGGTCAAGCCGGGTCAGGACAGGAAATGAAATACTATCAGGAACACAGGAACTCACAGGGCAAGCTGAAGTTCATCCAGCAACTAATGGCTCATGCACGCGCTTTGGCGTACGTATATGCGCACTGGCACATGAATTTTCACACATGAATAATATCAGAATCACAGGAACTCACAGGGGAAGCTGAAGATCATCCAGCAACTAATGGCTTATGCTGCTAGCTTTAAATAGGCCACTGGGCACCAGAAATTGTCACGCATTGTGTGCGCTTTGGCGTACGCACATGCGTACTAGCACATGAAGTTTCTCGGCCGTTCTCGCTCTTCTGCACATTTGCATTGGCAAATATCTATGTGCCAATCTTCTGCAAACCATTCTCTGACAGAGACATCATCTTTTTTTTCCACACCTTTGAAAAAGCCCTTTTGAATTCCTCGGTGCTTTGTTCTTTCTGTGTGATGAAACTAAGGGAAGCATGTCACATAGATGGAAAATGCCTCTGTTGTTCCAGGATGAGTAGACATTGTATCTTGCAAGGTCTGTTGGATGCAGAGCTAAAGATTTTAGCTGGGTGGAATATGGTGGAAGGCAAAAGAGCACTGAAAGCTTGATCTTGCGGTCAATTTTCCATCCATATGGTTTCCTACAAGACCTAAGGGATGAAGAGTAGTGTTTTTCATAGATTAAGACCCCAAAGCTCACAAAATGGTTAGAGAGTAGTGCCCCGTGTGAGGATCGAACTCACGACCTTCAGATTATGAGACTGACGCGCTACCTGCTGCGCTAACGAGGCCAATTAGTGAAAGTGATATGTGTGTCATAGCTGGCCACCATACTTGGAAGCTGATGGCGGTGGCACATCTTTTTTTCCCTTTGGTTTTTCTCTATTTTTCTCAAAACAAGGCAGCTGGTTTTCCCATGTGGTCGAGCGGTTAGGATTCCTGGTTTTCACCCAGGCGGCCCGGGTTCGACTCCCGGTATGGGAAATGCAAGTCCTTTTAACGACCCGCACACTCCTAGTGCTGAAACCTCAAAGCTGTTTTTCCATTGTAACCTCCAATCATTCCCTTGTTGTCAAAGTACCAAGGGTCAAAGCCAGGGATGCAGACAAGACAGGTCAAGCCGGGTCAGGACAGGAAATTAAATACTATCAGGAACACAGGAACTCACAGGGAAAGCTGAAGTTCATCCAGCAACTAATGGCTCATGCACGCGCTTTGGCGTACGTATATGCGCACTGGCACATGAATTTTCACACATGAATAATATCAGGATCACAGGAACTCACAGGGGAAGCTGAAGATCATCCAGCAACTAATGGCTTATGCTGCTAGCTTTAAATAGGCCACTGGGCACCAGAAATTGTCATGCATTGTGTGCGCTTTGGCGTACGCACATGCGTACTAGCACATGAAGTTTCTCGGCCGTTCTCGCTCTTCTGCACATTTGCATTGTCAAATATCTATGTGCCAATCTTCTGCAAACCATTCTCTGACAGAGACATCATCTTTTTTTTCCACACCTTTGAAAAAGCCCTTTTGAATTCCTCTGTGCTTTGTTCTTTCTGTGTGATGAAACTAAGGGAAGCATGTCACATAGATGGAAAATGCCTCTGTTGTTCCAGGATGAGTAGACATTGTATCTTGCAAGGTCTGTTGGATGCAGAGCTAAAGATTTTAGCTGGGTGGAATATGGTGGAAGGCAAAAGAGCACTGAAAGCTTGATCTTGCGGTCAATTTTCCATCCATATGGTTTCCTACAAGACCTAAGGGATGAAGAGTAGTGTTTTTCATAGATTAAGGACCCCAAGGCTCACAAAATGGTTAGAGAGTAGTGCCCCGTGTGAGGATCGAACTCACGACCTTCAGATTATGAGACTGACGCGCTACCTGCTGTGCTAACGAGGCCAATTAGTGAAAGTGATATGTGTGTCATAGCTGGCCACCATACTTGGAAGCTGATGGCGGTGGCACATCTTTTTTTCCCTTTGGTTTTTCTCTATTTTTCTCAAAAGAAGGCAGCTAGTTTTCCCATATGGTCTAGCGGTTAGGTTTCCTGGTCTTCACCCAGGCGGCCCGGGTTCGACTCCCGGTATGGGAAATGCAAGTCCTTTTAACGACCCGCACACTCCTAGTGCTGAAACCTCAAAGCTGTTTTTCCATTGTAACCTCCAATCATTCCCTTGTTGTCAAAGTACCAAGGGTCAAAGCCAGGGATGCAGACAAGACAGGTCAAGCCGGGTCAGGACAGGAAATGAAATACTATCAGGAACACAGGAACTCACAGGGCAAGCTGAAGTTCATCCAGCAACTAATGGCTCATGCACGCGCTTTGGCATACGTATATGCGCACTGGCACATGAGTTTTCACACATGAATAATATCAGGATCACAGGAACTCACAGGGGAAGCTGAAGATCATCCAGCAACTAATGGCTTATGCTGCTAGCTTTAAATAGGCCACTGGGCACCAGAAATTGTCACGCATTGTGTGCGCTTTGGCGTAGGCACATGCGTACTAGCACATGAAGTTTCTCGGCCGTTCTCGCTCTTCTGCACATTTGCATTGGCAAATATCTATGTGCCAATCTTCTGCAAACCATTCTCTGACAGAGACATCATCTTTTTTTTCCACACCTTTGAAAAAGCCCTTTTGAATTCCTCGGTGCTTTGTTCTTTCTGTGTGATGAAACTAAGGGAAGCATGTCACATAGATGGAAAATGCCTCTGTTGTTCCAGGATGAGTAGACATTGTATCTTGCAAGGTCTGTTGGATGCAGAGCTAAAGATTTTAGCTGGGTGGAATATGGTGGAAGGCAAAAGAGCACTGAAAGCTTGATCTTCCGGTCAATTTTCCATCCATATGGTTTCCTACAAGACCTAAGGGATTAAGAGTAGTGTTTTTCAAAGATTAAGGACCCCAAGGCTCACAAAATGGTTAGAGAGTAGTGCCCCGTGTGAGGATTGAACTCACGACCTTCAGATTATGAGACTGACACGCTACCTGCTGCGCTAACGAGGCCAATTAGTGAAAGTGATATGTGTGTCATAGCTGGCCACCATACTTGGAAGCTGATGGCGGTGGCACATCTTTTTTTCCCTTTGGTTTTCTCTATTTTTCTCAAAACAAGGCAGCTAGTTTTCCCATATGGTCTAGCGGTTAGGATTCCTGGTTTTCACCCAGGCGGCCCGGGTTCGACTCCCGGTATGGGAAATGCAAGTCCTTTTAACCACCCGCACACTCCTAGTGCTGAAACCTCAAAGCTGTTTTTCCATTGTAACCTCCAATCATTCCCTTGTTGTCAAAGTACCAAGGGTCAAAGCCAGGGATGCAGACAAGACAGGTCAAGCCGGGTCAGGACAGGAAATGAAATACTATCAGGAACACAGGAACTCACAGGGCAAGCTGAAGTTCATCCAGCAACTAATGGCTCATGCACGCGCTTTGGCGTACGTATATGCGCACTGGCACATGAATTTTCACACATGAATAATATCAGGATCACAGGAACTCACAGGGGAAGCTGAAGATCATCCAGCAACTAATGGCTTATGCTGCTAGCTTTAAATAGGCCACTGGGCACCAGAAATTGTCACGCATTGTGTGCGCTTTGGCGTAGGCACATGCGTACTAGCACATGAAGTTTCTCGGCCGTTCTCGCTCTTCTGCACATTTGCATTGGCAAATATCTATGTGCCAATCTTCTGCAAACCATTCTCTGACAGAGACATCATCTTTTTTTTCCACACCTTTGAAAAAGCCCTTTTGAATTCCTCGGTGCTTTGTTCTTTCTGTGTGATGAAACTAAGGGAAGCATGTCACATAGATGGAAAATGCCTCTGTTGTTCCAGGATGAGTAGACATTGTATCTTGCAAGGTCTGTTGGATGCAGAGCTAAAGATTTTAGCTGGGTGGAATATGGTGGAAGGCAAAAGAGCACTGAAAGCTTGATCTTCCGGTCAATTTTCCATCCATATGGTTTCCTACAAGACCTAAGGGATGAAGAGTAGTGTTTTTCATAGATTAAGGACCCCAAGGCTAACAAAATGGTTAGAGAGTAGTGCCCCGTGTGAGGATCGAACTCACGACCTTCAGATTATGAGACTGACGCGCTACCTGCTGCGCTAACGAGGCCAATTAGTGAAAGTGATATGTGTGTCATAGCTGGCCACCATACTTGGAAGCTGATGGCGGTGGCACATCTTTTTTTCCTTTTGGTTTTCTCTATTTTTCCCAAAACAAGGCAGCTAGTTTTCCCATATGGTCTAGCGGTTAGGATTCCTGGTTTTCACCCAGGCGGCCCGGGTTCCACTCCCGGTATGGGAAATGCAAGTCCTTTTAATGACCCGCACACTCCTAGTGCTGAAACCTCAAAGCTGTTTTTCCATTGTAACCTCCAATCATTCCCTTGTTGTCAAAGTACCAAGGGTCAAAGCCAGGGATGCAGACAAGACAGGTCAAGCCGGGTCAGGACAGGAAATGAAATACTATCAGGAACACAGGAACTCACAGGGCAAGCTGAAGTTCATCCAGCAACTAATGGCTCATGCACGCGCTTTGGCATACGTATATGCGCACTGGCACATGAGTTTTCACACATGAATAATATCAGGATCACAGGAACTCACAGGGGAAGCTGAAGATCATCCAGCAACTAATGGCTTATGCTGCTAGCTTTAAATAGGCCACTGGGCACCAGAAATTGTCACGCATTGTGTGCGCTTTGGCGTAGGCACATGCGTACTAGCACATGAAGTTTCTCGGCCGTTCTCGCTCTTCTGCACATTTGCATTGGCAAATATCTATGTGCCAATCTTCTGCAAACCATTCTCTGACAGAGACATCATCTTTTTTTTCCACACCTTTGAAAAAGCCCTTTTGAATTCCTCTGTGCTTTGTTCTTTCTGTGTGATGAAACTAAGGGAAGCATGTCACATAGATGGAAAATGCCTCTGTTGTTCCAGGATGAGTAGACATTGTATCTTGCAAGGTCTGTTGGATGCAGAGCTAAAGATTTTAGCTGGGTGGAATATGGTGGAAGGCAAAAGAGCACTGAAAGCTTGATCTTCCGGTCAATTTTCCATCCATATGGTTTCCTACAAGACCTAAGGGATGAAGAGTAGTGTTTTTCATAGATTAAGGACCCCAAGGCTCACAAAATGGTTAGAGAGTAGTGCCCCGTGTGAGGATTGAACTCACGACCTTCAGATTATGAGACTGACACGCTACCTGCTGCGCTAACGAGGCCAATTAGTGAAAGCGATATGTGTGTCATAGCTGGCCACCATACTTGGAAGCTGATGGCGGTGGCACATCTTTTTTTCCCTTTGGTTTTCTCTATTTTTCTCAAAACAAGGCAGCTAGTTTTCCCATATGGTCTAGCGCAGGGGTACTGAATTAAAATTCACGGGGGTCCGGTCAGTAAAATTTTCTTCCCGCGGAGGTCCGAATGTCATATTGGTCATGACTCCGATCCTTCACATTACAGCCTCCCGTGCACATCACAATTGTTTTCTATTGCCCTTTTAGATACCTGGGTTTTTCTAGGGCAGAAAAACAGATCTCTGCACAAGTGTGGACAAGCCCCTACATCAGTGCCCTCAGTCCCCCCTTCACAGCACATTTCTCACTTTTACATCACAGTACCCCCATCAGAAACCCCGCAACCCATTACAGACTCATCACAATGTGTCCTTTTAAAGACCCCATCACAGAGCCCCCCACCTCATTACAGACCCCCCCCACAAACACAGATCCCCCATTACAGATCCTCTTCACCACAGACCCCCCCCCCTCAGCACAGATCCTCACTCCATCACATATCCCCCCCCCCCATCACAGACCCCACTCCATAACAGATCCCCCCCTAATACAGACCCCACTCCATCATAGATCCCTCGATCACATATCCCCCCATTACAGACCCCACTCCATCACAAATATCCCCTCCGATACAGATCCCCCTCCATCACAGACCCCCCCCCCCGATACAGATCCCCCCTCGATACAGATCCCCCTCCATCACAGACCCCCCCGATACAGATCCCCCTCCATCACAGACCCCCCGATACAGATCCCCCTCCATCACAGACCCCCCCGATACAGATCCCCCTCCATCACAGACCCCCCCGATACAGATCCCCCTCCATCACAGACCCCCCCGATACAGATCCCCCTCCATCACAGACCCCCCGATACAGATCCCCCTCCATCACAGACCCCCCCGATACAGATCCCCCTCCATCACAGACCCCCCCGATACAGATCCCCCCGATACAGATCCCCCTCCATCACAGACCCCCCCGATACAGATCCCCCTCCATCACAGACCCCCCCGATACAGATCCCCCTCCATCACAGACCCCCCCGATACAGATCCCCCTCCATCACAGACTCCCCCCGATACAGATCCCCCTCCATCACAGACCCCCCCGATACAGATCCCCCTCCATCACAGACCCCCCGATACAGATCCCCCTCCATCACAGACCCCCCCGATACAGATCCCCCTCCATCACAGACCCCCCCGATACAGATCCCCCCGATACAGATCCCCCTCCATCACAGACCCCCCCGATACAGATCCCCCTCCATCACAGACCCCCCCGATACAGATCCCCCTCCATCACAGACCCCCCCGATACAGATCCCCCTCCATCACAGACTCCCCCCGATACAGATCCCCCTCCATCACAGACTCCCCCCGATACAGATCCCCCTCCATCACAGACTCCCCCCGATACAGATCCCCCTCCATCACAGACTCCCCCCGATACAGATCCCCCTCCATCACAGACTTCCCCCCGATACAGATCCCCCTCCATCACAGACTCCCCCCCGATACAGATCCCCCCCGATACAGATCCCCCTCGATACAGATCCCCCTCCATCACAGACCCCCCCCCCCGATACAGATCCCCCTCCATCACAGACCCCCCCGATACAGATCCCCCTCCATCACAGACCCCCCCCCCGATACAGATCCCCCTCCATCACAGACCCCCCCCGATACAGATCCCCCTCCATCACAGACCCCCCCGATACAGATCCCCCTCCATCACAGATCCCCCATTAACGGACCCACTCCATCACAGGCCCCCCGTTACAGACCCCATTCCATCACAGACCTCACTCCATCACAGACCCCTCTAATACAGATCCCACTCCATCACAGACCCCATTCCATCACAGATTCCCCCCCCAATGCAGACCCCATTCCATCACAGATCCCCCCCAATGCAGACCCCACTCCATCACAGACCCCCGTAATACAGACCCCCCATTACAGATCCCACTCCATCAGTCCTCCCTCAACATTACAGCGTCCGAATGTCCCTTTCATCATCGCAGCATTCCCCCTTCCTCCCCCTCCCCACACTGCCCTACCTTATTCACACAAGCCGGGAAGCACGCATGGCAGGTCCGGACAAAGGGCGGGACTTTTCAAGTTAAAAGGGGGTGATTGGTTGCTGGGACCGCCCCACTGCCTAGCAACCAATCACCCACTTCGTAACTTGATAAGTCCCGCCCTTTGTCCGGACCTGCAGCGCTTCCAGGCTTGTGTGAATAAGGAAGGGGAGTGATGCAATGATGAAAGGGAGACACCTGCCAAGCCTCACGTGTAAATCAAGGATTTTAGCGGCAGCGGCGGGCTGGCAATCCGGCAGGGGATAGAAAACACACAGGCAACTATTTGCGAGTCTGCGGGCCGGATATGGCTGCTACTGGGTCCGGATTCGGCCCGCGGTCCGCCATTTAGTGATGCCTGGTCTAGCGGTTAGGATTCCTGGTTTTCACCCAGACGGCCCGGGTTCGACTCCCGGTATGGGAAATGCAAGTCCTTTTAACGACCCGCACACTCCTAGTGCTGAAACCTCAAAGCTGTTTTTCCATTGTAACCTCCAATCATTCCCTTGTTGTCAAAGTACCAAGGGTCAAAGCCAGGGATGCAGACAAGACAGGTCAAGCCGGGTCAGGACAGGAAATGAAATACTATCAGGAACACAGGAACTCACAGGGCAAGCTGAAGTTCATCCAGCAACTAATGGCTCATGCACGCGCTTTGGCGTACGTATATGCGCACTGGCACATGAATTTTCACACATGAATAATATCAGGATCACAGGAACTCACAGGGGAAGCTGAAGATCATCCAGGAACTAATGGCTTATGCTGCTAGCTTTAAATAGGCCACTGGGCACCAGAAATTGTCACGCATTGTGTGCGCTTTGGCGTACGCACATGCGTACTAGCACATGAAGTTTCTCGGCCGTTCTCGCTCTTCTGCACATTTGCATTGGCAAATATCTATGTGCCAATCTTCTGCAAACCATTCTCTGACAGAGACATCATCTTTTTTTTCCACACCTTTGAAAAAGCCCTTTTGAATTCCTCGGTGCTTTGTTCTTTCTGTGTGATGAAACTAAGGGAAGCATGTCACATAGATGGAAAATGCCTCTGTTGTTCCAGGATGAGTAGACATTGTATCTTGCAAGGTCTGTTGGATGCAGAGCTAAAGATTTTAGCTGGGTGGAATATGGTGGAAGGCAAAAGAGCACTGAATGCTTGATCTTCCGGTCAATTTTCCATCCATATGGTTTCCTACAAGACCTAAGGGATGAAGAGTAGTGTTTTTCATAGATTAAGGACCCCAAGGCTAACAAAATGGTTAGAGAGTAGTGCCCCGTGTGAGGATCGAACTCACGACCTTCAGATTATGAGACTGACGCGCTACCTGCTGCGCTAACGAGGCCAATTAGTGAAAGTGATATGTGTGTCATAGCTGGCCACCATACTTGGAAGCTGATGGCGGTGGCACATCTTTTTTTCCTTTTGGTTTTCTCTATTTTTCCCAAAAAAAGGCAGCTAGTTTTCCCATATGGTCTAGCGGTTAGGATTCCTGGTTTTCACCCAGGCGGCCCGGGTTCGACTCCCGGTATGGGAAATGCAAGTCCTTTTAATGACCCGCACACTCCTAGTGCTGAAACCTCAAAGCTGTTTTTCCATTGTAACCTCCAATCATTCCCTTGTTGTCAAAGTACCAAGGGTCAAAGCCAGGGATGCAGACAAGACAGGTCAAGCCGGGTCAGGACAGGAAATGAAATACTATCAGGAACACAGGAACTCACAGGGCAAGCTGAAGTTCATCCAGCAACTAATGGCTCATGCACTCGCTTTGGCGTATGTATATGCGCACTGGCACATGAATTTTCACACATGAATAATATCAGGATCACAGGAACTCACAGGGGAAGCTGAAGATCATCCAGCAACTAATGGCTTATGCTGCTAGCTTTAAATAGGCCACTGGGCACCAGAAATTGTCACGCATTGTGTGCGCTTTGGCGTACGCACATGCGTACTAGCACATGAAGTTTCTCGGCCGTTCTCGCTCTTCTGCACATTTGCATTGGCAAATATCTATGTGCCAATCTTCTGCAAACCATTCTCTGACAGAGACATCATCTTTTTTTTCCACACCTTTGAAAAAGCCCTTTTGAATTCCTCGGTGCTTTGTTCTTTCTGTGTGATGAAACTAAGGGAAGCATGTCACATAGATGGAAAATGCCTCTGTTGTTCCAGGATGAGTAGACATTGTATCTTGCAAGGTCTGTTGGATGCAGAGCTAAAGATTTTAGCTGGGTGGAATATGGTGGAAGGCAAAAGAGCACTGAAAGCTTGATCTTGCGGTCAATTTTCCATCCATATGGTTTCCTACAAGACCTAAGGGATGAAGAGTAGTGTTTTTCATAGATTAAGGACCCCAAGGCTCACAAAATGGTTAGAGAGTAGTGCCCCGTGTGAGGATCGAACTCACGACCTTCAGATTATGAGACTGACGCGCTACCTGCTGCGCTAACGAGGCCAATTAGTGAAAGTGATATGTGTGTCATAGCTGGCCACCATACTTGGAAGCTGATGGCGGTGGCACATCTTTTTTTCCCTTTGGTTTTCTCTATTTTTCTCAAAACGAGGCAGCTAGTTTTCCCATATGGTCTAGCGGTTAGGATTCCTGGTTTTCACCCAGGCGGCCCGGGTTCCACTCCCGGTATGGGAAATGCAAGTCCTTTTAACGACCCGCACACTCCTAGTGCTGAAACCTCAAAGCTGTTTTTCCATTGTAACCTCCAATCATTCCCTTGTTGTCAAAGTACCAAGGGTCAAAGCCAGGGATGCAGACAAGACATGTCAAGCCGGGTCAGGACAGGAAATGAAATACTATCAGGAACACAGGAACTCACAGGGCAAGCTGAAGTTCATCCAGCAACTAATGGCTCATGCACGCGCTTTGGCGTACGTATATGCGCACTGGCACATGAATTTTCACACATGAATAATATCAGGATCACAGGAACTCACAGGGGAAGCTGAAGATCATCCAGCAACTAATGGCTTATGCTGCTAGCTTTAAATAGGCCACTGGGCACCAGAAATAGTCACGCATTGTGTGCGCTTTGGCGTACGCACATGCGTACTAGCACATGAAGTTTCTCAGCCGTTCTCGCTCTTCTGCACATTTGCATTGGCAAATATCTATGTGCCAATCTTCTGCAAACCATTCTCTGACAGAGACATCATCTTTTTTTTCCACACCTTTGAAAAAGCCCTTTTGAATTCCTCGGTGCTTTGTTCTTTCTGTGTGATGAAACTAAGGGAAGCATGTCACATAGATGGAAAATGCCTCTGTTGTTCCAGGATGAGTAGACATTGTATCTTGCAAGGTCTGTTGGATGCAGAGCTAAAGATTTTAGCTGGGTGGAATATGGTGGAAGGCAAAAGAGCACTGAAAGCTTGATCTTGCGGTCAATTTTCCATCCATATGGTTTCCTACAAGACCTAAGGGATGAAGAGTAGTGTTTTTCATAGATTAAGGACCCCAAGGCTCACAAAATGGTTAGAGAGTAGAGCCCCGTGTGAGGATCGAACTCACGACCTTCAGATTATGAGACTGATGCGCTACCTGCTGCGCTAACGAGGCCAATTAGTGAAAGTGATATGTGTGTCATAGCTGGCCACCATACTTGGAAGCTGATGGCGGTGGCACATCTTTTTTTCCCTTTGGTTTTCTCTATTTTTCTCAAAAAGAGGCAGCTAGTTTTCCCATATGGTCTAGCGGTTAGGATTCCTGGTTTTCACCCAGGCGGCCCGGGTTCCACTCCCGGTATGGGAAATGCAAGTCCTTTTAACGACCCGCACACTCCTAGTGCTGAAACCTCAAAGCTGTTTTTCCATTGTAACCTCCAATCATTCCCTTGTTGTCAAAGTACCAAGGGTCAAAGCCAGGGATGCAGACAAGACAGGTCAAGCCGGGTCAGGACAGGAAATGAAATACTATCAGGAACACAGGAACTCACAGGGCAAGCTGAAGTTCATCCAGCAACTAATGGCTCATGCACGCGCTTTGGCGTACGTATATGCGCACTGGCACATGAATTTTCACACATGAATAATATCAGGATCACAGGAACTCACAGGGGAAGCTGAAGATCATCCAGCAACTAATGGCTTATGCTGCTAGCTTTAAATAGGCCACTGGGCACCAGAAATTGTCACGCATTGTGTGCGCTTTGGCGTACGCACATGCGTACTAGCACATGAAGTTTCTCGGCCGTTCTCGCTCTTCTGCACATTTGCATTGGCAAATATCTATGTGCCAATCTTCTGCAAACCATTCTCTGACAGAGACATCATCTTTTTTTTCCACACCTTTGAAAAAGCCCTTTTGAATTCCTCGGTGCTTTGTTCTTTCTGTGTGATGAAACTAAGGGAAGCATGTCACATAGATGGAAAATGCCTCTGTTGTTCCAGGATGAGTAGACATTGTATCTTGCAAGGTCTGTTGGATGCAGAGCTAAAGATTTTAGCTGGGTGGAATATGGTGGAAGGCAAAAGAGCACTGAAAGCTTGATCTTCCGGTCAATTTTCCATCCATATGGTTTCCTACAAGACC
>NW_027507903.1:569326578-569359078 GCF_037356315.1 Lithobates pipiens
TTCTGCAAACCATTCTCTGACAGAGACATCATCTTTTTTTTCCACACCTTTGAAAAAGCCCTTTTGAATTCCTCGGTGCTTTGTTCTTTCTGTGTGATGAAACTAAGGGAAGCATGTCACATAGATGGAAAATGCCTCTGTTGTTCCAGGATGAGTAGACATTGTATCTTGCAAGGTCTGTTGGATGCAGAGCTAAAGATTTTAGCTGGGTGGAATATGGTGGAAGGCAAAAGAGCACTGAAAGCTTGATCTTGCGGTCAATATTCCATCCATATGGTTTCCTACAAGACCTAAGGGATGAAGAGTAGTGTTTTTCATAGATTAAGGACCCCAAGGCTCACAAAATGGTTAGAGAGTAGTGCCCCGTGTGAGGATCGAACTCACGACCTTCAGATTATGAGACTGACGCGCTACCTGCTGCGCTACAAGGCCAATTAGTGAAAGTGATATGTGTGTCATAGCTGGCCACCATACTTGGAAGCTGATGGCGGTGGCACATCTTTTTTTCCCTTTGGTTTTCTCTATTTTTCTCAAAACAAGGCAGCTAGTTTTCCCATATGGTCTTGCGGTTAGGATTCCTGGTTTTCACCCAGGCGGCCCGGGTTCAACTCCCGGTATGGGAAATGCAAGTCCTTTTAACCACCCGCACACTCCTATTGCTGAAACCTCAAAGCTGTTTTTCCATTGTAACCTCCAATCATTCCCTTGTTGTCAAAGTACCAAGGGTCAAAGCCAGGGATGCAGACAAGACAGGTCAAGCCGGGTCAGGACAGGAAATGAAATACTATCAGGAACACAGGAACTCACAGGGCAAGCTGAAGTTCATCCAGCAACTAATGGCTCATGCACGCGCTTTAGCGTACGTATATGCGCACTGGCACATGAATTTTCACACATGAATAATATCAGGATCACAGGAACTCACAGGGGAAGCTGAAGATCATCCAGCAACTAATGGCTTATGCTGCTAGCTTTAAATAGGCCACTGGGCACCAGAAATTGTCACGCATTGTGTGCGCTTTGGCGTACGCACATGCGTACTAGCACATGAAGTTTCTCGGCCGTTCTCGCTCTTCTGCACATTTGCATTGGCAAATATCTATGTGCCAATCTTCTGCAAACCATTCTCTGACAGAGACATCATCTTTTTTTTCCACACCTTTGAAAAAGCCCTTTTGAATTCCTCGGTGCTTTGTTCTTTCTGTGTGATGAAACTAAGGGAAGCATGTCACATAGATGGAAAATGCCTCTGTTGTTCCAGGATGAGTAGACATTGTATCTTGCAAGGTGTGTTGGATGCAGAGCTAAAGATTTTAGCTGGGTGGAATATGGTGGAAGGCAAAAGAGCACTGAAAGCTTGATCTTGCGGTCAATTTTCCATCCATATGGTTTCCTACAAGACCTAAGGGATGAAGAGTAGTGTTTTTCATAGATTAAGGACCCCAAGGCTCACAAAATGGTTAGAGAGTAGTGCCCCGTGTGAGGATCAAACTCACGACCTTCAGATTATGAGACTGATGGGCTACCTGCTGCGCTAACGAGGCCAATTAGTGAAAGTGATATGTGTGTCATAGCTGGCCACCATACTTGGAAGCTGATGGCGGTGGCACATCTTTTTTTCCCTTTGGTTTTCTCTATTTTTCTCAAAACGAGGCAGCTAGTTTTCCCATATGGTCTAGCGGTTAGGATTCCTGGTTTTCACCCAGGCGGCCCGGGTTCCACTCCCGGTATGGGAAATGCAAGTCCTTTTAACGACCCGCACACTCCTAGTGCTGAAACCTCAAAGCTGTTTTTCCATTGTAACCTCCAATCATTCCCTTGTTGTCAAAGTACCAAGGGTCAAAGCCAGGGATGCAGACAAGACAGGTCAAGCCGGGTCAGGACAGGAAATGAAATACTATCAGGAACACAGGAACTCACGGGGCAAGCTGAAGTTCATCCAGCAACTAATGGCTCATGCACGCGCTTTGGCGTACGTATATGCGCACTGGCACATGAATTTTCACACATGAATAATATCAGGATCACAGGAACTCACAGGGGAAGCTGAAGATCATCCAGCAACTAATGGCTTATGCTGCTAGCTTTAAATAGGCCACTGGGCACCAGAAATTGTCACGCATTGTGTGCGCTTTGGCGTACGCATATGCGTACTAGCACATGAAGTTTCTCGGCCGTTCTCGCTCTTCTGCACATTTGCATTGGCAAATATCTATGTGCCAATCTTCTGCAAACCATTCTCTGACAGAGACATCATCTTTTTTTTCCACACCTTTGAAAAAGCCCTTTTGAATTCCTCGGTGCTTTGTTCTTTCTGTGTGATGAAACTAAGGGAAGCATGTCACATAGATGGAAAATGCCTCTGTTGTTCCAGGATGAGTAGACATTGTATCTTGCAAGGTCTGTTGGATGCAGAGCTAAAGATTTTAGCTGGGTGGAATATGGTGGAAGGCAAAAGAGCACTGAAAGCTTGATCTTGCGGTCAATTTTCCATCCATATGGTTTCCTACAAGACCTAAGGGATGAAGAGTAGTGTTTTTCATAGATTAAGGACCCCAAGGCTCACAAAATGGTTAGAGAGTAGTGCCCCGTGTGAGGATCGAACTCACGACCTTCAGATTATGAGACTGATGCGCTACCTGCTGCGCTAACGAGGCCAATTAGTGAAAGTGATATGTGTGTCATAGCTGGCCACCATACTTGGAAGCTGATGGCGGTGGCACATCTTTTTTTCCCTTTGGTTTTCTCTATTTTTCTCAAAACGAGGCAGCTAGTTTTCCCATATGGTCGAGCGGTTAGGATTCCTGGTTTTCACCCAGGCGGCCCGGGTTCGACTCCCGGTATGGGAAATGCAAGTCCTTTTAACGACCCGCACACTCCTAGTGCTGAAACCTCAAAGCTGTTTTTCCATTGTAACCTCCAATCATTCCCTTGTTGTCAAAGTACCAAGGGTCAAAGCCAGGGATGCAGACAAGACAGGTCAAGCCGGGTCAGGACAGGAAATTAAATACTATCAGGAACACAGGAACTCACAGGGCAAGCTGAAGTTCATCCAGCAACTAATGGCTCATGCACGCGCTTTGGCGTACGTATATGCGCACTGGCACATGAATTTTCACACATGAATAATATCAGGATCACAGGAACTCACAGGGGAAGCTGAAGATCATCCAGCAACTAATGGCTTATGCTGCTAGCTTTAAATAGGCCACTGGGCACCAGAAATTGTCACGCATTGTGTGCGCTTTGGCGTACGCACATGCGTACTAGCACATGAAGTTTCTCGGCCGTTCTCGCTCTTCTGCACATTTGCATTGTCAAATATCTATGTGCCAATCTTCTGCAAACCATTCTCTGACAGAGACATCATCTTTTTTTTCCACACCTTTGAAAAAGCCCTTTTGAATTCCTCGGTGCTTTGTTCTTTCTGTGTGATGAAACTAAGGGAAGCATGTCACATAGATGGAAAATGCCTCTGTTGTTCCAGGATGAGTAGACATTGTATCTTGCAAGGTCTGTTGGATGCAGAGCTAAAGATTTTAGCTGGGTGGAATATGGTGGAAGGCAAAAGAGCACTGAAAGCTTGATCTTCCGGTCAATTTTCCATCCATATGGTTTCCTACAAGACCTAAGGGATGAAGAGTAGTGTTTTTCATAGATTAAGGACCCCAAGGCTCACAAAATGGTTAGAGAGTAGTGCCTCGTGTGAGGATCGAACTCACGACCTTCAGATTATGAGACTGACGCGCTACCTGCTGCGCTAACGAGGCCAATTAGTTAAAATGATATGTGTGTCATAGCTGGCCACCATACTTGGAAGCTGATGGCGGTGGCACATCTTTTTTTCCCTTTGGTTTTCTCTATTTTTCTCAAAACAAGGCAGCTAGTTTTCCCATATGGTCTAGTGTTTAGGATTCCTGGTTTTCACCCAGGCGGCCCGGGTTCGACTCCCGGTATGGGAAATGCAAGTCCTTTTAACCACCCGCACACTCCTAGTGCTGAAACCTCAAAGCTGTTTTTCCATTGTAACCTCCAATCATTCCCTTGTTGTCAAAGTACCAAGGGTCAAAGCCAGGGATGCAGACAAGACAGGTCAAGCCGGGTCAGGACAGGAAATGAAATACTATCAGGAACACAGGAACTCACGGGGCAAGCTGAAGTTCATCCAGCAACTAATGGCTCATGCACGCGCTTTGGCGTACGTATATGCGCACTGGCACATGAATTTTCACACATGAATAATATCAGGATCACAGGAACTCACAGGGGAAGCTGAAGATCATCCAGCAACTAATGGCTTATGCTGCTAGCTTTAAATAGGCCACTGGGCACCAGAAATTGTCACGCATTGTGTGCGCTTTGGCGTACGCATATGCGTACTAGCACATGAAGTTTCTCGGCCGTTCTCGCTCTTCTGCACATTTGCATTGGCAAATATCTATGTGCCAATCTTCTGCAAACCATTCTCTGACAGAGACATCATCTTTTTTTTCCACACCTTTGAAAAAGCCCTTTTGAATTCCTCGGTGCTTTGTTCTTTCTGTGTGATGAAACTAAGGGAAGCATGTCACATAGATGGAAAATGCCTCTGTTGTTCCAGGATGAGTAGACATTGTATCTTGCAAGGTCTGTTGGATGCAGAGCTAAAGATTTTAGCTGGGTGGAATATGGTGGAAGGCAAAAGAGCACTGAAAGCTTGATCTTGCGGTCAATTTTCCATCCATATGGTTTCCTACAAGACCTAAGGGATGAAGAGTAGTGTTTTTCATAGATTAAGGACCCCAAGGCTCACAAAATGGTTAGAGAGTAGTGCCCCGTGTGAGGATCGAACTCACGACCTTCAGATTATGAGACTGATGCGCTACCTGCTGCGCTAACGAGGCCAATTAGTGAAAGTGATATGTGTGTCATAGCTGGCCACCATACTTGGAAGCTGATGGCGGTGGCACATCTTTTTTTCCCTTTGGTTTTCTCTATTTTTCTCAAAACGAGGCAGCTAGTTTTCCCATATGGTCGAGCGGTTAGGATTCCTGGTTTTCACCCAGGCGGCCCGGGTTCGACTCCCGGTATGGGAAATGCAAGTCCTTTTAACGACCCGCACACTCCTAGTGCTGAAACCTCAAAGCTGTTTTTCCATTGTAACCTCCAATCATTCCCTTGTTGTCAAAGTACCAAGGGTCAAAGCCAGGGATGCAGACAAGACAGGTCAAGCCGGGTCAGGACAGGAAATTAAATACTATCAGGAACACAGGAACTCACAGGGCAAGCTGAAGTTCATCCAGCAACTAATGGCTCATGCACGCGCTTTGGCGTACGTATATGCGCACTGGCACATGAATTTTCACACATGAATAATATCAGGATCACAGGAACTCACAGGGGAAGCTGAAGATCATCCAGCAACTAATGGCTTATGCTGCTAGCTTTAAATAGGCCACTGGGCACCAGAAATTGTCACGCATTGTGTGCGCTTTGGCGTACGCACATGCGTACTAGCACATGAAGTTTCTCGGCCGTTCTCGCTCTTCTGCACATTTGCATTGTCAAATATCTATGTGCCAATCTTCTGCAAACCATTCTCTGACAGAGACATCATCTTTTTTTTCCACACCTTTGAAAAAGCCCTTTTGAATTCCTCGGTGCTTTGTTCTTTCTGTGTGATGAAACTAAGGGAAGCATGTCACATAGATGGAAAATGCCTCTGTTGTTCCAGGATGAGTAGACATTGTATCTTGCAAGGTCTGTTGGATGCAGAGCTAAAGATTTTAGCTGGGTGGAATATGGTGGAAGGCAAAAGAGCACTGAAAGCTTGATCTTCCGGTCAATTTTCCATCCATATGGTTTCCTACAAGACCTAAGGGATGAAGAGTAGTGTTTTTCATAGATTAAGGACCCCAAGGCTCACAAAATGGTTAGAGAGTAGTGCCTCGTGTGAGGATCGAACTCACGACCTTCAGATTATGAGACTGACGCGCTACCTGCTGCGCTAACGAGGCCAATTAGTTAAAATGATATGTGTGTCATAGCTGGCCACCATACTTGGAAGCTGATGGCGGTGGCACATCTTTTTTTCCCTTTGGTTTTCTCTATTTTTCTCAAAACAAGGCAGCTAGTTTTCCCATATGGTCTAGTGTTTAGGATTCCTGGTTTTCACCCAGGCGGCCCGGGTTCGACTCCCGGTATGGGAAATGCAAGTCCTTTTAACCACCCGCACACTCCTAGTGCTGAAACCTCAAAGCTGTTTTTCCATTGTAACCTCCAATCATTCCCTTGTTGTCAAAGTACCAAGGGTCAAAGCCAGGGATGCAGACAAGACAGGTCAAGCCGGGTCAGGACAGGAAATGAAATACTATCAGGAACACAGGAACTCACAGGGCAAGCTGAAGTTCATCCAGCAACTAATGGCTCATGCACGCGCTTTGGCGTACGTATATGCGCACTGGCACATGAATTTTCACACATGAATAATATCAGGATCACAGGAACTCACAGGGGAAGCTGAAGATCATCCAGCAACTAATGGCTTATGCTGCTAGCTTTAAATAGGCCACTGGGCACCAGAAATTGTCACGCATTGTGTACGCTTTGGCGTACGCACATGCGTACTAGCACATGAAGTTTCTCGGCCGTTCTCGCTCTTCTGCACATTTGCATTGGCAAATATCTATGTGCCAATCTTCTGCAAACCATTCTCTGACAGAGACATCATCTTTTTTTTCCACACCTTTGAAAAAGCCCTTTTGAATTCCTCGGTGCTTTGTTCTTTCTGTGTGATGAAACTAAGGGAAGCATGTCACATAGATGGAAAATGCCTCTGTTGTTCCAGGATGAGTAGACATTGTATCTTGCAAGGTCTGTTGGATGCAGAGCTAAAGATTTTAGCTGGGTGGAATATGGTGGAAGGCAAAAGAGCACTGAAAGCTTGATCTTCAGGTCAATTTTCCATCCATATGGTTTCCTACAAGACCTAAGGGATGAAGAGTAGTGTTTTTCATAGATTAAGGACCCCAAGGCTCACAAAATGGTTAGAGAGTAGTGCCCCGTGTGAGGATCGAACTCACGACCTTCAGGTTATGAGACTGACGCGCTACCTGCTGCGCTAACGAGGCCAATTAGTGAAAGTGATATGTGTGTCATAGCTGGCCACCATACTTGGAAGCTGATGGCGGTGGCACATCTTTTTTTCCCTTTGGTTTTCTCTATTTTTCTCAAAACAAGGCAGCTAGTTTTCCCATATGGTCTAGCGGTTAGGATTCCTGGTTTTCACCCAGGCGGCCCGGGTTCGACTCCCGGTATGGGAAATGCAAGTCCTTTTAACGACCCGCACACTCCTAGTGCTGAAACCTCAAAGCTGTTTTTCCATTGTAACCTCCAATCATTCCCTTGTTGTCAAAGTACCAAGGGTCAAAGCCAGGGATGCAGACAAGACAGGTCAAGCCGGGTCAGGACAGGAAATGAAATACTATCAGGAACACAGGAACTCACAGGGCAAGCTGAAGTTCATCCAGCAACTAATGGCTCATGCACGCGCTTTGGCGTACGTATATGCGCACTGGCACATGAATTTTCACACATGAATAATATCAGGATCACAGGAACTCACAGGGGAAGCTGAAGATCATCCAGCAACTAATGGCTTATGCTGCTAGCTTTAAATAGGCCACTGGGCACCAGAAATTGTCACGCATTGTGTGCGCTTTGGCGTACGCACATGCGTACTAGCACATGAAGTTTCTCGGCCGTTCTCGCTCTTCTGCACATTTGCATTGGCAAATATCTATGTGCCAATCTTCTGCAAACCATTCTCTGACAGAGACATCATCTTTTTTTTCCACACCTTTGAAAAAGCCCTTTTGAATTCCTCGGTGCTTTGTTCTTTCTGTGTGATGAAACTAAGGGAAGCATGTCACATAGATGGAAAATGCCTCTGTTGTTCCAGGATGAGTAGACATTGTATCTTGCAAGGTCTGTTGGATGCAGAGCTAAAGATTTTAGCTGGGTGGAATATGGTGGAAGGCAAAAGAGCACTGAAAGCTTGATCTTCCGGTCAATTTTCCATCCATATGGTTTCCTACAAGACCTAAGGGATGAAGAGTAGTGTTTTTCATAGATTAAGGACCCCAAGGCTCACAAAATGGTTAGAGAGTAGTGCCCCGTGTGAGGATCGAACTCACGACCTTCAGATTATGAGACTGACGCGCTACCTGCTGCGCTAATGAGGCCAATTAGTGAAAGTGATATGTGTGTCATAGCTGGCCACCATACTTGGAAGCTGATGGCGGTGGCACATCTTTTTTTCCCTTTGGTTTTTCTCTATTTTTATCAAAACAAGGCAGCTAGTTTTCCCATATGGTCTAGCGGTTAGGATTCCTGGTTTTCACCCAGGCGGCCCGGGTTCGACTCCCGTTATGGGAAATGCAAGTCCTTTTAACGACCCGCACACTCCTAGTGCTGAAACCTCAAAGCTGTTTTTCCATTGTAACCTCCAATCATTCCCTTGTTGTCAAAGTACCAAGGGTCAAAGCCAGGGATGCAGACAAGACAGGTCAAGCCGGGTCAGGACAGGAAATGAAATACTATCAGGAACACAGGAACTCACAGGGCAAGCTGAAGTTCATCCAGCAACTAATGGCTCATGCACGCGCTTTGGCGTACGTATATGCGCACTGGCACATGAATTTTCACACATGAATAATATCAGGATCACAGGAACTCACAGGGGAAGCTGAAGATCATCCAGCAACTAATGGCTTATGCTGCTAGCTTTAAATAGGCCACTGGGCACCAGAAATTGGCACGCATTGTGTGCGCTTTGGCGTACGCAAATGCGTACTAGCACATGAAGTTTCTCGACCGTTCTCGCTCTTCTGCACATTTGCATTGGCAAATATCTATGTGCCAATCTTCTGCAAACCATTCTCTGACAGAGACATCATCTTTTTTTTCCACACCTTTGAAAAAGCCCTTTTGAATTCCTCGGTGCTTTGTTCTTTCTGTGTGATGAAACTAAGGGAAGCATGTCACATAGATGGAAAATGCCTCTGTTGTTCCAGGATGAGTAGACATTGTATCTTGCAAGGTCTGTTGGATGCAGAGCTAAAGATTTTAGCTGGGTGGAATATGGTGGAAGGCAAAAGAGCACTGAAAGCTTGATCTTCAGGTCAATTTTCCATCCATATGGTTTCCTACAAGACCTAAGGGATGAAGAGTAGTGTTTTTCATAGATTAAGGACCCCAAGGCTCACAAAATGGTTAGAGAGTAGTGCCCCGTGTGAGGATCGAACTCACGACCTTCAGATTATGAGACTGACGCGCTACCTGCTGCGCTAACGAGGCCAATTAGTGAAAGTGATATGTGTGTCATAGCTGGCCACCATACTTGGAAGCTGATGGCGGTGGCACATCTTTTTTTCCCTTTGGTTTTCTCTATTTTTCTCAAAACAAGGCAGCTAGTTTTCCCATATGGTCTAGCGGTTAGGATTTCTGGTTTTCACCCAGGCGGCCCGGGTTCGACTCCCGGTATGGCAAATGCAAGTCCTTTTAACGACCCGCACACTCCTAGTGCTGAAACCTCAAAGCTGTTTTTCCATTGTAACCTCCAATCATTCCCTTGTTGTCAAAGTACCAAGGGTCAAAGCCAGGGATGCAGACAAGACAGGTCAAGCCGGGTCAGGACAGGAAATGAAATACTATCTGGAACACAGGAACTCACAGGGCAAGCTGGAGTTCATCCAGCAACTAATGGCTCATGCACGCGCTTTGGCGTACGTATATGCGCACTGGCACATGAATTTTCACACATGAATAATATCAGGATCACAGGAACTCACAGGGGAAGCTGAAGATCATCCAGCAACTAATGGCTCATGCTGCTAGCTTTAAATAGGCCACTGGGCACCAGAAATTGTCACGCATTGTGTGCGCTTTGGCGTACGCACATGCGTACTAGCACATGAAGTTTCTCGGCCGTTCTCGCTCTTCTGCACATTTGCATTGGCAAATATCTATGTGCCAATCTTCTGCAAACCATTCTCTGACAGAGACATCATCTTTTTTTTCCACACCTTTGAAAAAGCCCTTTTGAATTCCTCGGTGCTTTGTTCTTTCTGTGTGATGAAACTAAGGGAAGCATGTCACATAGATGGAAAATGCCTCTGTTGTTCCAGGATGAGTAGACATTGTATCTTGCAAGGTCTGTTGGATGCAGAGCTAAAGATTTTAGCTGGGTGGAATATGGTGGAAGGCAAAAGAGCACTGAAAGCTTGATCTTGCGGTCAATTTTCCATCCATATGGTTTCCTACAAGACCTAAGGGATGAAGAGTAGTGTTTTTCATAGATTAAGGAGCCCAAAGGCTCACAAAATGTTTAGAGAGTAGTGCCCCGTGTGAGGATCGAACTCACGACCTTCAGATTATGAGACTGACGCGCTACCTGCTGCGCTAACGAGGCCAATTAGTGAAAGTGATATGTGTGTCATAGCTGGCCACCATACTTGGAAGCTGATGGCGGTGGCACATCTTTTTTTCCCTTTGGTTTTCTCTATTTTTCTCAAAACAAGGCAGCTAGTTTTCCCATATGGTCTAGCGGTTAGGATTCCTGGTTTTCACCCAGGCGGCCCGGGTTCGACTCCCGGAATGGGAAATGCAAGTCCTTTTAACCACCCGCACACTCCTAGTGCTGAAACCTCAAAGCTGTTTTTCCATTGTAACCTCCAATCATTCCCTTGTTGTCAAAGTACCAAGGGTCAAAGCCAGGGATGCAGACAAGACAGGTCAAGCCGGGTCAGGACAGGAAATGAAATACTATCAGGAACACAGGAACTCACAGGGCAAGCTGAAGTTCATCCAGCAACTAATGGCTCATGCACGCGCTTTGGCGTACGTATATGCGCACTGGCACATGAATTTTCACACATGAATAATATCAGGATCACAGAAACTCACAGGGGAAGCTGAAGATCATCCAGCAACTAATGGCTTATGCTGCTAGCTTTAAATAGGCCACTGGGCACCAGAAATTGTCACGCATTGTGTGCGCTTTGGCGTACGCACATGCGTACTAGCACATGAAGTTTCTCGGCCGTTCTCGCTCTTCTGCACATTTGCATTGGCAAATATCTATGTGCCAATCTTCTGCAAACCATTCTCTGACAGAGACATCATCTTTTTTTTCCACACCTTTGAAAAAGCCCTTTTGAATTCCTCGGTGCTTTGTTCTTTCTGTGTGATGAAACTAAGGGAAGCATGTCACATAGATGGAAAATGCCTCTGTTGTTCCAGGATGAGTAGACATTGTATCTTGCAAGGGCTGTTGGATGCAGAGCTAAAGATTTTAGCTGGGTGGAATATGGTGGAAGGCAAAAGAGCACTGAAAGCTTGATCTTCCGGTCAATTTTCCATCCATATGGTTTCCTACAAGACTTAAGGGATGAAGAGTAGTGTTTTTCATAGATTAAGGACCCCAAGGCTCACAAAATGGTTAGAGAGTAGTGCCCCGTGTGAGGATCGAACTCACGACCTTCAGATTATGAGACTGACGCGCTACCTGCTGCGCTAACGAGGCCAATTAGTGAAAGTGATATGTGTGTCATAGCTGGCCACCATACTTGGAAGCTGATGGCGGTGGCACATCTTTTTTTCCCTTCGGTTTTTCTCTATTTTTCTCAAAACTAGGCAGCTAGTTTTCCCATATGGTCTAGCGGTTAGGATTCCTGGTTTTCACCCAGGCGGCCCTGGTTCGACTCCCGGTATGGGAAATGCAGGTCCTTTTAACGACCCGCACACTCCTAGTGCTGAAACCTCAAAGCTGTTTTTCCATTGTAACCTCCAATCATTCCCTTGTTGTCAAAGTACCAAGGGTCAAAGCCAGGGATGCAGACAAGACAGGTCAAGCCGGGTCAGGACAGGAAATGAAATACTATCAGGAACACAGGAACTCACAGGGCAAGCTGAAGTTCATCCAGCAACTAATGGCTCATGCACGCGCTTTGGCGTACGTATATGCGCACTGGCACATGAATTTTCACACATGAATAATATCAGGATCACAGGAACTCACAGGGGAAGCTGAAGATCATCCAGCAACTAATGGCTTATGCTGCTAGCTTTAAATAGGCCACTGGGCACCAGAAATTGTCATGCATTGTGTGCGCTTTGGCGTACGCACATGCGTACTAGCACATGAAGTTTCTCGGCCGTTCTCGCTCTTCTGCACATTTGCATTGGCAAATATCTATGTGCCAATCTTCTGCAAACCATTCTCTGACAGAGACATCATCTTTTTTTTCCACACCTTTGAAAAAGCCCTTTTGAATTCCTCGGTGCTTTGTTCTTTCTGTGTGATGAAACTAAGGGAAGCATGTCACATAGATGGAAAATGCCTCTGTTGTTCCAGGATGAGTAGACATTGTATCTTGCAAGGTCTGTTGGATGCAGAGCTAAAGATTTTAGCTGGGTGGAATATGGTGGAAGGCAAAAGAGCACTGAAAGCTTGATCTTGCGGTCAATTTTCCATCCATATGGTTTCCTACAAGACCTAAGGGATGAAGAGTAGTGTTTTTCATAGATTAAGGACCCCAAGGCTCACAAAATGGTTAGAGAGTAGTGCCCCGTGTGAGGATCGAACTCACGACCTTCAGATTATGAGACTGACGCGCTACCTGCTGCGCTAACGAGGCCAATTAGTGAAAGTGATATGTGTGTCATAGCTGGCCACCATACTTGGAAGCTGATGGCGGTGGCACATCTTTTTTTCCCTTTGGTTTTCTCTATTTTTCTCAAAACAAGGCAGCTAGTTTTCCCATATGGTCTAGCGGTTAGGATTCCTGGTTTTCACCCAGGCGGCCCGGGTTCGACTCCCGGTATGGGAGATGCAAGTCCTTTTAACGACCCGCACACTCCTAGTGCTGAAACCTCAAAGCTGTTTTTCCATTGTAACCTCCAATCATTCCCTTGTTGTCAAAGTACCAAGGGTCAAAGCCAGGGATGCAGACAAGACAGGTCAAGCCGGGTCAGGACAGGAAATGAAATACTATCAGGAACACAGGAACTCACAGGGCAAGCTGAAGTTCATCCAGCAACTAATGGCTCATGCACGCGCTTTGGCGTACGTATATGCGCACTGGCACATGAATTTTCACACATGAATAATATCAGGATCACAGGAACTCACAGGGGAAGCTGAAGATCATCCAGCAACTAATGGCTTATGCTGCTAGCTTTAAATAGGCCACTGGGCACCAGAAATTGTCACGCATTGTGTGCGCTTTGGCGTACGCACATGCGTACTAGCACATGAAGTTTCTCGGCCGTTCTCGCTCTTCTGCACATTTGCATTGGCAAATATCTATGTGCCAATCTTCTGCAAACCATTCTCTGACAGAGACATCATCTTTTTTTTCCACACCTTTGAAAAAGCCCTTTTGAATTCCTCGGTGCTTTGTTCTTTCTGTGTGATGAAACTAAGGGAAGCATGTCACATAGATGGAAAATGCCTCTGTTGTTCCAGGATGAGTAGACATTGTATCTTGCAAGGTCTGTTGGATGCAGAGCTAAAGATTTTAGCTGGGTGGAATATGGTGGAAGGCAAAAGAGCACTG
Source organism: Lithobates pipiens (assembly GCF_037356315.1). Taxonomy (NCBI): domain Eukaryota; kingdom Metazoa; phylum Chordata; class Amphibia; order Anura; family Ranidae; genus Lithobates; species Lithobates pipiens. Next base: position 569,340,177 of record NW_027507903.1, read on the forward strand.
AAAGCTTGATCTTGCGGTCAATTTTCCATCCATATGGTTTCCTACAAGACCTAAGGGATGAAGAGTAGTGTTTTTCATAGATTAAGGACCCCAAGGCTCACAAAATGGTTAGAGAGTAGTGCCCCGTGTGATGATCGAACTCACGACCTTCAGATTATGAGACTGACGCGCTACCTGCTGCGCTAACGAGGCCAATTAGTGAAACTGATATGTGTGTCATAGCTGGCCACCATACTTGGAAGCTGATGGCGGTGGCACATCTTTTTTTTCCTTTGGTTTTCTCTATTTTTCTCAAAACAAGGCAGCTAGTTTTTCCATATGGTCTAGCGGTTAGGTTTCCTGGTTTTCACCCAGGCGGCCCGGGTTCGACTCCCGGTATGGGAAATGCAAGTCCTTTTAACGACCCGCACACTCCTAGTGCTGAAACCTCAAAGCTGTTTTTCCATTGTAACCTCCAATCATTCCCTTGTTGTCAAAGTACCAAGGGTCAAAGCCAGGGATGCAGACAAGACAGGTCAAGCCGGGTCAGGACAGGAAATGAAATACTATCAGGAACACAGGAACTCACAGGGCAAGCTGAAGTTCATCCAGCAACTAATGGCTCATGCACGCGCTTTGGCGTACGTATATGCGCACTGGCACATGAATTTTCACACATGAATAATATCAGGATCACAGGAACTCACAGGGGAAGCTGAAGATCATCCAGCAACTAATGGCTTATGCTGCTAGCTTTAAATAGGCCACTGGGCACCAGAAATTGTCACGCATTGTGTGCGCTTTGGCGTACGCACATGCGTACTAGCACATGAAGTTTCTCGGCCGTTCTCGCTCTTCTGCACATTTGCATTGGCAAATATCTATGTGCCAATCTTCTGCAAACCATTCTCTGACAGAGACATCATCTTTTTTTTCCACACCTTTGAAAAAGCCCTTTTGAATTCCTCGGTGCTTTGTTCTTTCTGTGTGATGAAACTAAGGGAAGCATGTCACATAGATGGAAAATGCCTCTGTTGTTCCAGGATGAGTAGACATTGTATCTTGCAAGGTCTGTTGGATGCAGAGCTAAAGATTTTAGCTGGGTGGAATATGGTGGAAGGCAAAAGAGCACTGAAAGCTTGATCTTCCGGTCAATTTTCCATCCATATGGTTTCCTACAAGACCTAAGGGATGAAGAGTAGCGTTTTTCATAGATTAAGGACCCCAAGGCTCACAAAATGGTTAGAGAGTAGTGCCCCGTGTGAGGATCGAACTCACGACCTTCAGATTATGAGACTGACGCGCTACCTGCTGCGCTAACGAGGCCAATTAGTGAAAGTGATATGTGTGTCATAGCTGGCCACCATACTTGGAAGCTGATGGCGGTGGCACATCTTTTTTTCCCTTTGGTTTTCTCTATTTTTCTCAAAACAAGGCAGCTAGTTTTCCCATATGGTCTAGCGGTTAGGATTCCTGGTTTTCACCCAGGCGGCCCGGGTTCGACTCCCGGTATGGGAAATGCAAGTCCTTTTAACCACCCGCACACTCCTAGTGCTGAAACCTCAAAGCTGTTTTTCCATTGTAACCTCCAATCATTCCCTTGTTGTCAAAGTACCAAGGGTCAAAGCCAGGGATGCAGACAAGACAGGTCAAGCCGGGTCAGGACAGGAAATGAAATACTATCAGGAACACAGGAACTCACAGGGCAAGCTGAAGTTCATCCAGCAACTAATGGCTCATGCACGCGCTTTGGCGTACGTATATGCGCACTGGCACATGAATTTTCACACATGAATAATATCAGGATCACAGGAACTCACAGGGGAAGCTGAAGATCATCCAGCAACTAATGGCTTATGCTGCTAGCTTTAAATAGGCCACTGGGCACCAGAAATTGTCACGCATTGTGTGCGCTTTGGCGTACGCACATGCGTACTAGCACATGAAGTTTCTCGGCCGTTCTCGCTCTTCTGCACATTTGCATTGGCAAATATCTATGTGCCAATCTTCTGCAAACCATTCTCTGACAGAGACATCATCTTTTTTTTCCACACCTTTGAAAAAGCCCTTTTGAATTCCTCGGTGCTTTGTTCTTTCTGTGTGATGAAACTAAGGGAAGCATGTCACATAGATGGAAAATGCCTCTGTTGTTCCAGGATGAGTAGACATTGTATCTTGCAAGGTCTGTTGGATGCAGAGCTAAAGATTTTAGCTGGGTGGAATATGGTGGAAGGCAAAAGAGCACTGAAAGCTTGATCTTCCAGTTAATTTTCCATCCATATGGTTTCCTACAAGACCTAAGGGATGAAGAGTAGTGTTTTTTTTTTTTTTTTTTTTTTTATTACAAACGTTTTTATTGGTGGTAAAAGAAACATAAGTAGATCAACAGACACAAGTACATGACAGCATCAATGGAAAGCATAATAGATATACACATCATACAAATGTTGCTGGCACAGCAGCGGACCAGGCCCAACAAGGAGCTTTTTTTTTTTTTTTAAAAAGGTGATTAAAGTATACAGCCTGGACCGTATGCACCAGAAGATGCTTATCAGGTGCAAAGATGTACATAATAGAAAGTTAGTAAAACAAGGGAAAATAAAAGAAACTCAAATAGAAAGTTAACCTTGCAATAATTATTACTATTGACTTCACAGACAGATAGCTAATACTCTACAGTACTGTTTCCAAGCTGGTGCTAGTCACAGGCCCGGAACCAAGATATAGGAGAATAAGCCATCAAAAAGATAGAAATATAAGAATTCAATGGGACCGCCTGGACACCAGTGTATCACCTACTGAGGGATATATGGGGAGGGACCCCCCATAGGACCGGAGCACACCGGCCACTCGGACCATTTGGCAGTATGGATATGCATGGTGTCCATAATGGTGTGGTGTACCCGTTCCATTAGACGGATAGCGTCCATCCTACCAAGAACCCCCGGCCAGGAGGTGACTTGCGAGCGCCAATGTAGCGCTATCGTCCAGTGGACAGCACAGAACAATGTATTGATCAACCTTTGGGTGGGACGGGAAACCCCTGCTATAGGAGCGAACAGCAAACAGTGTGCAGGTGACAAGTCAACCACGGATCCAACAATCGAGGACACCGTGGTGCGTACCCGATCCCAAACCCCCTGGAGCTGGGGACAGCTCCAGAAGGTATGGATCAGAGAGCCCGTTTCCGGGCATCCCCTAAAACAGTGGTCAGGAACCGTGGGGTAAAACCTGTGAATCCTATCCGGGGTGAGGTACCACCGAGTGTGAAGCTTCACAACAGTGTCCTTCACCGCCATAGATCTGGCACATTTATGCATATTCACAAGCATCACACTCCATTCCTCAGGCGAGAACTCTGTGTCCAGATCAGCTTCCCAGAGGCACATCGCCCTAGTTTTCTCTGGCATCTGGGATTCCAGAAGGTGTTTGTACACCGTAGAAATAATACCCCTGTCCCTGGAGTGACTATAGCATAAGGATTCAAATTGGGAATTAGAGATGTCGCCTAAAGAACTATAATGTGTTTGAAAAAAGTGTCTAATCTGGAGATATTTGTAAAATTCGGCTCTGGGTACCTCATGTTGTGATTGGAGTTGTGAAAAGGAGGTGAAGATCCCTCGTCTACCAGAAAGGGCCCGCAGAGTGACCAAAGACCTCTGGATCCACCATCTGAAGGCAGCAGGAGACCCAAATGCCAGGGGGAATCTCCTGTCGCCCAAAAATGATGCCAAAGTAGGCCTGTTAGGTCGCAGTCGAAATTTAGTCCTATACAGTGACCAGAGGTATAAGGAGCTACTCACTATGCTATTAATAGGGGCTAAGTCTCTGGGGCGGAGACTCTCCTGCCACAGGATTCCCGGGAGGAAATAAGGCCGCAAAGACTGAGTTTCAAATTGCAACCATGGTATACCAACCGCTGGAGCATGCCATTGAGCCGTCTGGGCCAACCTGGCCGCTAAATAATATAGCCATACATCCGGGAGTCCCAAGCCGCCCTGTAAAAGGGAACGATGCGTTAGATGTCTCCCCAGACTGGGCCTCTTTCCCAGCCAGAGAAAAGTGTTTATATCGCGTTGTAGAGAGGTGAGGGTTTGGCGTGACACATAAATAGGGAGAGCTCTGAAGTAATATAATAGTTTCGGCAAAATAGACATTTTAACCGCTACAACCCTCCCTATCAAGGGGATGCGAAAAGTCGACCACAAACGTAGCCACCTCCGAACCATTATAAAGGCCGGAGGATAGTTGGCGCTATAGATTTCTGGTAAGGAAGGAGCTAAATGAACCCCTAGGTATAAAATTGTGTTTTTAGAGAGAGAGAGACCAAAATATGAGCGCATATTAGAAACTTCTGCAGGGGTAAAGTTGATAGGAAGGGCAGCACACTTAGCTATATTCACCCCCAAGCCCGAAAGCTTGTGAAAGGTGCCCAAGAGCTCCAGAAGATTGGGAAGAGCTATCAAAGGATTGGGTAAAAACAAAAGGACATCGTCCGCGTAAAGGCTAAGCTTGTACTCCCCTTCCTCTTTCAAGTACCCCCCTATGTTCGGATTAGTAACAATGGCCCTGGCGAGGGGCTCCAGAGCCAAGGCAAATATTAGTGGGGATAGGGGACAGCCCTGGCGGGTGCCCCGACTTATAGGAAAAAATTCAGAGGAACTACCGGGGAGTTTGATCCTAGTATGGGGTCTATGATACAGTGCTTTAAAACCATTAATAAATTCGCCCCCAAAACCAAACCTGGCCAAAACCCGGTCTAGATAGGGCCAGAGGACACTGTCGAATGCTTTTTGGATATCCAACCCTAAAATCAAGACTTTACGGGAGAAAAGGTTCGCATCTTGAATGATATTTGTTGCCAAACGAATGTTATCAGTGATCTGCCTATTGGGGATGAAACCAGTCTGCTCCGGGCCCACAAGGGCACATACAATAGGGGCCAATCTATTTGCCAATATCTTTCCTAGGATTTTAATATCATTATTCAACACCGAGATGGGCCTAAAATTCTGGGGTAGGGAGTGGTCTTTATGGGGTTTGGGGATCAGGGTCATATTAGCATGCAACATCTCGTCAGGGAGAGCCTGTCCTTGTAGCGTCTGATTAATTAATCTGGACAATTTAGGGGCCAGGATCTGTGAAAATTTCTTGTAATACGTGGAGGTGTAGCCATCCGGGCCGGGGGCTGTAGAGGTTTTGAGTGTCTTAATAGTGTCCAACACCTCCTGTTCGGTGCAGGGGGCATTAAGTGCGGCCCGCTGAGCATCGGAGAGGGATGGAAGGGGGAGCGAGTTCAGCCACTCATCTACATTGTCTGGCAGTGGTTGCGAGGGGGAGGATAAAAGATTTCGGTAAAAGGATGTGAAAATTTTGAGTACTTCGTTAGGGTGTGAGACCAGAGTGCCCTTGTCATTTTTCAATTTATAAACATGAGTAGGTTGTAAAGATTGGTGTAATTTACGCGAGAACATCCTGGAAGCCGTGTTACTGTGTAGCAGAAATCTAGCTTTTGACCACCGAAGTGATTTCTCGGTACGTTCCGAGAGGATAGTGTCTAGTTCGGTACGCTTTTGATTAATCAATAGAAGGACATCTGGGGAATGTGCCTGTACGTGGGACTGGTAGAGGGCTCGCAGTTCCCGTGTGAGGGCCTGAATTTTAGCATTACATTGTTTCTTCCTAGTGACTGCTATTTCAATTAAACGACCACGGAGAACCGCTTTATGAGCGGTCCAAAGAACCTGGGGTGAGATGTCCGGGGTGTCATTAATCGCGAAGTAGTCTGCTAGGTGGCTCTCAATCTGAGTATAGGTATTGGGGTCTGAGAGTAGGGAATCATTCAGTCGCCAGGAGGCAAGAGAGGGGGAGAGGCCCACGTGGGAGGTATGAAAGGCCACAATCTAATGGTCAGACCATGGGCACGGGTGGATAGTAGTGTGTGAGGAATTGGCCAAAAGAACCGGGGAAGCAAAAATATAATCAAGCCTAGCGTAGCTATCATGAGGGAGAGAGTAGTGTGTATATTCTCGAACTCCAATATTAAGGGCCCTCCAGGTGTCGATAAGCTGTAAACCATCCAATGCTTTAGAGAGAAATTTAGGGAAAACCCTAGCGCTATGCGATGTACGGCTCCTATCCTCCGCGGGATTAGCTACTAAGTTGAAATCTCCACCCACTATCAGGTGGGGGGAGATGTATCTGTCGAGAGTACGCAGGAAAAGGTGATAGAAGGCACTCTGTGCGTTATTAGGGGCGTACAGATTAGCAATCGTTACTTCCTTACCCTGCAATTTACCCTGAACAATTAAAAATCTGCTATCCTGATCTTTAAACACATGTGAGGGTTCAAATGGAACAGAATTACGAATATAAATTGCCACTCCTCTGGTCCTGGAATCAAACGTAGTAGCGTAATGTAATTTATATGACTTATCAAAGAATGTGGGGCAGGCCCCCGAGGAGAAGTGCGTCTCCTGTAGTAAGATGATATCCGCCCCAATACGTTTATAGTATCGGAAGGCTTTCCTCCGTTTGTGAGGGGAGTTAAAACCTCTCACATTATGTGAGATAACATGGAGACCCATATCAGCCAGTGTTCAACCGCAAAGGTGCGGGTGGTCCGCAGGGAGAATTGGGATTAAAATGGCTGAGTCCAGAACCAGAGGGGCCCGTATTAGCCAATATCAGGCCAAGTCTAGTACCTATGGGGCCGTCAGGAGGTCCGGTATGAAACGGAGATCCATCAGCCCCGAGCTTATAGGCAAAGAAAATACATTCCGCTGTGAAGTCAGCAAAGCAAATAAACAAAAGCATAAAAAGAAAACTTAACACTCTATGGGGTCTGGTTGGAAAGTCCAGCCAGATCAAGAAAATTGTGTAATTACCAGGCCTTGCGGCCCAACTGCCACCTGCTACACACATGTCTCACAGTGGGAGAAAATCGTTAGTCTTCTGGGAGACTACAATGAGATGAGCGTGTCCAAATAGCCCGATACTCAGGTCTCTGGGACTAAGGATACGTAAGGAATGGTGTGCAGGTATGGAAGGGGGGAAGCGCAGCTACGAATGTCAGAGAGGGTGAGACACAGGGGAAGTAACGAAAAAACAAAGTAAATGTCTTCAGCCACCCGGGACATGGAGAAAACAGATGATATAGTAGCCGAGCACTTGTTGAGTGTTAGAAAATGGGGGCACTGGAAGATCCAAGGACAGACGAAAGGAGGATTTCTTAATAGGTTACGGTTCGGAGAATCAGACCTCAAACGTCCGGTAGTGGCTGGAGTCTGCGAGACCTTCTGTCCCTTTGAGGCGATGGTGTAGCCCAGATAGGGGATGGTCGTGGGGTCGGTGGGTGACGGGGTGAATGTTGTCGTTCCAGGAGACCCAGCTTCACCAAAATATCTTTGCCTTCGGATATCGTAGAGGCTATGTAAGTAGAACCGTTATGAGGCACGATCAGTTTGAATGGGAAGCCCCAGCGGTACCGTATGTGGGCAGACTGCAAGGAGGAGGTAATCTCCTTCATTTTCCTTCGCTTCTCTAGCGTTGCCGGTGAAATATCTGGGTAGATCTGGACAGAAGCTCCGTCCAGTTGGATCCGAGGCATGTTTCGTGAGGCACGAAGGATTTCCTCCTTTATAAGGTAGTCCTTGAGACACAATACGATATCTCTGGGCGGCTTTTCGGGAGGAGGTTTGGGTCTCAGAGCACGATGTAAACGATCGCATGTAAAGGCTTCGGTAGGTTGGTTCGGAAGCAGAAGTTGAAACAGACGGACGATCGTGGCTGGGAGGTCTGTCACCGACTCGGGGATACCTCGCACACGAACGTTATTCCTCCTGTTGCGGTTGTCGAGGTCCTCCAAGTGGTTTTGAAGTTGAACGACCGTGTCACCGAGCAGCTCATGATCCCTTCGTAAGTCCGAATAGGCAAGGTGCAGTTCGTCGTGCTTAACTTCCAGGAGGTCTGTCCTATTGCCCAGGGCCGCCATTTCCTGAGAAATCAAGCTCGTGGATTTATGCAGCTCCGCTTGGAATTTCTTCGCCAGCTTATCATACATAGAGGACAAGCTGTCCTCCAAATCCGCTTTAGTAAGAGTGTCGCCCATACCTTGGAGCGGGCCCGCCGGGCGCGCGGCTGCATCGGCCTTGGGGGAATGGGCGCCATCTTGAGACATGTCAGGTCCGTCCGAGGTCCGCAGAAGGTAGGCCGTAAGAGAGTGTTGAGCGGTCTTCCGCTTGCTTTTCTTAGATGTCGGCATGCACAAGTGGTCCCGCAGGCGATTACTGTTATTTGTGGACCAAAAGTCGGGCCAAATCGTCCTGGGGAGTGATATATCTTCTCCGCAGCCCCCGGAGCTCAGAGACCTAGCTGCTGTCTCGTTCCTCGCCGCGCATGCGCCCCCCGAGTAGTGTTTTTCATAGATTAAGGACCCCAAGGCTCACAAAATGGTTAGAGAGTAGTGCCCCGTGTGAGGATCGAACTCACGACCTTCAGATTATGAGACTGACGCGCTACCTGCTGCGCTAACGAGGCCAATTAGTGAAAGTGATATGTGTGTCATAGCTGGCCACCATACTTGGAAGCTGATGGCGGTGGCACATCTTTTTTTCCCTTTGGTTTTCTCTATTTTTCTCAAAACAAGGCAGCTAGCTTTCCCATATGGTCTAGCGGTTAGGATTCCTGGTTTTCACCCAGGCGGCCCGGGTTCGCCTCCCGTTATGGGAAATGCAAGTCCTTTTAACGACCCGCACACTCCTAGTGCTGAAACCTCAAAGCTGTTTTTCCATTGTAACCTCCAATCATTCCCTTGTTGTCAAAGTACCAAGGGTCAAAGCCAGGGATGCAGACAAGACAGGTCAAGCCGGGTCAGGACAGGAAATGAAATACTATCAGGAACACAGGAACTCACAGGGCAAGCTGAAGTTCATCCAGCAACTAATGGCTCATGCACGCGCTTTGGCATACGTATATGCGCACTGGCACATGAATTTTCACACATGAATAATATCAGGATCACAGGAACTCACAGGGGAAGCTGAAGATCATCCAGCAACTAATGGCTTATGCTGCTAGCTTTAAATAGGCCACTGGGCACCAGAAATTGTCACGCATTGTGTGCGCTTTGGCGTACGCACATGCGTACTAGCACATGAAGTTTCTCGGCCGTTCTCGCTCTTCTGCACATGTGCATTGGCAAATATCTATGTGCCAATCTTCTGCAAACCATTCTCTGACAGAGACATCATCTTTTTTTTCCACACCTTTGAAAAAGCCCTTTTGAATTCCTCGGTGCTTTGTTCTTTCTGTGTGATGAAACTAAGGGAAGCATGTCACATAGATGGAAAATGCCTCTGTTGTTCCAGGATGAGTAGACATTGTATCTTGCAAGGTCTGTTGGATGCAGAGCTAAAGATTTTAGCTGGGTGGAATATGGTGGAAGGCAAAAGAGCACTGAAAGCTTGATCTTCCGGTCAATTTTCCATCCATATGGTTTCCTACAAGACCTAAGGGATGAAGAGTAGTGTTTTTCATAGATTAAGGACCCCAAGGCTCACAAAATGGTTAGAGAGTAGTGCCCCGTGTGAGGATCGAACTCACGACCTTCAGATTATGAGACTGACGCGCTACCTGTTGCGCTAACAAGGCCAATTAGTGAAAGTGATATGTGTGTCATAGCTGGCCACCATACTTGGAAGCTGATGGCGGTGGCACATCTTTTTTTGCCTTTGGTTTTCTCTATTTTTCTCAAACCAAGGCAGCTAGTTTTCCCATATGGTCTAGCGGTTAGGATTCCTGGTTTTCACCCAGGCGGCCCGGGTTCGCCTCCCGGTATGGGAAATGCAAGTCCTTTTAACGACCCGCACACTCCTAGTGCTGAAACCTCAAAGCTGTTTTTCCATTGTAACCTCCAATCATTCCCTTGTTGTCAAAGTACCAAGGGTCAAAGCCAGGGATGCAGACAAGACAGGTCAAGCCGGGTCAGGACAGGAAATGAAATACTATCAGGAACACAGGAACTCACAGGGCAAGCTGAAGTTCATCCAGCAACTAATGGCTCATGCACGCGCTTTGGCGTACGTATATGCGCACTGGCACATGAATTTTCACACATGAATAATATCAGGATCACAGGAACTCACAGGGGAAGCTGAAGATCATCCAGCAACTAATGGCTTATGCTGCTAGCTTTAAATAGGCCACCACTGGGCACCAGAAATTGTCACGCATTGTGTGCGCTTTGGCGTACGCACATGCGTACTAGCACATGAAGTTTCTCGGCCGTTCTCGCTCTTCTGCACATTTGCATTGGCAAATATCTATGTGCCAATCTTCTGCAAACCATTCTCTGACAGAGACATCATCTTTTTTTTCCACACCTTTGAAAAAGCCCTTTTGAATTCCTCGGTGCTTTGTTCTTTCTGTGTGATGAAACTAAGGGAAGCATGTCACATAGATGGAAAATGCCTCTGTTGTTCCAGGATGAGTAGACATTGTATCTTGCAAGGTCTGTTGGATGCAGAGCTAAAGATTTTAGCTGGGTGGAATATGGTGGAAGGCAAAAGAGCACTGAAAGCTTGATCTTCCGGTCAATTTTCCATCCATATGGTTTCCTACAAGACCTAAGGGATGAAGAGTAGTGTTTTTCATAGATTAAGGACCCCAAGGCTCACAAAATGGTTAGAGAGTAGTGCCCCGTGTGAGAATCGAACTCACGACCTTCAGATTATGAGACTGACGCGCTACCTGCTGCGCTAACGAGGCCAATTAATGAAAATGATATGTGTGTCATAGCTGGCCACCATACTTGGAAGCTGATGGCGGTGGCACATCTTTTTTTCCCTTTGGTTTTCTCTATTTTTCTCAAAACAAGGCAGCTAGTTTTCCCATATGGTCTAGCGGTTAGGATTCTTGGTTTTCACCTAGGCGGCCGGGTTCGACTCCCGGTATGGGAAATGCAAGTCCTTTTAACGACCCGCACACTCCTAGTGCTGAAACCTCAAAGCTGTTTTTCCATTGTAACCTCCAATCATTCCCTTGTTGTCAAAGTACCAAGGGTCAAAGCCAGGGATGCAGACAAAACAGGTCAAGCCGGGTCAGGACAGGAAATGAAATACTATCAGGAACACAGGAACTCACAGGGCAAGCTGAAGTTCATCCAGCAACTAATGGCTCATGCACGCGCTTTGGCGTACGTATATGCGCACTGGCACATGAATTTTCACACATGAATAATATCAGGATCACAGGAACTCACAGGGGAAGCTGAAGATCATCCAGCAACTAATGGCTTATGCTGCTAGCTTTAAATAGGCCACTGGGCACCAGAAATTGTCACGCATTGTGTGCGCTTTGGCGTACGCACATGCGTACTAGCACATGAAGTTTCTCGGCCGTTCTCGCTCTTCTGCACATTTGCATTGGCAAATATCTATGTGCCAATCTTCTGCAAACCATTCTCTGACAGAGACATCATCTTTTTTTTCCACACCTTTGAAAAAGCCCTTTTGAATTCCTCGGTGCTTTGTTCTTTCTGTGTGATGAAACTAAGGGAAGCATGTCACATAGATGGAAAATGCCTCTGTTGTTCCAGGATGAGTAGACATTGTATCTTGCAAGGTCTGTTGGATGCAGAGCTAAAGATTTTAGCTGGGTGGAATATGGTGGAAGGCAAAAGAGCACTGAAAGCTTGATCTTCCGGTCAATTTTCCATCCATATGGTTTCCTACAAGACCTAAGGGATGAAGAGTAGTGTTTTTCATAGATTAAGGACCCCAAGGCTCACAAAATGGTTAGAGAGTAGTGCCCCGTGTGAAGATCGAACTCACGACCTTCAGATTATGAGACTGACGCGCTACCTGCTGCGCTAACGAGGCCAATTAGTGAAAGTGATATGTGTGTCATAGCTGGCCACCATACTTGGAAGCTGATGGCGGTGGCACATCTTTTTTTCCCTTTGGTTTTCTCTATTTTTCTCAAAACAAGGCAGCTAGTTTTCCCATATGGACTAGCGGTTAGGATTCCTGGTTTTCACCCAGGCGCCCGGGTTCGACTCCCGGTATGGGAAATGCAAGTCCTTTTAACGACCCGCACACTCCTAGTGCTGAAACCTCAAAGCTGTTTTTCCATTGTAACCTCCAATCATTCCCTTGTTGTCAAAGTACCAAGGGTCAAAGCCAGGGATGCAGACAAGACAGGTCAAGCCGGGTCAGGACAGGAAATGAAAAACTATCAGGAACACAGGAACTCACAGGGCAAGCTGAAGTTCATCCAGCAACTAATGGCTCATGCACGCGCTTTGGCGTACGTATATGCGCACTGGCACATGAATTTTCACACATGAATAATATCAGGATCACAGGAACTCACAGGGGAAGCTGAAGATCATCCAGCAACTAATGGCTTATGCTGCTAGCTTTAAATAGGCCACTGGGCACCAGAAATTGTCACGCATTGTGTGCGCTTTGGCGTACGCACATGCGTACTAGCACATGAAGTTTCTCGGCCGTTCTCGCTCTTCTGCACATTTGCATTGGCAAATATCTATGTGCCAATCTTCTGCAAACCATTCTCTGACAGAGACATCATCTTTTTTTTCCACACCTTTGAAAAAGCCCTTTTGAATTCCTCGGTGCTTTGTTCTTTCTGTCTGATGAAACTAAGGGAAGCATGTCACATAGATGGAAAATGCCTCTGTTGTTCCAGGATGAGTAGACATTGTATCTTGCAAGGTGTGTTGGATGCAGAGCTAAAGATTTTAGCTGGGTGGAATATGGTGGAAGGCAAAAGAGCACTGAAAGCTTGATCTTCCGGTCAATTTTCCATCCATATGGTTTCCTACAAGACCTAAGGGATGAAGAGTAGTGTTTTTCATAGATTAAGGACCCCAAGGCTCACAAAATGGTTAGAGAGTAGTGCCCCGTGTGAGGATCGAACTCACGACTTTCAGATTATGAGACTGATGCGCTACCTGCTGCGCTAACGAGGCCAATTAGTGAAAGTGATATGTGTGTCATAGCTGGCCACCATACTTGGAAGCTGATGGCGGTGGCACATCTTTTTTTCCCTTTGGTTTTCTCTATTTTTCTCAAAACGAAGCAGCTAGTTTTCCCATATGGTCTAGCGGTTAGGATTCCTTGTTTTCACCCAGGCGGCCCAGGTTCCACTCCCGGTATGGGAAATGCAAGTCCTTTTAACGACCCGCACACTCCTAGTGCTGAAACCTCAAAGCTGTTTTTCCATTGTAACCTCCAATCATTCCCTTGTTGTCAAAGTACCAAGGGTCAAAGCCAGGGATGCAGACAAGACAGGTCAAGCCGGGTCAGGACAGGAAATGAAATACTATCAGGAACACAGGAACTCACAGGGCAAGCTGAAGTTCATCCAGCAACTAATGGCTCATGCACGCGCTTTGGCGTACGTATATGCGCACTGGCACATGAATTTTCACACATGAATAATATCAGGATCACAGGAACTCACAGGGGAAGCTGAAGATCATCCAGCAACTAATGGCTTATGCTGCTAGCTTTAAATAGGCCACTGGGCACCAGAAATTGTCACGCATTGTGTGCGCTTTGGCGTACGCATATGCGTACTAGCACATGAAGTTTCTCGGCCGTTCTCGCTCTTCTGCACATTTGCATTGGCAAATATCTATGTGCCAATCTTCTGCAAACCATTCTCTGACAGAGACATCATCTTTTTTTTCCACACCTTTGAAAAAGCCCTTTTGAATTCCTCGGTGCTTTGTTCTTTCTGTGTGATGAAACTAAGGGAAGCATGTCACATAGATGGAAAATGCCTCTGTTGTTCCAGGATGAGTAGACATTGTATCTTGCAAGGTCTGTTGGATGCAGAGCTAAAGATTTTAGCTGGGTGGAATATGGTGGAAGGCAAAAGAGCACTGAAAGCTTGATCTTGCGGTCAATTTTCCATCCATATGGTTTCCTACAAGACCTAAGGGATGAAGAGTAGTGTTTTTCATAGATTAAGGACCCCAAGGCTCACAAAATGGTTAGAGAGTAGTGCCCCGTGTGAGGATCGAACTCACGACCTTCAGATTATGAGACTGATGCGCTACCTGCTGCGCTAACGAGGCCAATTAGTGAAAGTGATATGTGTGTCATAGCTGGCCACCATACTTGGAAGCTGATGGCGGTGGCACATCTTTTTTTCCCTTTGGTTTTCTCTATTTTTCTCAAAACAAGGCATCTAGTTTTCCCATATGGTCTAGCGGTTAGGATTCCTGGTTTTCACCCAGGCGGCCCGGGTTCGACTCCCGGTATGGGAAATGCAAGTCCTTTTAACCACCCGCACACTCCTAGTGCTGAAACCTCAAAGCTGTTTTTCCATTGTAACCTCCAATCATTCCCTTGTTGTCAAAGTACCAAGGGTCAAAGCCAGGGATGCAGACAAGACAGGTCAAGCCGGGTCAGGACAGGAAATGAAATACTATCAGGAACACAGGAACTCACAGGGCAAGCTGAAGTTCATCCAGCAACTAATGGCTCATGCACGCGCTTTGGCGTACGTATATGCGCACTGGCACATGAATTTTCACACATGAATAATATCAGGATCACAGGAACTCACAGGGGAAGCTGAAGATCATCCAGCAACTAATGGCTTATGCTGCTAGCTTTAAATAGGCCACTGGGCACCAGAAATTGTCACGCATTGTGTGCGCTTTGGCGTACGCATATGCGTACTAGCACATGAAGTTTCTCGGCCGTTCTCGCTCTTCTGCACATTTGCATTGGCAAATATCTATGTGCCAATCTTCTGCAAACCATTCTCTGACAGAGACATCATCTTTTTTTTCCACACCTTTGAAAAAGCCCTTTTGAATTCCTCGGTGCTTTGTTCTTTCTGTGTGATGAAACTAAGGGAAGCATGTCACATAGATGGAAAATGCCTCTGTTGTTCCAGGATGAGTAGACATTGTATCTTGCAAGGTCTGTTGGATGCAGAGCTAAAGATTTTAGCTGGGTGGAATATGGTGGAAGGCAAAAGAGCACTGAAAGCTTGATCTTGCGGTCAATTTTCCATCCATATGGTTTCCTACAAGACCTAAGGGATGAAGAGTAGTGTTTTTCATAGATTAAGGACCCCAAGGCTCACAAAATGGTTAGAGAGTAGTGCCCCGTGTGAGGATCGAACTCACGACCTTCAGATTATGAGACTGATGCGCTACCTGCTGCGCTAACGAGGCCAATTAGTGAAAGTGATATGTGTGTCATAGCTGGCCACCATACTTGGAAGCTGATGGCGGTGGCACATCTTTTTTTCCCTTTGGTTTTCTCTATTTTTCTCAAAACGAAGCAGCTAGTTTTCCCATATGGTCTAGCGGTTAGGATTCCTGGTTTTCACCCAGGCGACCCGGGTTCCACTCCCGGTATGGGAAATGCAAGTCCTTTTAACGACCCGCACACTCCTAGTGCTGAAACCTCAAAGCTGTTTTTCCATTGTAACCTCCAATCATTCCCTTGTTGTCAAAGTACCAAGGGTCAAAGCCAGGGATGCAGACAAGACAGGTCAAGCCGGGTCAGGACAGGAAATGAAATACTATCAGGAACACAGGAACTCACAGGGCAAGCTGAAGTTCATCCAGCAACTAATGGCTCATGCACGCGCTTTGGCGTACGTATATGCGCACTGGCACATGAATTTTCACACATGAATAATATCAGGATCACAGGAACTCACAGGGGAAGCTGAAGATCATCCAGCAACTAATGGCTTATGCTGCTAGCTTTAAATAGGCCACTGGGCACCAGAAATTGTCACGCATTGTGTGCGCTTTGGCGTACGCATATGCGTACTAGCACATGAAGTTTCTCGGCCGTTCTCGCTCTTCTGCACATTTGCATTGGCAAATATCTATGTGCCAATCTTCTGCAAACCATTCTCTGACAGAGACATCATCTTTTTTTTCCACACCTTTGAAAAAGCCCTTTTGAATTCCTCGGTGCTTTGTTCTTTCTGTGTGATGAAACTAAGGGAAGCATGTCACATAGATGGAAAATGCCTCTGTTGTTCCAGGATGAGTAGACATTGTATCTTGCAAGGTCTGTTGGATGCAGAGCTAAAGATTTTAGCTGGGTGGAATATGGTGGAAGGCAAAAGAGCACTGAAAGCTTGATCTTGCGGTCAATTTTCCATCCATATGGTTTCCTACAAGACCTAAGGGATGAAGAGTAGTGTTTTTCATAGATTAAGGACCCCAAGGCTCACAAAATGGTTAGAGAGTAGTGCCCCGTGTGAGGATCGAACTCACGACCTTCAGATTATGAGACTGACGCGCTACCTGCTGCGCTAACGAGGCCAATTAGTGAAAGTGATATGTGTGTCATAGCTGGCCACCATACTTGGAAGCTGATGGCGGTGGCACATCTTTTTTTCCCTTTGGTTTTCTCTATTTTTCTCAAAACAAGGCAGCTAGTTTTCCCATATGGTCTAGCGGTTAGGATTCCTGGTTTTCACCCAGGCGGCCCGGGTTCGACTCCCGGTATGGGAAATGCAAGTCCTTTTAACCACCCGCACACTCCTAGTGCTGAAACCTCAAAGCTGTTTTTCCATTGTAACCTCCAATCATTCCCTTGTTGTCAAAGTACCAAGGGTCAAAGCCAGGGATGCAGACAAGACAGGTCAAGCCGGGTCAGGACAGGAAATGAAATACTATCAGGAACACAGGAACTCACAGGGCAAGCTGAAGTTCATCCAGCAACTAATGGCTCATGCACGCGCTTTGGCGTACGTATATGCGCACTGGCACATGAATTTTCACACATGAATAATATCAGGATCACAGGAACTCACAGGGGAAGCTGAAGATCATCCAGCAACTAATGGCTTATGCTGCTAGCTTTAAATAGGCCACTGGGCACCAGAAATTGTCACGCATTGTGTGCGCTTTGGCGTACGCATATGCGTACTAGCACATGAAGTTTCTCGGCCGTTCTCGCTCTTCTGCACATTTGCATTGGCAAATATCTATGTGCCAATCTTCTGCAAACCATTCTCTGACAGAGACATCATCTTTTTTTTCCACACCTTTGAAAAAGCCCTTTTGAATTCCTCGGTGCTTTGTTCTTTCTGTGTGATGAAACTAAGGGAAGCATGTCACATAGATGGAAAATGCCTCTGTTGTTCCAGGATGAGTAGACATTGTATCTTGCAAGGTCTGTTGGATGCAGAGCTAAAGATTTTAGCTGGGTGGAATATGGTGGAAGGCAAAAGAGCACTGAAAGCTTGATCTTGCGGTCAATTTTCCATCCATATGGTTTCCTACAAGACCTAAGGGATGAAGAGTAGTGTTTTTCATAGATTAAGGACCCCAAGGCTCACAAAATGGTTAGAGAGTAGTGCCCCGTGTGAGGATCGAACTCACGACCTTCAGATTATGAGACTGATGCGCTACCTGCTGCGCTAACGAGGCCAATTAGTGAAAATGATATGTGTGTCATAGCTGGCCACCATACTTGGAAGCTGATGGCGGTGGCACATCTTTTTTTCCCTTTGGTTTTCTCTATTTTTCTCAAAACGAAGCAGCTAGTTTTCCCATATGGTCTAGCGGTTAGGATTCCTGGTTTTCACCCAGGCGGCCCGGGTTCCACTCCCGGTATGGGAAATGCAAGTCCTTTTAACGACCCGCACACTCCTAGTGCTGAAACCTCAAAGCTGTTTTTCCATTGTAACCTCCAATCATTCCCTTGTTGTCAAAGTACCAAGGGTCAAAGCCAGGGATGCAGACAAGACAGGTCAAGCCGGGTCAGGACAGGAAATGAAATACTATCAGGAACACAGGAACTCACAGGGCAAGCTGAAGTTCATCCAGCAACTAATGGCTCATGCACGCGCTTTGGCGTACGTATATGCGCACTGGCACATGAATTTTCACACATGAATAATATCAGGATCACAGGAACTCACAGGGGAAGCTGAAGATCATCCAGCAACTAATGGCTTATGCTGCTAGCTTTAAATAGGCCACTGGGCACCAGAAATTGTCACGCATTGTGTGCGCTTTGGCGTACGCATATGCGTACTAGCACATGAAGTTTCTCGGCCGTTCTCGCTCTTCTGCACATTTGCATTGGCAAATATCTATGTGCCAATCTTCTGCAAACCATTCTCTGACAGAGACATCATCTTTTTTTTCCACACCTTTGAAAAAGCCCTTTTGAATTCCTCGGTGCTTTGTTCTTTCTGTGTGATGAAACTAAGGGAAGCATGTCACATAGATGGAAAATGCCTCTGTTGTTCCAGGATGAGTAGACATTGTATCTTGCAAGGTCTGTTGGATGCAGAGCTAAAGATTTTAGCTGGGTGGAATATGGTGGAAGGCAAAAGAGCACTGAAAGCTTGATCTTGCGGTCAATTTTCCATCCATATGGTTTCCTACAAGACCTAAGGGATGAACAGTAGTGTTTTTCATAGATTAAGGACCCCAAGGCTCACAAAATGGTTAGAGAGTAGTGCCCCGTGTGAGGATCGAACTCACGACCTTCAGATTATGAGACTGACGCGCTACCTGCTGCGCTAACGAGGCCAATTAGTGAAAGTGATATGTGTGTCATAGCTGGCCACCATACTTGGAAGCTGATGGCGGTGGCACATCTTTTTTTCCCTTTGGTTTTCTCTATTTTTCTCAAAGCAAGGCAGCTAGTTTTCCCATATGGTCTAGCGGTTAGGATTCCTGGTTTTCACCCAGGCGGCCCGGGTTCGACTCCCGGTATGGGAAATGCAAGTCCTTTTAACCACCCGCACACTCCTAGTGCTGAAACCTCAAAGCTGTTTTTCCATTGTAACCTCCAATCATTCCCTTGTTGTCAAAGTACCAAGGGTCAAAGCCAGGGATGCAGACAAGACAGGTCAAGCCGGGTCAGGACAGGAAATGAAATACTATCAGGAACACA
>NW_027507903.1:569364078-569381578 GCF_037356315.1 Lithobates pipiens
GCACTGAAAGCTTGATCTTGCGGTCAATTTTCCATCCATATGGTTTCCTACAAGACCTAAGGGATGAAGAGTAGTGTTTTTCATAGATTAAGGACCCCAAGGCTCACAAAATGGTTAGAGAGTAGTGCCCCGTGTGAGGATCGAACTCACGACCTTCAGATTATGAGACTGATGCGCTACCTGCTGCGCTAACGAGGCCAATTAGTGAAAATGATATGTGTGTCATAGCTGGCCACCATACTTGGAAGCTGATGGCGGTGGCACATCTTTTTTTCCCTTTGGTTTTCTCTATTTTTCTCAAAACGAAGCAGCTAGTTTTCCCATATGGTCTAGCGGTTAGGATTCCTGGTTTTCACCCAGGCGGCCCGGGTTCCACTCCCGGTATGGGAAATGCAAGTCCTTTTAACGACCCGCACACTCCTAGTGCTGAAACCTCAAAGCTGTTTTTCCATTGTAACCTCCAATCATTCCCTTGTTGTCAAAGTACCAAGGGTCAAAGCCAGGGATGCAGACAAGACAGGTCAAGCCGGGTCAGGACAGGAAATGAAATACTATCAGGAACACAGGAACTCACAGGGCAAGCTGAAGTTCATCCAGCAACTAATGGCTCATGCACGCGCTTTGGCGTACGTATATGCGCACTGGCACATGAATTTTCACACATGAATAATATCAGGATCACAGGAACTCACAGGGGAAGCTGAAGATCATCCAGCAACTAATGGCTTATGCTGCTAGCTTTAAATAGGCCACTGGGCACCAGAAATTGTCACGCATTGTGTGCGCTTTGGCGTACGCATATGCGTACTAGCACATGAAGTTTCTCGGCCGTTCTCGCTCTTCTGCACATTTGCATTGGCAAATATCTATGTGCCAATCTTCTGCAAACCATTCTCTGACAGAGACATCATCTTTTTTTTCCACACCTTTGAAAAAGCCCTTTTGAATTCCTCGGTGCTTTGTTCTTTCTGTGTGATGAAACTAAGGGAAGCATGTCACATAGATGGAAAATGCCTCTGTTGTTCCAGGATGAGTAGACATTGTATCTTGCAAGGTCTGTTGGATGCAGAGCTAAAGATTTTAGCTGGGTGGAATATGGTGGAAGGCAAAAGAGCACTGAAAGCTTGATCTTGCGGTCAATTTTCCATCCATATGGTTTCCTACAAGACCTAAGGGATGAACAGTAGTGTTTTTCATAGATTAAGGACCCCAAGGCTCACAAAATGGTTAGAGAGTAGTGCCCCGTGTGAGGATCGAACTCACGACCTTCAGATTATGAGACTGACGCGCTACCTGCTGCGCTAACGAGGCCAATTAGTGAAAGTGATATGTGTGTCATAGCTGGCCACCATACTTGGAAGCTGATGGCGGTGGCACATCTTTTTTTCCCTTTGGTTTTCTCTATTTTTCTCAAAGCAAGGCAGCTAGTTTTCCCATATGGTCTAGCGGTTAGGATTCCTGGTTTTCACCCAGGCGGCCCGGGTTCGACTCCCGGTATGGGAAATGCAAGTCCTTTTAACCACCCGCACACTCCTAGTGCTGAAACCTCAAAGCTGTTTTTCCATTGTAACCTCCAATCATTCCCTTGTTGTCAAAGTACCAAGGGTCAAAGCCAGGGATGCAGACAAGACAGGTCAAGCCGGGTCAGGACAGGAAATGAAATACTATCAGGAACACAGGAACTCACAGGGCAAGCTGAAGTTCATCCAGCAACTAATGGCTCATGCACGCGCTTTGGCGTACGTATATGCGCACTGGCACATGAATTTTCACACATGAATAATATCAGGATCACAGGAACTCACAGGGGAAGCTGAAGATCATCCAGCAGCTAATGGCTTATGCTGCTAGCTTTAAATAGGCCACTGGGCACCAGAAATTGTCACGCATTGTGTGCGCTTTGGCGTACGCATATGCGTACTAGCACATGAAGTTTCTCGGCCGTTCTCGCTCTTCTGCACATTTGCATTGGCAAATATCTATGTGCCAATCTTCTGCAAACCATTCTCTGACAGAGACATCATCTTTTTTTTCCACACCTTTGAAAAAGCCCTTTTGAATTCCTCGGTGCTTTGTTCTTTCTGTGTGATGAAACTAAGGGAAGCATGTCACATAGATGGAAAATGCCTCTGTTGTTCCAGGATGAGTAGACATTGTATCTTGCAAGGTCTGTTGGATGCAGAGCTAAAGATTTTAGCTGGGTGGAATATGGTGGAAGGCAAAAGAGCACTGAAAGCTTGATCTTGCGGTCAATTTTCCATCCATATGGTTTCCTACAAGACCTAAGGGATGAAGAGTAGTGTTTTTCATAGATTAAGGACCCCAAGGCTCACAAAATGGTTAGAGAGTAGTGCCCCGTGTGAGGATCGAACTCACGACCTTCAGATTATGAGACTGATGCGCTACCTGCTGCGCTAACGAGGCCAATTAGTGAAAGTGATATGTGTGTCATAGCTGGCCACCATACTTGGAAGCTGATGGCGGTGGCACATCTTTTTTTCCCTTTGGTTTTCTCTATTTTTCTCAAAACGAGGCAGCTAGTTTTCCCATATGGTCTAGCGGTTAGGATTCCTGGTTTTCACCCAGGCGGCCCGGGTTCGACTCCCGGTATGGGAAATGCAAGTCCTTTTAACCACCCGCACACTCCTAGTGCTGAAACCTCAAAGCTGTTTTTCCATTGTAACCTCCAATCATTCCCTTGTTGTCAAAGTACCAAGGGTCAAAGCCAGGGATGCAGACAAGACAGGTCAAGCCGGGTCAGGACAGGAAATGAAATACTATCAGGAACACAGGAACTCACAGGGCAAGCTGAAGTTCATCCAGCAACTAATGGCTCATGCACGCGCTTTGGCGTACGTATATGCGCACTGGCACATGAATTTTCACACATGAATAATATCAGGATCACAGGAACTCACAGGGGAAGCTGAAGATCATCCAGCAACTAATGGCTTATGCTGCTAGCTTTAAATAGGCCACTGGGCACCAGAAATTGTCACGCATTGTGTGCGCTTTGGCGTACGCACATGCGTACTAGCACATGAAGTTTCTCGGCCGTTCTCGCTCTTCTGCACATTTGCATTGGCAAATATCTATGTGCCAATCTTCTGCAAACCATTCTCTGACAGAGACATCATCTTTTTTTTCCACACCTTTGAAAAAGCCCTTTTGAATTCCTCGGTGCTTTGTTCTTTCTGTGTGATGAAACTAAGGGAAGCATGTCACATAGATGGAAAATGCCTCTGTTGTTCCAGGATGAGTAGACATTGTATCTTGCAAGGTCTGTTGGATGCAGAGCTAAAGATTTTAGCTGGGTGGAATATGGTGGAAGGCAAAAGAGCACTGAAAGCTTGATCTTGCGGTCAATTTTCCATCCATATGGTTTCCTACAAGACCTAAGGGATGAAGAGTAGTGTTTTTCATAGATTAAGGACCCCAAGGCTCACAAAATGGTTAGAGAGTAGTGCCCCGTGTGAGGATCGAACTCACGACCTTCAGATTATGAGATTGACGCGCTACCTGCTGCGCTAACGAGGCCAATTAGTGAAAGTGATATGTGTGTCATAGCTGGCCACCATACTTGGAAGCTGATGGCGGTGGCACATCTTTTTTTCCCTTTGGTTTTCTCTATTTTTCTCAGAACAAGGCAGCTAGTTTTCCCATATGGTCTAGCGGTTAGGATTCCTGGTTTTCACCCAGGCGGCCCGGGTTCGACTCCCGGTATGGGAAATGCAAGTCCTTTTAACGACCCGCACACTCCTAGTGCTGAAACCTCAAAGCTGTTTTTCCATTGTAACCTCCATTCATTCCCTTATTGTCAAAGTACCAAGGGTCAAAGCCAGGGATGCAGACAAGACAGGTCAAGCCGGGTCAGGACAGGAAATGAAATACTATCAGGAACACAGGAACTCACAGGGCAAGCTGAAGTTCATCCAGCAACTAATGGCTCATGCACGCGCTTTGGCGTACGTATATGCGCACTGGCACATGAATTTTCACACATGAATAATATCAGGATCACAGGAACTCACAGGGGAAGCTGAAGATCATCCAGCAACTAATGGCTTATGCTGCTAGCTTTAAATAGGCCACTGGGCACCAGAAATTGTCACGCATTGTGTGCGCTTTGGCGTACGCACATGCGTACTAGCACATGAAGTTTCTCGGCCGTTCTCGCTCTTCTGCACATTTGCATTGGCAAATATCTATGTGCCAATCTTCTGCAAACCATTCTCTGACAGAGACATCATCTTTTTTTCCACACCTTTGAAAAAGCCCTTTTGAATTCCTCGGTGCTTTGTTCTTTCTGTGTGATGAAACTAAGGGAAGCATGTCACATAGATGGAAAATGCCTCTGTTGTTCCAGGATGAGTAGACATTGTATCTTGCAAGGTCTGTTGGATGCAGAGCTAAAGATTTTAGCTGGGTGGAATATGGTGGAAGGCAAAAGAGCACTGAAAGCTTGATCTTGCGGTCAATTTTCCATCCATATGGTTTCCTACAAGACCTAAGGGATGAAGAGTAGTGTTTTTCATAGATTAAGGACCCCAAGGCTCACAAAATGGTTAGAGAGTAGTGCCCCGTGTGAGGATCGAACTCACGACCTTCAGATTATGAGACTGACGCGCTACCTGCTGCGCTAACGAGGCCAATTAGTGAAAGTGATATGTGTGTCATAGCTGGCCACCATACTTGGAAGCTGATGGCGGTGGCACATCTTTTTTTCCCTTTGGTTTTCTCTATTTTTCTCAAAACAAGGCAGCTAGTTTTCCCATATGGTCTAGCGGTTAGGATTCCTGGTTTTCACCTAGGCGGCCCGGGTTCGACTCCCGGTATGGGAAATGCAAGTCCTTTTAACCACCCGCACACTCCTAGTGCTGAAACCTCAAAGCTGTTTTTCCATTGTAACCTCCAATCATTCCCTTGTTGTCAAAGTACCAAGGGTCAAAGCCAGGGATGCAGACAAGACAGGTCAAGCCGGGTCAGGACAGGAAATGAAATACTATCAGGAACACAGGAACTCACAGGGCAAGCTGAAGTTCATCCAGCAACTAATGGCTCATGCACGCGCTTTGGCGTACGTATATGCGCACTGGCACATGAATTTTCACACATGAATAATATCAGGATCACAGGAACTCACAGGGGAAGCTGAAGATCATCCAGCAACTAATGGCTTATGCTGCTAGCTTTAAATAGGCCACTGGGCACCAGAAATTGTCACGCATTGTGTGCGCTTTGGCGTACGCACATGCGTACTAGCACATGAAGTTTCTCGGCCGTTCTCGCTCTTCTGCACATTTGCATTGGCAAATATCTATGTGCCAATCTTCTGCAAACCATTCTCTGACAGAGACATCATCTTTTTTTTCCACACCTTTGAAAAAGCCCTTTTGAATTCCTCGGTGCTTTGTTCTTTCTGTGTGATGAAACTAAGGGAAGCATGTCACATAGATGGAAAATGCCTCTGTTGTTCCAGGATGAGTAGACATTGTATCTTGCAAGGTCTGTTGGATGCAGAGCTAAAGATTTTAGCTGGGTGGAATATGGTGGAAGGCAAAAGAGCACTGAAAGCTTGATCTTGCGGTCAATTTTCCATCCATATGGTTTCCTACAAGACCTAAGGGATGAAGAGTAGTGTTTTTCATAGATTAAGGACCCCAAGGCTCACAAAACAGTTAGAGAGTAGTGCCCCGTGTGAGGATCGAACTCACGACCTTCAGATTATGAGACTGACGCGCTACCTGCTGCGCTAACGAGGCCAATTAGTGAAAGTGATATGTGTGTCATAGCTGGCCACCATACTTGGAAGCTGATGGCGGTGGCACATCTTTTTTCCTTTGGTTTTCTCTATTTTTCTCAAAACAAGGCAGCTAGTTTTCCCATATGGTCTAGCGGTTAGGATTCCTGGTTTTCACCCAGGCGGCCCGGGTTCGACTCCCGGTATGGGAAATGCAAGTCCTTTTAACGACCCGCACACTCCTAGTGCTGAAACCTCAAAGCTGTTTTTCCATTGTAACCTCCAATCATTCCCTTGTTGTCAAAGTACCAAGGGTCAAAGCCAGGGATGCAGACAAGACAGGTCAAGCCGGGTCAGGACAGGAAATGAAATACTATCAGGAACACAGGAACTCACAGGGCAAGCTGAAGTTCATCCAGCAACTAATGGCTCATGCACGCGCTTTGGCGTACGTATATGCGCACTGGCACATGAATTTTCACACATGAATAATATCAGGATCACAGGAACTCACAGGGGAAGCTGAAGATCATCCAGCAACTAATGGCTTATGCTGCTAGCTTTAAATAGGCCATTGGGCACCAGAAATTGTCACGCATTGTGTGCGCTTTGGCGTACGCACATGCGTACTAGCACATGAAGTTTCTCGGCCGTTCTCGCTCTTCTGCACATTTGCATTGGCAAATATCTATGTGCCAATCTTCTGCAAACCATTCTCTGACAGAGACATCATCTTTTTTTTCCACACCTTTGAAAAAGCCCTTTTGAATTCCTCGGTGCTTTGTTCTTTCTGTGTGATGAAACTAAGGGAAGCATGTCACATAGATGGAAAATGCCTCTGTTGTTCCAGGATGAGTAGACATTGTATCTTGCAAGGTCTGTTGGATGCAGAGCTAAAGATTTTAGCTGGGTGGAATATGGTGGAAGGCAAAAGAGCACTGAAAGCTTGATCTTGCGGTCAATTTTCCATCCATATGGTTTCCTACAAGACCTAAGGGATGAAGAGTAGTGTTTTTCATAGATTAAGGACCCCAAGGCTCACAAAATGGTTAGAGAGTAGTGCCCCGTGTGAGGATCGAACTCACGACCTTCAGATTATGAGACTGACGCGCTACCTGCTGCGCTAACGAGGCCAATTAGTGAAAGTGATATGTGTGTCATAGCTGGCCACCATACTTGGAAGCTGATGGCGGTGGCACATCTTTTTTTCCCTTTGGTTTTCTCTATTTTTCTCAAAACAAGGCAGCTAGTTTTCCCATATGGTCTAGCGGTTAGGATTCCTGGTTTTCACCCAGGCGGCCCGGGTTCGACTCCCGGTATGGGAAATGCAAGTCCTTTTAACCACCCGCACACTCCTAGTGCTGAAACCTCAAAGCTGTTTTTCCATTGTAACCTCCAATCATTCCCTTGTTGTCAAAGTACCAAGGGTCAAAGCCAGGGATGCAGACAAGACAGGTCAAGCCGGGTCAGGACAGGAAATGAAATACTATCAGGAACACAGGAACTCACAGGGCAAGCTGAAGTTCATCCAGCAACTAATGGCTCATGCAAGCGCTTTGGCGTACGTATATGCGCACTGGCACATGAATTTTCACACATGAATAATATCAGGATCACAGGAACTCACAGGGGAAGCTGAAGATCATCCAGCAACTAATGGCTTATGCTGCTAGCTTTAAATAGGCCACTGGGCACCAGAAATTGTCACGCATTGTGTGCGCTTTGGCGTACGCATATGCGTACTAGCACATGAAGTTTCTCGGCCGTTCTCGCTCTTCTGCACATTTGCATTGGCAAATATCTATGTGCCAATCTTCTGCAAACCATTCTCTGACAGAGACATCATCTTTTTTTTCCACACCTTTGAAAAAGCCCTTTTGAATTCCTCGGTGCTTTGTTCTTTCTGTGTGATGAAACTAAGGGAAGCATGTCACATAGATGGAAAATGCCTCTGTTGTTCCAGGATGAGTAGACATTGTATCTTGCAAGGTCTGTTGGATGCAGAGCTAAAGATTTTAGCTGGGTGGAATATGGTGGAAGGCAAAAGAGCACTGAAAGCTTGATCTTGCGGTCAATTTTCCATCCATATGGTTTCCTACAAGACCTAAGGGATGAAGAGTAGTGTTTTTCATAGATTAAGGACCCCAAGGCTCACAAAATGGTTAGAGAGTAGTGCCCCGTGTGAGGATCGAACTCACGACCTTCAGATTATGAGACTGATGCGCTACCTGCTGCGCTAACGAGGCCAATTAGTGAAAATGATATGTGTGTCATAGCTGGCCACCATACTTGGAAGCTGATGGCGGTGGCACATCTTTTTTTCCCTTTGGTTTTCTCTATTTTTCTCAAAACGAAGCAGCTAGTTTTCCCATATGGTCTAGCGGTTAGGATTCCTGGTTTTCACCCAGGCGGCCCGGGTTCCACTCCCGGTATGGGAAATGCAAGTCCTTTTAACGACCCGCACACTCCTAGTGCTGAAACCTCAAAGCTGTTTTTCCATTGTAACCTCCAATCATTCCCTTGTTGTCAAAGTACCAAGGGTCAAAGCCAGGGATGCAGACAAGACAGGTCAAGCCGGGTCAGGACAGGAAATGAAATACTATCAGGAACACAGGAACTCACAGGGCAAGCTGAAGTTCATCCAGCAACTAATGGCTCATGCACGCGCTTTGGCGTACGTATATGCGCACTGGCACATGAATTTTCACACATGAATAATATCAGGATCACAGGAACTCACAGGGGAAGCTGAAGATCATCCAGCAACTAATGGCTTATGCTGCTAGCTTTAAATAGGCCACTGGGCACCAGAAATTGTCACGCATTGTGTGCGCTTTGGCGTACGCATATGCGTACTAGCACATGAAGTTTCTCGGCCGTTCTCGCTCTTCTGCACATTTGCATTGGCAAATATCTATGTGCCAATCTTCTGCAAACCATTCTCTGACAGAGACATCATCTTTTTTTTCCACACCTTTGAAAAAGCCCTTTTGAATTCCTCGGTGCTTTGTTCTTTCTGTGTGATGAAACTAAGGGAAGCATGTCACATAGATGGAAAATGCCTCTGTTGTTCCAGGATGAGTAGACATTGTATCTTGCAAGGTCTGTTGGATGCAGAGCTAAAGATTTTAGCTGGGTGGAATATGGTGGAAGGCAAAAGAGCACTGAAAGCTTGATCTTGCGGTCAATTTTCCATCCATATGGTTTCCTACAAGACCTAAGGGATGAACAGTAGTGTTTTTCATAGATTAAGGACCCCAAGGCTCACAAAATGGTTAGAGAGTAGTGCCCCGTGTGAGGATCGAACTCACGACCTTCAGATTATGAGACTGACGCGCTACCTGCTGCGCTAACGAGGCCAATTAGTGAAAGTGATATGTGTGTCATAGCTGGCCACCATACTTGGAAGCTGATGGCGGTGGCACATCTTTTTTTCCCTTTGGTTTTCTCTATTTTTCTCAAAGCAAGGCAGCTAGTTTTCCCATATGGTCTAGCGGTTAGGATTCCTGGTTTTCACCCAGGCGGCCCGGGTTCGACTCCCGGTATGGGAAATGCAAGTCCTTTTAACCACCCGCACACTCCTAGTGCTGAAACCTCAAAGCTGTTTTTCCATTGTAACCTCCAATCATTCCCTTGTTGTCAAAGTACCAAGGGTCAAAGCCAGGGATGCAGACAAGACAGGTCAAGCCGGGTCAGGACAGGAAATGAAATACTATCAGGAACACAGGAACTCACAGGGCAAGCTGAAGTTCATCCAGCAACTAATGGCTCATGCACGCGCTTTGGCGTACGTATATGCGCACTGGCACATGAATTTTCACACATGAATAATATCAGGATCACAGGAACTCACAGGGGAAGCTGAAGATCATCCAGCAGCTAATGGCTTATGCTGCTAGCTTTAAATAGGCCACTGGGCACCAGAAATTGTCACGCATTGTGTGCGCTTTGGCGTACGCATATGCGTACTAGCACATGAAGTTTCTCGGCCGTTCTCGCTCTTCTGCACATTTGCATTGGCAAATATCTATGTGCCAATCTTCTGCAAACCATTCTCTGACAGAGACATCATCTTTTTTTTCCACACCTTTGAAAAAGCCCTTTTGAATTCCTCGGTGCTTTGTTCTTTCTGTGTGATGAAACTAAGGGAAGCATGTCACATAGATGGAAAATGCCTCTGTTGTTCCAGGATGAGTAGACATTGTATCTTGCAAGGTCTGTTGGATGCAGAGCTAAAGATTTTAGCTGGGTGGAATATGGTGGAAGGCAAAAGAGCACTGAAAGCTTGATCTTGCGGTCAATTTTCCATCCATATGGTTTCCTACAAGACCTAAGGGATGAAGAGTAGTGTTTTTCATAGATTAAGGACCCCAAGGCTCACAAAATGGTTAGAGAGTAGTGCCCCGTGTGAGGATCGAACTCACGACCTTCAGATTATGAGACTGATGCGCTACCTGCTGCGCTAACGAGGCCAATTAGTGAAAGTGATATGTGTGTCATAGCTGGCCACCATACTTGGAAGCTGATGGCGGTGGCACATCTTTTTTTCCCTTTGGTTTTCTCTATTTTTCTCAAAACGAGGCAGCTAGTTTTCCCATATGGTCTAGCGGTTAGGATTCCTGGTTTTCACCCAGGCGGCCCGGGTTCGACTCCCGGTATGGGAAATGCAAGTCCTTTTAACCACCCGCACACTCCTAGTGCTGAAACCTCAAAGCTGTTTTTCCATTGTAACCTCCAATCATTCCCTTGTTGTCAAAGTACCAAGGGTCAAAGCCAGGGATGCAGACAAGACAGGTCAAGCCGGGTCAGGACAGGAAATGAAATACTATCAGGAACACAGGAACTCACAGGGCAAGCTGAAGTTCATCCAGCAACTAATGGCTCATGCACGCGCTTTGGCGTACGTATATGCGCACTGGCACATGAATTTTCACACATGAATAATATCAGGATCACAGGAACTCACAGGGGAAGCTGAAGATCATCCAGCAACTAATGGCTTATGCTGCTAGCTTTAAATAGGCCACTGGGCACCAGAAATTGTCACGCATTGTGTGCGCTTTGGCGTACGCACATGCGTACTAGCACATGAAGTTTCTCGGCCGTTCTCGCTCTTCTGCACATTTGCATTGGCAAATATCTATGTGCCAATCTTCTGCAAACCATTCTCTGACAGAGACATCATCTTTTTTTTCCACACCTTTGAAAAAGCCCTTTTGAATTCCTCGGTGCTTTGTTCTTTCTGTGTGATGAAACTAAGGGAAGCATGTCACATAGATGGAAAATGCCTCTGTTGTTCCAGGATGAGTAGACATTGTATCTTGCAAGGTCTGTTGGATGCAGAGCTAAAGATTTTAGCTGGGTGGAATATGGTGGAAGGCAAAAGAGCACTGAAAGCTTGATCTTGCGGTCAATTTTCCATCCATATGGTTTCCTACAAGACCTAAGGGATGAAGAGTAGTGTTTTTCATAGATTAAGGACCCCAAGGCTCACAAAATGGTTAGAGAGTAGTGCCCCGTGTGAGGATCGAACTCACGACCTTCAGATTATGAGATTGACGCGCTACCTGCTGCGCTAACGAGGCCAAATAGTGAAAGTGATATGTGTGTCATAGCTGGCCACCATACTTGGAAGCTGATGGCGGTGGCACATCTTTTTTTCCCTTTGGTTTTCTCTATTTTTCTCAGAACAAGGCAGCTAGTTTTCCCATATGGTCTAGCGGTTAGGATTCCTGGTTTTCACCCAGGCGGCCCGGGTTCGACTCCCGGTATGGGAAATGCAAGTCCTTTTAACGACCCGCACACTCCTAGTGCTGAAACCTCAAAGCTGTTTTTCCATTGTAACCTCCATTCATTCCCTTATTGTCAAAGTACCAAGGGTCAAAGCCAGGGATGCAGACAAGACAGGTCAAGCCGGGTCAGGACAGGAAATGAAATACTATCAGGAACACAGGAACTCACAGGGCAAGCTGAAGTTCATCCAGCAACTAATGGCTCATGCACGCGCTTTGGCGTACGTATATGCGCACTGGCACATGAATTTTCACACATGAATAATATCAGGATCACAGGAACTCACAGGGGAAGCTGAAGATCATCCAGCAACTAATGGCTTATGCTGCTAGCTTTAAATAGGCCACTGGGCACCAGAAATTGTCACGCATTGTGTGCGCTTTGGCGTACGCACATGCGTACTAGCACATGAAGTTTCTCGGCCGTTCTCGCTCTTCTGCACATTTGCATTGGCAAATATCTATGTGCCAATCTTCTGCAAACCATTCTCTGACAGAGACATCATCTTTTTTTCCACACCTTTGAAAAAGCCCTTTTGAATTCCTCGGTGCTTTGTTCTTTCTGTGTGATGAAACTAAGGGAAGCATGTCACATAGATGGAAAATGCCTCTGTTGTTCCAGGATGAGTAGACATTGTATCTTGCAAGGTCTGTTGGATGCAGAGCTAAAGATTTTAGCTGGGTGGAATATGGTGGAAGGCAAAAGAGCACTGAAAGCTTGATCTTGCGGTCAATTTTCCATCCATATGGTTTCCTACAAGACCTAAGGGATGAAGAGTAGTGTTTTTCATAGATTAAGGACCCCAAGGCTCACAAAATGGTTAGAGAGTAGTGCCCCGTGTGAGGATCGAACTCACGACCTTCAGATTATGAGACTGACGCGCTACCTGCTGCGCTAACGAGGCCAATTAGTGAAAGTGATATGTGTGTCATAGCTGGCCACCATACTTGGAAGCTGATGGCGGTGGCACATCTTTTTTTCCCTTTGGTTTTCTCTATTTTTCTCAAAACAAGGCAGCTAGTTTTCCCATATGGTCTAGCGGTTAGGATTCCTGGTTTTCACCTAGGCGGCCCGGGTTCGACTCCCGGTATGGGAAATGCAAGTCCTTTTAACCACCCGCACACTCCTAGTGCTGAAACCTCAAAGCTGTTTTTCCATTGTAACCTCCAATCATTCCCTTGTTGTCAAAGTACCAAGGGTCAAAGCCAGGGATGCAGACAAGACAGGTCAAGCCGGGTCAGGACAGGAAATGAAATACTATCAGGAACACAGGAACTCACAGGGCAAGCTGAAGTTCATCCAGCAACTAATGGCTCATGCACGCGCTTTGGCGTACGTATATGCGCACTGGCACATGAATTTTCACACATGAATAATATCAGGATCACAGGAACTCACAGGGGAAGCTGAAGATCATCCAGCAACTAATGGCTTATGCTGCTAGCTTTAAATAGGCCACTGGGCACCAGAAATTGTCACGCATTGTGTGCG
Organism: Lithobates pipiens; assembly: GCF_037356315.1. Taxonomy (NCBI): domain Eukaryota; kingdom Metazoa; phylum Chordata; class Amphibia; order Anura; family Ranidae; genus Lithobates; species Lithobates pipiens. The sequence continues at coordinate 569,377,103 of NW_027507903.1, forward strand.
CTTTGGCGTACGCACATGCGTACTAGCACATGAAGTTTCTCGGCCGTTCTCGCTCTTCTGCACATTTGCATTGGCAAATATCTATGTGCCAATCTTCTGCAAACCATTCTCTGACAGAGACATCATCTTTTTTTTCCACACCTTTGAAAAAGCCCTTTTGAATTCCTCGGTGCTTTGTTCTTTCTGTGTGATGAAACTAAGGGAAGCATGTCACATAGATGGAAAATGCCTCTGTTGTTCCAGGATGAGTAGACATTGTATCTTGCAAGGTCTGTTGGATGCAGAGCTAAAGATTTTAGCTGGGTGGAATATGGTGGAAGGCAAAAGAGCACTGAAAGCTTGATCTTGCGGTCAATTTTCCATCCATATGGTTTCCTACAAGACCTAAGGGATGAAGAGTAGTGTTTTTCATAGATTAAGGACCCCAAGGCTCACAAAACGGTTAGAGAGTAGTGCCCCGTGTGAGGATCGAACTCACGACCTTCAGATTATGAGACTGACGCGCTACCTGCTGCGCTAACGAGGCCAATTAGTGAAAGTGATATGTGTGTCATAGCTGGCCACCATACTTGGAAGCTGATGGCGGTGGCGCATCTTTTTTCCTTTGGTTTTCTCTATTTTTCTCAAAACAAGGCAGCTAGTTTTCCCATATGGTCTAGCGGTTAGGATTCCTGGTTTTCACCCAGGCGGCCCGGGTTCGACTCCCGGTATGGGAAATGCAAGTCCTTTTAACGACCCGCACACTCCTAGTGCTGAAACCTCAAAGCTGTTTTTCCATTGTAACCTCCAATCATTCCCTTGTTGTCAAAGTACCAAGGGTCAAAGCCAGGGATGCAGACAAGACAGGTCAAGCCGGGTCAGGACAGGAAATGAAATACTATCAGGAACACAGGAACTCACAGGGCAAGCTGAAGTTCATCCAGCAACTAATGGCTCATGCACGCGCTTTGGCGTACGTATATGCGCACTGGCACATGAATTTTCACACATGAATAATATCAGGATCACAGGAACTCACAGGGGAAGCTGAAGATCATCCAGCAACTAATGGCTTATGCTGCTAGCTTTAAATAGGCCACTGGGCACCAGAAATTGTCACGCATTGTGTGCGCTTTGGCGTACGCACATGCGTACTAGCACATGAAGTTTCTCGGCCGTTCTCGCTCTTCTGCACATTTGCATTGGCAAATATCTATGTGCCAATCTTCTGCAAACCATTCTCTGACAGAGACATCATCTTTTTTTTCCACACCTTTGAAAAAGCCCTTTTGAATTCCTCGGTGCTTTGTTCTTTCTGTGTGATGAAACTAAGGGAAGCATGTCACATAGATGGAAAATGCCTCTGTTGTTCCAGGATGAGTAGACATTGTATCTTGCAAGGTCTGTTGGATGCAGAGCTAAAGATTTTAGCTGGGTGGAATATGGTGGAAGGCAAAAGAGCACTGAAAGCTTGATCTTGCGGTCAATTTTCCATCCATATGGTTTCCTACAAGACCTAAGGGATGAAGAGTAGTGTTTTTCATAGATTAAGGACCCCAAGGCTCACAAAATGGTTAGAGAGTAGTGCCCCGTGTGAGGATCGAACTCACGACCTTCAGATTATGAGACTGACGCGCTACCTGCTGCGCTAACGAGGCCAATTAGTGAAAGTGATATGTGTGTCATAGCTGGCCACCATACTTGGAAGCTGATGGCGGTGGCACATCTTTTTTTCCCTTTGGTTTTCTCTATTTTTCTCAAAACAAGGCAGCTAGTTTTCCCATATGGTCTAGCGGTTAGGATTCCTGGTTTTCACCCAGGCGGCCCGGGTTCGACTCCCGGTATGGGAAATGCAAGTCCTTTTAACCACCCGCACACTCCTAGTGCTGAAACCTCAAAGCTGTTTTTCCATTGTAACCTCCAATCATTCCCTTGTTGTCAAAGTACCAAGGGTCAAAGCCAGGGATGCAGACAAGACAGGTCAAGCCGGGTCAGGACAGGAAATGAAATACTATCAGGAACACAGGAACTCACAGGGCAAGCTGAAGTTCATGCAGCAACTAATGGCTCATGCACGCGCTTTGGCGTACGTATATGCGCACTGGCACATGAATTTTCACACATGAATAATATCAGGATCACAGGAACTCACAGGGGAAGCTGAAGATCATCCAGCAACTAATGGCTTATGCTGCTAGCTTTAAATAGGCCACTGGGCACCAGAAATTGTCACGCATTGTGTGCGCTTTGGCGTACGCATATGCGTACTAGCACATGAAGTTTCTCGGCCGTTCTCGCTCTTCTGCACATTTGCATTGGCAAATATCTATGTGCCAATCTTCTGCAAACCATTCTCTGACAGAGACATCATCTTTTTTTTCCACACCTTTGAAAAAGCCCTTCTGAATTCCTCGGTGCTTTGTTCTTTCTGTGTGATGAAACTAAGGGAAGCATGTCACATAGATGGAAAATGCCTCTGTTGTTCCAGGATGAGTAGACATTGTATCTTGCAAGGTCTGTTGGATGCAGAGCTAAAGATTTTAGCTGGGTGGAATATGGTGGAAGGCAAAAGAGCACTGAAAGCTTGATCTTGCGGTCAATTTTCCATCCATATGGTTTCCTACAAGACCTAAGGGATGAAGAGTAGTGTTTTTCATAGATTAAGGACCCCAAGGCTCACAAAATGGTTAGAGAGTAGTGCCCCGTGTGAGGATCGAACTCACGACCTTCAGATTATGAGACTGACGCGCTACCTGCTGCGCTAACGAGGCCAATTAGTGAAAAAGATATGTGTGTCATAGCTGGCCACCATACTTGGAAGCTGATGGCGGTGGCACATCTTTTTTTCCCTTTGGTTTTCTCTATTTTTCTCAAAACAAGGCAGCTAGTTTTCCCATATGGTCTAGCGGTTAGGATTCCTGGTTTTCACCCAGGCGGCCCGGGTTCGACTCCCGGTATGGGAAATGCAAGTCCTTTTAACGACCCGCACACTCCTAGTGCTGAAACCTCAAAGCTGTTTTTCCATTGTAACCTCCAATCATTCCCTTGTTGTCAAAGTACCAAGGGTCAAAGCCAGGGATGCAGACAAGACAGGTCAAGCCGGGTCAGGACAGGAAATGAAATACTATCAGGAACACAGGAACTCACAGGGCAAGCTGAAGTTCATCCAGCAACTAATGGCTCATGCACGCGCTTTGGCGTACGTATATGCGCACTGGCACATGAATTTTCACACATGAATAATATCAGGATCACAGGAACTCACAGGGGAAGCTGAAGATCATCCAGCAACTAATGGCTTATGCTGCTAGCTTTAAATAGGCCACTGGGCACCAGAAATTGTCACGCATTGTGTGCGCTTTGGCGTACGCACATGCGTACTAGCACATGAAGTTTCTCGGCCGTTCTCGCTCTTCTGCACATTTGCATTGGCAAATATCTATGTGCCAATCTTCTGCAAACCATTCTCTGACAGAGACATCATCTTTTTTTTCCACACCTTTGAAAAAGCCCTTTTGAATTCCTCGGTGCTTTGTTCTTTCTGTGTGATGAAACTAAGGGAAGCATGTCACATAGATGGAAAATGCCTCTGTTGTTCCAGGATGAGTAGACATTGTATCTTGCAAGGTCTGTTGGATGCAGAGCTAAAGATTTTAGCTGGGTGGAATATGGTGGAAGGCAAAAGAGCACTGAAAGCTTGATCTTGCGGTCAATTTTCCATCCATATGGTTTCCTACAAGACCTAAGGGATGAAGAGTAGTGTTTTTCATAGATTAAGGACCCCAAGGCTCACAAAATGGTTAGAGAGTAGTGCCCCGTGTGAGGATCGAACTCACGACCTTCAGATTATGAGACTAATGCGCTACCTGCTGCGCTAACGAGGCCAATTAGTGAAAATGATATGTGTGTCATAGCTGGCCACCATACTTGGAAGCTGATGGCGGTGGCACATCTTTTTTTCCCTTTGGTTTTCTCTATTTTTCTCAAAACGAAGCAGCTAGTTTTCCCATATGGTCTAGCGGTTAGGATTCCTGGTTTTCACCCAGGCGGCCCGGGTTCCACTCCCGGTATGGGAAATGCAAGTCCTTTTAACGACCCGCACACTCCTAGTGCTGAAACCTCAAAGCTGTTTTTCCATTGTAACCTCCAATCATTCCCTTGTTGTCAAAGTACCAAGGGTCAAAGCCAGGGATGCAGACAAGACAGGTCAAGCCGGGTCAGGACAGGAAATGAAATACTATCAGGAACACAGGAACTCACAGGGCAAGCTGAAGTTCATCCAGCAACTAATGGCTCATGCACGCGCTTTGGCGTACGTATATGCGCACTGGCACATGAATTTTCACTCATGAATAATATCAGGATCACAGGAACTCACAGGGGAAGCTGAAGATCATCCAGCAACTAATGGCTTATGCTGCTAGCTTTAAATAGGCCACTGGGCACCAGAAATTGTCACGCATTGTGTGCGCTTTGGCGTACGCATATGCGTACTAG
>NW_027507903.1:569401578-569411578 GCF_037356315.1 Lithobates pipiens
TTGTGTGCGCTTTGGCGTACGCACATGCGTACTAGCACATGAAGTTTCTCGGCCGTTCTCGCTCTTCTGCACATTTGCATTGGCAAATATCTATGTGCCAATCTTCTGCAAACCATTCTCTGACAGAGACATCATCTTTTTTTTCCACACCTTTGAAAAAGCCCTTTTGAATTCCTCGGTGCTTTGTTCTTTCTGTGTGATGAAACTAAGGGAAGCATGTCACATAGATGGAAAATGCCTCTGTTGTTCCAGGATGAGTAGACATTGTATCTTGCAAGGTCTGTTGGATGCAGAGCTAAAGATTTTAGCTGGGTGGAATATGGTGGAAGGCAAAAGAGCACTGAAAGCTTGATCTTGCGGTCAATTTTCCATCCATATGGTTTCCTACAAGACCTAAGGGATGAAGAGTATTGTTTTTCATAGATTAAGGACCCCAAGGCTCACAAAATGGTTAAAGAGTAGTGCCCCGTGTGAGGATCGAACTCACGACCTTCAGATTATGAGACTGACGCGCTACCTGCTGCGCTAACGAGGCCAATTAGTGAAAGTGATATGTGTGTCATAGCTGGCCACCATACTTGGAAGCTGATGGCGGTGGCACATCTTTTTTTCCCTTTGGTTTTCTCTATTTTTCTCAAAACAAGGCAGCTAGTTTTCCCATATGGTCTAGCGGTTAGGATTCCTGGTTTTCACCCAGGCGGCCCGGGTTCGACTCCCGGTATGGGAAATGCAAGTCCTTTTAACCACCCGCACACTCCTAGTGCTGAAACCTCAAAGCTGTTTTTCCATTGTAACCTCCAATCATTCCCTTGTTGTCAAAGTACCAAGGGTCAAAGCCAGGGATGCAGACAAGACAGGTCAAGCCGGGTCAGGACAGGAAATGAAATACTATCAGGAACACAGGAACTCACAGGGCAAGCTGAAGTTCATCCAGCAACTAATGGCTCATGCACGCGCTTTGGCGTACGTATATGCGCACTGGCACATGAATTTTCACACATGAATAATATCAGGATCACAGGAACTCACAGGGGAAGCTGAAGATCATCCAGCAACTAATGGCTTATGCTGCTAGCTTTAAATAGGCCACTGGGCACCAGAAATTGTCACGCATTGTGTGCGCTTTGGCGTACGCACATGCGTACTAGCACATGAAGTTTCTCGGCCGTTCTCGCTCTTCTGCACATTTGCATTGGCAAATATCTATGTGCCAATCTTCTGCAAACCATTCTCTGACAGAGACATCATCTTTTTTTTCCACACCTTTGAAAAAGCCCTTTTGAATTCCTCGGTGCTTTGTTCTTTCTGTGTGATGAAACTAAGGGAAGCATGTCACATAGATGGAAAATGCCTCTGTTGTTCCAGGATGAGTAGACATTGTATCTTGCAAGGTCTGTTGGATGCAGAGCTAAAGATTTTAGCTGGGTGGAATATGGTGGAAGGCAAAAGAGCACTGAAAGCTTGATCTTGCGGTCAATTTTCCATCCATATGGTTTCCTACAAGACCTAAGGGATGAAGAGTAGTGTTTTTCATAGATTAAGGACCCCAAGGCTCACAAAATGGTTAGAGAGTAGTGCCCCGTGTGAGGATCGAACTCACGACCTTCAGGTTATGAGACTGACGCGCTACCTGCTGCGCTAACGAGGCCAATTAGTGAAAGTGATATGTGTGTCATAGCTGGCCACCATACTTGGAAGCTGATGGCGGTGGCACATCTTTTTTTCCCTTTGGTTTTCTCTATTTTTCTCAAAACGAGGCAGCTAGTTTTCCCATATGGTCTAGCGGTTAGGATTCCTGGTTTTCACCCAGGCGGCCCGGGTTCGACTCCCGGTATGGGAAATGCAAGTCCTTTTAACCACCCGCACACTCCTAGTGCTAAAACCTCAAAGCTGTTTTTCCATTGTAACCTCCAATCATTCCCTTGTTGTCAAAGTACCAAGGGTCAAAGCCAGGGATGCAGACAAGACAGGTCAAGCCGGGTCAGGACAGGAAATGAAATACTATCAGGAACACAGGAACTCACAGGGCAAGCTGAAGTTCATCCAGCAACTAATGGCTCATGCACGCGCTTTGGCGTACGTATATGCGCACTGGCACATGAATTTTCACACATGAATAATATCAGGATCACAGGAACTCACAGGGGAAGCTGAAGATCATCCAGCAACTAATGGCTTATGCTGCTAGCTTTAAATAGGCCACTGGGCACCAGAAATTGTCACGCATTGTGTGCGCTTTGGCGTACGCATATGCGTACTAGCACATGAAGTTTCTCGGCCGTTCTCGCTCTTCTGCACATTTGCATTGGCAAATATCTATGTGCCAATCTTCTGCAAACCATTCTCTGACAGAGACATCATCTTTTTTTTCCACACCTTTGAAAAAGCCCTTTTGAATTCCTCGGTGCTTTGTTCTTTCTGTGTGATGAAACTAAGGGAAGCATGTCACATAGATGGAAAATGCCTCTGTTGTTCCAGGATGAGTAGACATTGTATCTTGCAAGGTCTGTTGGATGCAGAGCTAAAGATTTTAGCTGGGTGGAATATGGTGGAAGGCAAAAGAGCACTGAAAGCTTGATCTTGCGGTCAATTTTCCATCCATATGGTTTCCTACAAGACCTAAGGGATGAAGAGTAGTGTTTTTCATAGATTAAGGACCCCAAGGCTCACAAAATGGTTAGAGAGTAGTGCCCCGTGTGAGGATCGAACTCACGACCTTCAGATTATGAGACTGACGCGCTACCTGCTGCGCTAACGAGGCCAAATAGTGAAAATGATATGTGTGTCATAGCTGGCCACCATACTTGGAAGCTGATGGCGGTGGCACATCTTTTTTTCCCTTTGGTTTTCTCTATTTTTCTCAAAACAAGGCAGCTAGTTTTCCCATATGGTCTAGCGGTTAGGATTCCTGGTTTTCACCCAGGCGGCCCGGGTTCGACTCCCGGTATGGGAAATGCAAGTCCTTTTAACGACCCGCACACTCCTAGTGCTGAAACCTCAAAGCTGTTTTTCCATTGTAACCTCCAATCATTCCCTTGTCAAAGTACCAAGGGTCAAAGCCAGGGATGCAGACAAGACAGGTCAAGCCGGGTCAGGACAGGAAATGAAATACTATCAGGAACACAGGAACTCACAGGGCAAGCTGAAGTTCATGCAGCAACTAATGGCTCATGCACGCGCTTTGGCGTACGTATATGCGCACTGGCACATGAATTTTCACACATGAATAATATCAGGATCACAGGAACTCACAGGGGAAGCTGAAGATCATCCAGCAACTAATGGCTTATGCTGCTAGCTTTAAATAGGCCACTGGGCACCAGAAATTGTCACGCATTGTGTGCGCTTTGGCGTACGCACATGCGTACTAGCACATGAAGTTTCTCGGCCGTTCTCGCTCTTCTGCACATTTGCATTGGCAAATATCTATGTGCCAATCTTCTGCAAACCATTCTCTGACAGAGACATCATATTTTTTTCCACACCTTTGAAAAAGCCCTTTTGAATTCCTCGGTGCTTTGTTCTTTCTGTGTGATGAAACTAAGGGAAGCATGTCACATAGATGGAAAATGCCTCTGTTGTTCCAGGATGAGTAGACATTGTATCTTGCAAGGTCTGTTGGATGCAGAGCTAAAGATTTTAGCTGGGTGGAATATGGTGGAAGGCAAAAGAGCACTGAAAGCTTGATCTTGCGGTCAATTTTCCATCCATATGGTTTCCTACAAGACCTAAGGGATGAAGAGTAGTGTTTTTCATAGATTAAGGACCCCAAGGCTCACAAAATGGTTAGAGAGTAGTGCCCCGTGTGAGGATCGAACTCACGACCTTCAGAACATGAGACTGACGCGCTACCTGCTGCGCTAACGAGGCCAATTAGTGAAATTGATATGTGTGTCATAGCTGGCCACCATACTTGGAAGCTGATGGCGGTGGCACATCTTTTTTTCCCTTTGGTTTTCTCTATTTTTCTCAAAACAAGGCAGCTAGTTTTCCCATATGGTCTAGCGGTTAGGATTCCTGGTTTTCACCCAGGCGGCCCGGGTTCGACTCCCGGTATGGGAAATGCAAGTCCTTTTAACGACCCGCACACTCCTAGTGCTGAAACCTCAAAGCTGTTTTTCCATTGTAACCTCCAATCATTCCCTTGTTGTCAAAGTACCAAGGGTCAAAGCCAGGGATGCAGACAAGACAGGTCAAGCCGGGTCAGGACAGGAAATGAAATACTATCAGGAACACAGGAACTCACAGGGCAAGCTGAAGTTCATCCAGCAACTAATGGCTCATGCACGCGCTTTGGCGTACGTATATGCGCACTGGCACATGAATTTTCACACATGAATAATATCAGGATCACAGGAACTCACAGGGGAAGCTGAAGATCATCCAGCAACTAATGGCTTATGCTGCTAGCTTTAAATAGGCCACTGGGCACCAGAAATTGTCACGCATTGTGTGTGCTTTGGCGTACGCACATGCGTACTAGCACATGAAGTTTCTCGGCCGTTCTCGCTCTTCTGCACATTTGCATTGGCAAATATCTATGTGCCAATCTTCTGCAAACCATTCTCTGACAGAGACATCATCTTTTTTTTCCACACCTTTGAAAAAGCCCTTTTGAATTCCTCGGTGCTTTGTTCTTTCTGTGTGATGAAACTAAGGGAAGCATGTCACATAGATGGAAAATGCCTCTGTTGTTCCAGGATGAGTAGACATTGTATCTTGCAAGGTCTGTTGGATGCAGAGCTAAAGATTTTAGCTGGGTGGAATATGGTGGAAGGCAAAAGAGCACTGAAAGCTTGATCTTGCGGTCAATTTTCCATCCATATGGTTTCCTACAAGACCTAAGGGATGAAGAGTATTGTTTTTCATAGATTAAGGACCCCAAGGCTCACAAAATGGTTAAAGAGTAGTGCCCCGTGTGAGGATCGAACTCACGACCTTCAGATTATGAGACTGACGCGCTACCTGCTGCGCTAACGAGGCCAATTAGTGAAAGTGATATGTGTGTCATAGCTGGCCACCATACTTGGAAGCTGATGGCGGTGGCACATCTTTTTTTCCCTTTGGTTTTCTCTATTTTTCTCAAAACGAGGCAGCTAGTTTTCCCATATGGTCTAGCGGTTAGGATTCCTGGTTTTCACCCAGGCGGCCCGGGTTCGACTCCCGGTATGGGAAATGCAAGTCCTTTTAACGACCCGCACACTCCTAGTGCTGAAACCTCAAAGCTGCTTTTCCATTGTAACCTCCAATCATTCCCTTGTTGTCAAAGTACCAAGGGTCAAAGCCAGGGATGCAGACAAGACAGGTCAAGCCGGGTCAGGACAGGAAATGAAATACTATCAGGAATACAGGAACTCACAGGGCAAGCTGAAGTTCATCCAGCAACTAATGGCTCATGCACGCGCTTTGGCGTACGTATATGCGCACTGGCACATGAATTTTCACACATGAATAATATCAGGATCACAGGAACTCACAGGGGAAGCTGAAGATCATCCAGCAACTAATGGCTTATGCTGCTAGCTTTAAATAGGCCACTGGGCACCAGAAATTGTCACGCATTGTGTGCGCTTTGGCGTACGCACATGCGTACTAGCACATGAAGTTTCTCGGCCGTTCTCGCTCTTCTGCACATTTGCATTGGCAAATATCTATGTGCCAATCTTCTGCAAACCATTCTCTGACAGAGACATCATCTTTTTTTTCCACACCTTTGAAAAAGCCCTTTTGAATTCCTCGGTGCTTTGTTCTTTCTGTGTGATGAAACTAAGGGAAGCATGTCACATAGATGGAAAATGCCTCTGTTGTTCCAGGATGAGTAGACATTGTATCTTGCAAGGTCTGTTGGATGCAGAGCTAAAGATTTTAGCTGGGTGGAATATGGTGGAAGGCAAAAGAGCACTGAAAGCTTGATCTTGCGGTCAATTTTCCATCCATATGGTTTCCTACAAGACCTAAGGGATGAAGAGTAGTGTTTTTCATAGATTAAGGACCCCAAGGCTCACAAAATGGTTAGAGAGTAGTGCCCCGTGTGAGAATCGAACTCACGACCTTCAGAATATGAGACTGACGCGCTACCTGCTGCGCTAACGAGGCCAATTAGTGAAAGTGATATGTGTGTCATAGCTGGCCACCATACTTGGAAGCTGATGGCGGTGGCACATCTTTTTTTCCCTTTGGTTTTCTCTATTTTTCTCAAAACAAGGCAGCTAGTTTTCCCATATGGTCTAGCGGTTAGGATTCCTGGTTTTCACCCAGGCGGCCCGGGTTCGACTCCCGGTATGGGAAATGCAAGTCCCTTTAACCACCCGCACACTCCTAGTGCTGAAACCTCAAAGCTGTTTTTCCATTGTAACCTCCAATCATTCCCTTGTTGTCAAAGTACCAAGGGTCAAAGCCAGGGATGCAGACAAGACAGGTCAAGCCGGGTCAGGACAGGAAATGAAATACTATCAGGAACACAGGAACTCACAGGGCAAGCTGAAGTTCATCCAGCAACTAATGGCTCATGCACGCGCTTTGGCGTACGTATATGCGCACTGGCACATGAATTTTCACACATGAATAATATCAGGATCACAGGAACTCACAGGGGAAGCTGAAGATCATCCAGCAACTAATGGCTTATGCTGCTAGCTTTAAATAGGCCACTGGGCACCAGAAATTGTCACGCATTGTGTGCGCTTTGGCGTACGCACATGCGTACTAGCACATGAAGTTTCTCGGCCGTTCTCGCTCTTCTGCACATTTGAATTGGCAAATATCTATGTGCCAATCTTCTGCAAACCATTCTCTGACAGAGACATCATCTTTTTTTTCCACACCTTTGAAAAAGCCCTTTTGAATTCCTCGGTGCTTTGTTCTTTCTGTGTGATGAAACTAAGGGAAGCATGTCACATAGATGGAAAATGCCTCTGTTGTTCCAGGATGAGTAGACATTGTATCTTGCAAGGTCTGTTGGATGCAGAGCTAAAGATTTTAGCTGGGTGGAATATGGTGGAAGGCAAAAGAGCACTGAAAGCTTGATCTTCCGGTCAATTTTCCATCCATATGGTTTCCTACAAGACCTAAGGGATGAAGAGTAGTGTTTTTCATAGATTAAGGACCCCAAGGCTCACAAAATGGTTAGAGAGTAGTGCCCCGTGTGAGGATCGAACTCACGACCTTCAGGTTATGAGACTGACGCGCTACCTGCTGCGCTAACGAGGCCAATTAGTGAAAGTGATATGTGTGTCATAGCTGGCCACCATACTTGGAAGCTGATGGCGGTGGCACATCTTTTTTTCCCTTTGGTTTTCTCTATTTTTCTCAAAACGAGGCAGCTAGTTTTCCCATATGGTCTAGCGGTTAGGATTCCTGGTTTTCACCCAGGCGGCCCGGGTTCGACTCCCGGTATGGGAAATGCAAGTCCTTTTAACCACCCGCACACTCCTAGTGCTGAAACCTCAAAGCTGTTTTTCCATTGTAACCTCCAATCATTCCCTTGTTGTCAAAGTACCAAGGGTCAAAGCCAGGGATGCAGACAAGACAGGTCAAGCCGGGTCAGGACAGGAAATGAAATACTATCAGGAACACAGGAACTCACAGGGCAAGCTGAAGTTCATCCAGCAACTAATGGCTCATGCACGCGCTTTGGCGTACGTATATGCGCACTGGCACATGAATTTTCACACATGAATAATATCAGGATCACAGGAACTCACAGGGGAAGCTGAAGATCATCCAGCAACTAATGGCTTATGCTGCTAGCTTTAAATAGGCCACTGGGCACCAGAAATTGTCACGCATTGTGTGCGCTTTGGCGTACGCACATGCGTACTAGCACATGAAGTTTCTCAGCCGTTCTCGCTCTTCTGCACATTTGCATTGGCAAATATCTATGTGCCAATCTTCTGCAAACCATTCTCTGACAGAGACATCATCTTTTTTTTCCACACCTTTGAAAAAGCCCTTTTGAATTCCTCGGTGCTTTGTTCTTTCTGTGTGATGAAACTAAGGGAAGCATGTCACATAGATGGAAAATGCCTCTGTTGTTCCAGGATGAGTAGACATTGTATCTTGCAAGGTCTGTTGGATGCAGAGCTAAAGATTTTAGCTGGGTGGAATATGGTGGAAGGCAAAAGAGCACTGAAAGCTTGATCTTGCGGTCAATTTTCCATCCATATGGTTTCCTACAAGACCTAAGGGATGAAGAGTAGTGTTTTTCATAGATTAAGGACCCCAAGGCTCACAAAATGGTTAGAGAGTAGTGCCCCGTGTGAGGATCGAACTCACGACCTTCAGATTATGAGGCTGACGCGCTACCTGCTGCGCTAACGAGGCCAATTAGTGAAAGTGATATGTGTGTCATAGCTGGCCACCATACTTGGAAGCTGATGGCGGTGGCACATCTTTTTTTCCCTTTGGTTTTCTCTATTTTTCTCAAAACAAGGCAGCTAGTTTTCCCATATGGTCTAGTGGTTAGGATTCCAGGTTTTCACCCAGGCGGCCCGGGTTCGACTCCCGGTATGGGAAATGCAAGTCCTTTTAACCACCCGCACACTCCTAGTGCTGAAACCTCAAAGCTGTTTTTCCATTGTAACCTCCAATCATTCCCTTGTTGTCAAAGTACCAAGGGTCAAAGCCAGGGATGCAGACAAGACAGGTCAAGCCGGGTCAGGACAGGAAATGAAATACTATCAGGAACACAGGAACTCACAGGGCAAGCTGAAGTTCATCCAGCAACTAATGGCTCATGCACGCGCTTTGGCGTACGTATATGCGCACTGGCACATGAATTTTCACACATGAATAATATCAGGATCACAGGAACTCACAGGGGAAGCTGAAGATCATCCAGCAACTAATGGCTTATGCTGCTAGCTTTAAATAGGCCACTGGGCACCAGAAATTGTCACGCATTGTGTGCGCTTTGGCGTACGCACATGCGTACTAGCACATGAAGTTTCTAGGCCGTTCTCGCTCTTCTGCACATTTGCATTGGCAAATATCTATGTGCCAATCTTCTGCAAACCATTCTCTGACAGAGACATCATCTTTTTTTCCACACCTTTGAAAAAGCCCTTTTGAATTCCTCGGTGCTTTGTTCTTTCTGTGTGATGAAACTAAGGGAAGCATGTCACATAGATGGAAAATGCCTCTGTTGTTCCAGGATGAGTAGACATTGTATCTTGCAAGGTCTGTTGGATGCAGAGCTAAAGATTTTAGCTGGGTGGAATATGGTGGAAGGCAAAAGAGCACTGAAAGCTTGATCTTGTGGTCAATTTTCCATCCATATGGTTTCCTACAAGACCTAAGGGATGAAGAGTAGTGTTTTTCATAGATTAAGGACCCCAAGGCTCACAAAATGGTTAGAGAGTAGTGCCCCGTGTGAGGATCGAACTCACGACCTTCAGATTATGAGACTGACGCGCTACCTGCTGCGCTAACGAGGCCAATTAGTGAAAGTGATATGTGTGTCATAGCTGGCCACCATACTTGGAAGCTGATGGCGGTGGCACATCTTTTTTTCCCTTTGGTTTTCTCTATTTTTCTCAAAACGAGGCAGCTAGTTTTCCCATATGGTCTAGCGGTTAGGATTCCTGGTTTTCACCCAGGCGGCCCGGGTTCGACTCCCGGTATGGGAAATGCAAGTCCTTTTAACGACCCGCACACTCCTAGTGCTGAAACCTCAAAGCTGCTTTTCCATTGTAACCTCCAATCATTCCCTTGTTGTCAAAGTACCAAGGGTCAAAGCCAGGGATGCAGACAAGACAGGTCAAGCCGGGTCAGGACAGGAAATGAAATACTATCAGGAACACAGGAACTCACAGGGCAAGCTGAAGTTCATCCAGCAACTAATGGCTCATGCACGCGCTTTGGCGTACGTATATGCGCACTGGCACATGAATTTTCACACATGAATAATATCAGGATCACAGGAACTCACAGGGGAAGCTGAAGATCATCCAGCAACTAATGGCTTATGCTGCTAGCTTTAAATAGGCCACCACTGGGCACC
>NW_027507903.1:569414078-569429078 GCF_037356315.1 Lithobates pipiens
GCAAGGTGTGTTGGATGCAGAGCTAAAGATTTTAGCTGGGTGGAATATGGTGGAAGGCAAAAGAGCACTGAAAGCTTGATCTTCCGGTCAATTTTCCATCCACATGGTTTCCTACAAGACCTAAGGGATGAAGAGTAGTGTTTTTCATAGATTAAGGACCCCAAGGCTCACAAAATGGTTAGAGAGTAGTGCCCCGTGTGAGGATCGAACTCACGACCTTCAGATTATGAGACTGACGCGCTACCTGCTGCGCTAACGAGGCCAATTAGTGAAAGTGATATGTGTGTCATAGCTGGCCACCATACTTGGAAGCTGATGGCGGTGGCACATCTTTTTTTCCCTTTGGTTTTCTCTATTTTTCAAAACAAGGCAGCTAGTTTTCCCATATGGTCTAGCGGTTAGGATTCCTGGTTTTCACCCAGGTGGCCCGGGTTCTACTCCCGGTATGGGAAATGCAAGTCCTTTTAACGACCCGCACACTCCTAGTGCTGAAACCTCAAAGCTGTTTTTCCATTGTAACCTCCAATCATTCCCTTGTTGTCAAAGTACCAAGGGTCAAAGCCAGGGATGCAGACAAGACAGGTCAAGCCGGGTCAGGACAGGAAATGAAATACTATCAGGAACACAGGAACTCACAGGGCAAGCTGAAGTTCATCCAGCAACTAATGGCTCATGCACGCGCTTTGGCGTACGTATATGCGCACTGGCACATGAATTTTCACACATGAATAATATCAGGATCACAGGAACTCACAGGGGAAGCTGAAGATCATCCAGCAACTAATGGCTTATGCTGCTAGCTTTAAATAGGCCACTGGGCACCAGAAATTGTCACGCATTGTGTGCGCTTTGGCGTACGCATATGCGTACTAGCACATGAAGTTTCTCGGCCGTTCTCGCTCTTCTGCACATTTGCATTGGCAAATATCTATGTGCCAATCTTCTGCAAACCATTCTCTGACAGAGACATCATCTTTTTTTTCCACACCTTTGAAAAAGCCCTTTTGAATTCCTCGGTGCTTTGTTCTTTCTGTGTGATGAAACTAAGGGAAGCATGTCACATAGATGGAAAATGCCTCTGTTGTTCCAGGATGAGTAGACATTGTATCTTGCAAGGTCTGTTGGATGCAGAGCTAAAGATTTTAGCTGGGTGGAATATGGTGGAAGGCAAAAGAGCACTGAAAGCTTGATCTTCCGGTCAATTTTCCATCCATATGGTTTCCTACAAGACCTAAGGGATGAAGAGTAGTGTTTTTCATAGATTAAGGACCCCAAGGCTCACAAAATGGTTAGAGAGTAGTGCCCCGTGTGAGGATCGAACTCACAACCTTCAGATTATGAGACTGACGCGCTACCTGCTGCGCTAACGAGGCCAATTAGTGAAAGTGATATGTGTGTCATAGCTGGCCACCATACTTGGAAGCTGATGGCGGTGGCACATCTTTTTTTCCTTTTGGTTTTCTCTATTTTTCTCAAAACAAGGCAGCTAGTTTTCCCATATGGTCTAGCGGTTAGGATTCCTCGTTTTCACCCAGGCGGCCCGGGTTCGACTCCCGGTATGGGAAATGCAAGTCCTTTTAACGACCCGCACACTCCTAGTGCTGAAACCTCAAAGCTGTTTTTCCATTGTAACCTCCAATCATTCCCTTGTTGTCAAAGTACCAAGGGTCAAAGCCAGGGATGCAGACAAGACAGGTCAAGCCGGGTCAGGACAGGAAATGAAATACTATCAGGAACACAGGAACTCACAGGGCAAGCTGAAGTTCATCCAGCAACTAATGGCTCATGCACGCGCTTTGGCGTACGTATATGCGCACTGGCACATGAATTTTCACACATGAATAATATCAGGATCACAGGAACTCACAGGGGAAGCTGAAGATCATCCAGCAACTAATGGCTTATGCTGCTAGCTTTAAATAGGCCACTGGGCACCAGAAATTGTCACGCATTGTGTGCGCTTTGGCGTACGCACATGCGTACTAGCACATGAAGTTTCTCGGCCGTTCTCGCTCTTCTGCACATTTGCATTGGCAAATATCTATGTGCCAATCTTCTGCAAACCATTCTCTGACAGAGACATCATCTTTTTTTTCCACACCTTTGAAAAAGCCCTTTTGAATTCCTCGGTGCTTTGTTCTTTCTGTGTGATGAAACTAAGGGAAGCATGTCACATAGATGGAAAATGCCTCTGTTGTTCCAGGATGAGTAGACATTGTATCTTGCAAGGTCTGTTGGATGCAGAGCTAAAGATTTTAGCTGGGTGGAATATGGTGGAAGGCAAAAGAGCACTGAAAGCTTGATCTTGCGGTCAATTTTCCATCCATATGGTTTCCTACAAGACCTAAGGGATGAAGAGTAGTGTTTTTCATAGATTAAGGACCCCAAGGCTCACAAAATGGTTAGAGAGTAGTGCCCCGTGTGAGGATCGAACTCACGACCTTCAGGTTATTAGACTGACGCGCTACCTGCTGCGCTAACGAGGCCAATTAGTGAAAGTGATATGTGTGTCATAGCTGGCCACCATACTTGGAAGCTGATGGCGGTGGCACATCTTTTTTTCCCTTTGGTTTTCTCTATTTTTCTCAAAACAAGGCAGCTAGTTTTCCCATATGGTCTAGCGGTTAGGATTCCTGGTTTTCACCCAGGCGGCCCGGGTTCGACTCCCGGTATGGGAAATGCAAGTCCTTTTAACGACCCGCACACTCCTAGTGCTGAAACCTCAAAGCTGTTTTTCCATTGTAACCTCCAATCATTCCCTTGTTGTCAAAGTACCAAGGGTCAAAGCCAGGGATGCAGACAAGACAGGTCAAGCCGGGTCAGGACAGGAAATGAAATACTATCAGGAACACAGGAACTCACAGGGCAAGCTGAAGTTCATCCAGCAACTAATGGCTCATGCACGCGCTTTGGCGTACGTATATGCGCACTGGCACATGAATTTTCACACATGAATAATATCAGGATCACAGGAACTCACAGGGGAAGCTGAAGATCATCCAGCAACTAATGGCTTATGCTGCTAGCTTTAAATAGGCCACTGGGCACCAGAAATTGTCACGCATTGTGTGCGCTTTGGCGTACGCACATGCGTACTAGCACATGAAGTTTCTCGGCCGTTCTCGCTCTTCTGCACATTTGCATTGGCAAATATCTATGTGCCAATCTTCTGCAAACCATTCTCTGAGAGAGACATCATCTTTTTTTTCCACACCTTTGAAAAAGCCCTTTTGAATTCCTCGGTGCTTTGTTCTTTCTGTGTGATGAAACTAAGGGAAGCATGTCACATAGATGGAAAATGCCTCTGTTGTTCCAGGATGAGTAGACATTGTATCTTGCAAGGTCTGTTGGATGCAGAGCTAAAGATTTTAGCTGGGTGGAATATGGTGGAAGGCAAAAGAGCACTGAAAGCTTGATCTTGCGGTCAATTTTCCATCCATATGGTTTCCTACAAGACCTAAGGGATGAAGAGTAGTGTTTTTCATAGATTAAGGACCCCAAGGCTCACAAAATGGTTAGAGAGTAGTGCCCCGTGTGAGGATCGAACTCACGACCTTCAGATTATGAGACTGACGCGCTACCTGCTGCGCTAATGAGGCCAATTAGTGAAAGTGATATGTGTGTCATAGCTGGCCACCATACTTGGAAGCTGATGGCGGTGGCACATCTTTTTTTCCCTTTGGTTTTTCTCTATTTTTATCAAAACAAGGCAGCTAGTTTTCCCATATGGTCTAGCGGTTAGGATTCCTGGTTTTCACCCAGGCGGCCCGGGTTCGACTCCCGTTATGGGAAATGCAAGTCCTTTTAACGACCCGCACACTCCTAGTGCTGAAACCTCAAAGCTGTTTTTCCATTGTAACCTCCAATCATTCCCTTGTTGTCAAAGTACCAAGGGTCAAAGCCAGGGATGCAGACAAGACAGGTCAAGCCGGGTCAGGACAGGAAATGAAATACTATCAGGAACACAGGAACTCACAGGGCAAGCTGAAGTTCATCCAGCAACTAATGGCTCATGCACGCGCTTTGGCGTACGTATATGCGCACTGGCACATGAATTTTCACACATGAATAATATCAGGATCACAGGAACTCACAGGGGAAGCTGAAGATCATCCAGCAACTAATGGCTTATGCTGCTAGCTTTAAATAGGCCACTGGGCACCAGAAATTGTCACGCATTGTGTGCGCTTTGGCGTACGCAAATGCGTACTAGCACATGAAGTTTCTCGGCCGTTCTCGCTCTTCTGCACATTTGCATTGGCAAATATCTATGTGCCAATCTTCTGCAAACCATTCTCTGACAGAGACATCATCTTTTTTTTCCACACCTTTGAAAAAGCCCTTTTGAATTCCTCGGTGCTTTGTTCTTTCTGTGTGATGAAACTAAGGGAAGCATGTCACATAGATGGAAAATGCCTCTGTTGTTCCAGGATGAGTAGACATTGTATCTTGCAAGGTCTGTTGGATGCAGAGCTAAAGATTTTAGCTGGGTGGAATATGGTGGAAGGCAAAAGAGCACTGAAAGCTTGATCTTCAGGTCAATTTTCCATCCATATGGTTTCCTACAAGACCTAAGGGATGAAGAGTAGTGTTTTTCATAGATTAAGGACCCCAAGGCTCACAAAATGGTTAGAGAGTAGTGCCCCGTGTGAGGATCGAACTCACGACCTTCAGATTATGAGACTGACGCGCTACCTGCTGCGCTAACGAGGCCAATTAGTGAAAGTGATATGTGTGTCATAGCTGGCCACCATACTTGGAAGCTGATGGCGGTGGCACATCTTTTTTTCCCTTTGGTTTTCTCTATTTTTCTCAAAACAAGGCAGCTAGTTTTCCCATATGGTCTAGCGGTTAGGATTCCTGGTTTTCACCCAGGCGGCCCGGGTTCGACTCCCGGTAAGGCAAATGCAAGTCCTTTTAACGACCCGCACACTCCTAGTGCTGAAACCTCAAAGCTGTTTTTCCATTGTAACCTCCAATCATTCCCTTGTTGTCAAAGTACCAAGGGTCAAAGCCAGGGATGCAGACAAGACAGGTCAAGCCGGGTCAGGACAGGAAATGAAATACTATCTGGAACACAGGAACTCACAGGGCAAGCTGGAGTTCATCCAGCAACTAATGGCTCATGCACGCGCTTTGGCGTACGTATATGCGCACTGGCACATGAATTTTCACACATGAATAATATCAGGATCACAGGAACTCACAGGGGAAGCTGAAGATCATCCAGCAACTAATGGCTCATGCTGCTAGCTTTAAATAGGCCACTGGGCACCAGAAATTGTCACGCATTGTGTGCGCTTTGGCGTACGCACATGCGTACTAGCACATGAAGTTTCTCGGCCGTTCTCGCTCTTCTGCACATTTGCATTGGCAAATATCTATGTGCCAATCTTCTGCAAACCATTCTCTGACAGAGACATCATCTTTTTTTTCCACACCTTTGAAAAAGCCCTTTTGAATTCCTCGGTGCTTTGTTCTTTCTGTGTGATGAAACTAAGGGAAGCATGTCACATAGATGGAAAATGCCTCTGTTGTTCCAGGATGAGTAGACATTGTATCTTGCAAGGTCTGTTGGATGCAGAGCTAAAGATTTTAGCTGGGTGGAATATGGTGGAAGGCAAAAGAGCACTGAAAGCTTGATCTTGCGGTCAATTTTCCATCCATATGGTTTCTTACAAGACCTAAGGGATGAAGAGTAGTGTTTTTCATAGATTAAGGACCCCAAGGCTCACAAAATGGTTAGAGAGTAGTGCCCCGTGTGAGGATCGAACTCATGACCTTCAGATTATGAGACTGACGCGCTACCTGCTGCGCTAACGAGGCCAATTAGTGAAAGTGATATGTGTGTCATAGCTGGCCACCATACTTGGAAGCTGATGGCGGTGGCACATCTTTTTTTCCCTTTGGTTTTTCTATATTTTTCTCAAAACAAGTCAGCTAGTTTTCCCATATGGTCTAGCGGTTAGGATTCCTGGTTTTCACCCAGGCGGGCCGGGTTCGACTCCCGGTATGGGAAATGCAGGTCATTTTAACGACCCGCACACTCCTAGTGCTGAAACCTCAAAGCTGTTTTTCCATTGTAACCTCCAATCATTCCCTTGTTGTCAAAGTACCAAGGGTCAAAGCCAGGGATGCAGACAAGACAGGTCAAGCCGGGTCAGGACAGGAAATGAAATACTATCAGGAACACAGGAACTCACAGGGCAAGCTGAAGTTCATCCAGCAACTAATGGCTCATGCACGCGCTTTGGCGTACGTATATGCGCACTGGCACATGAATTTTCACACATGAATAATATCAGGATCACAGGAACTCACAGGGGAAGCTGAAGATCATCCAGCAACTAATGGCTTATGCTGCTAGCTTTAAATAGGCCACTGGGCACCAGAAATTGTCACGCATTGTGTGCGCTTTGGCGTACGCACATGCGTACTAGCACATGAAGTTTCTCGGCCGTTCTCGCTCTTCTGCACATTTGCATTGGCAAATATCTATGTGCCAATCTTCTGCAAACCATTCTCTGACAGAGACATCATCTTTTTTTTCCACACCTTTGAAAAAGCCTTTTGAATTCCTCGGTGCTTTGTTCTTTCTGTGTGATGAAACTAAGGGAAGCATGTCACATAGATGGAAAATGCCTCTGTTGTTCCAGGATGAGTAGACAATGTATCTTGCAAGGTCTGTTGGATGCAGAGCTAAAGATTTTAGCTGGGTGGAATATGGTGGAAGGCAAAAGAGCACTGAAAGCTTGATCTTGCGGTCAATTTTCCATCCATATGGTTTCTTACAAGACCTAAGGGATGAAGAGTAGTGTTTTTCATAGATTAAGGACCCCAAGGCTCACAAAATGGTTAGAGAGTAGTGCCCGGTGTGAGGATCGAACTCATGACCTTCAGATTATGAGACTGACGCGCTACCTGCTGCGCTAACGAGGCCAATTAGTGAAAGTGATATGTGTGTCATAGCTGGCCACCATACTTGGAAGCTGATGGCGGTGGCACATCTTTTTTTCCCTTTGGTTTTTCTCTATTTTTCTCAAAACAAGGCAGCTAGTTTACCCATATGGTCTAGCGGTTAGGATTCCTGGTTTTCACCCAGGCGGCCCGGGTTCGACTCCCGGTATGGGAAATGCAAGTCCTTTTAACGACCCGCACACTCCTAGTGCTGAAACCTCAAAGCTGTTTTTCCATTGTAACCTCCAATCATTCCCTTGTTGTCAAAGTACCAAGGGTCAAAGCCAGGGATGCAGACAAGACAGGTCAAGCCGGGTCAGGACAGGAAATTAAATACTATCAGGAACACAGGAACTCACAGGGCAAGCTGAAGTTCATCCAGCAACTAATGGCTCATGCACGCGCTTTGGCGTACGTATATGCGCACTGGCACATGAATTTTCACACATGAATAATATCAGGATCACAGGAACTCACAGGGGAAGCTGAAGATCATCCAGCAACTAATGGCTTATGCTGCTAGCTTTAAATAGGCCACTGGGCACCAGAAATTGTCACGCATTGTGTGCGCTTTGGCGTACGCACATGCGTACTAGCACATGAAGTTTCTCGGCCGTTCTCGCTCTTCTGCACATTTGCATTGGCAAATATCTATGTGCCAATCTTCTGCAAACCATTCTCTGACAGAGACATCATCTTTTTTTTCCACACCTTTGAAAAAGCCCTTTTGAATTCCTCGGTGCTTTGTTCTTTCTGTGTGATGAAACTAAGGGAAGCATGTCACATAGATGGAAAATGCCTCTGTTGTTCCAGGATGAGTAGACATTGTATCTTGCAAGGTCTGTTGGATGCAGAGCTAAAGATTTTAGCTGGGTGGAATATGGTGGACGGCAAAAGAGCACTGAAAGCTTGATCTTGCGGTCAATTTTCCATCCATATGGTTTCTTACAAGACCTAAGGGATGAAGAGTAGTGTTTTTCATAGATTAAGGACCCCAAGGCTCACAAAGTGGTTAGAGAGTAGTGCCCCGTGTGAGGATCGAACTCACAACCTTCAGATTATGAGACTGACGCGCTACCTGCTGCGCTAACGAGGCCAATTAGTGAAAGTGATATGTGTGTCATAGCTGGCCACCATACTTGGAAGCTGATGGCGGTGGCACATCTTTTTTTCCCTTTGGTTTTTCTCTATTTTTCTCAAAACAAGGCAGCTAGTTTTCCCATATGGTCTAGCGGTTATGATTCCTGGTTTTCACCCAGGCGGCCCGGGTTCGACTCCCGGTATGGGAAATGCAAGTCCTTTTAACGACCCGCACACTCCTAGTGCTGAAACCTCAAAGCTGTTTTTCCATTGTAACCTCCAATCATTCCCTTGTTGTCAAAGTACCAAGGGTCAAAGCCAGGGATGCAGACAAGACAGGTCAAGCCGGGTCAGGACAGGAAATGAAATACTATCAGGAACACAGGAACTCACAGGGCAAGCTGAAGTTCATCCAGCAACTAATGGCTCATGCACGCGCTTTGGCGTACGTATATGCGCACTGGCACATGAATTTTCACACATGAATAATATCAGGATCACAGGAACTCACAGGGGAAGCTGAAGATCATCCAGCAACTAATGGCTTATGCTGCTAGCTTTAAATAGGCCACTGGGCACCAGAAATTGTCACGCATTGTGTGCGCTTTGGCGTACGCACATGCGTACTAGCACATGAAGTTTCTCGGCCGTTCTCGCTCTTCTGCACATTTGCATTGGCAAATATCTATGTGCCAATCTTCTGCAAACCATTCTCTGACAGAGACATCATCTTTTTTTTCCACACCTTTGAAAAAGCCCTTTTGAATTCCTCGGTGCTTTGTTCTTTCTGTGTGATGAAACTAAGGGAAGCATGTCACATAGATGGAAAATGCCTCTGTTGTTCCAGGATGAGTAGACATTGTATCTTGCAAGGTCTGTTGGATGCAGAGCTAAAGATTTTAGCTGGGTGGAATATGGTGGAAGGCAAAAGAGCACTGAAAGCTTGATCTTCCGGTCAATTTTCCATCCATATGGTTTCCTACAAGACCTAAGGGATGAAGAGTAGTGTTTTTCATAGATTAAGGACCCCAAAGCTCACAAAATGGTTAGAGAGTAGTGCCCCGTGTGAGGATCGAACTCACAACCTTCAGATTATGAGACTGACGCGCTACCTGCTGCGCTAACGAGGCCAATTAGTGAAAGTGATATGTGTGTCATAGCTGGCCACCATACTTGGAAGCTGATGGCGGTGGCACATCTTTTTTTCCCTTTGGTTTTTCTCTATTTTTCTCAAAACAAGGCAGCTGGTTTTCCCATGTGGTCGAGCGGTTAGGATTCCTGGTTTTCACCCAGGCGGCCCGGGTTCGACTCCCGGTATGGGAAATGTAAGTCCTTTTAACGACCCGCACACTCCTAGTGCTGAAACCTCAAAGCTGTTTTTCCATTGTAACCTCCAATCATTCCCTTGTTGTCAAAGTACCAAGGGTCAAAGCCAGGGATGCAGACAAGACAGGTCAAGCCGGGTCAGGACAGGAAATTAAATACTATCAGGAACACAGGAACTCACAGGGCAAGCTGAAGTTCATCCAGCAACTAATGGCTCATGCACGCGCTTTGGCGTACGTATATGCGCACTGGCACATGAATTTTCACACATGAATAATATCAGGATCACAGGAACTCACAGGGGAAGCTGAAGATCATCCAGCAACTAATGGCTTATGCTGCTAGCTTTAAATAGGCCACTGGGCACCAGAAATTGTCACGCATTGTGTGCGCTTTGGCGTACGCACATGCGTACTAGCACATGAAGTTTCTCGGCCGTTCTCGCTCTTCTGCACATTTGCATTGGCAAATATCTATGTGCCAATCTTCTGCAAACCATTCTCTGACAGAGACATCATCTTTTTTTTCCACACCTTTGAAAAAGCCCTTTTGAATTCCTCGGTGCTTTGTTCTTTCTGTGTGATGAAACTAAGGGAAGCATGTCACATAGATGGAAAATGCCTCTGTTGTTCCAGGATGAGTAGACATTGTATCTTGCAAGGTCTGTTGGATGCAGAGCTAAAGATTTTAGCTGGGTGGAATATGGTGGAAGGCAAAAGAGCACTGAAAGCTTGATCTTCCGGTCAATTTTCCATCCATATGGTTTCCTACAAGACCTAAGGGATGAAGAGTAGTGTTTTTCATAGATTAAGGACCCCAAGGCTCACAAAATGGTTAGAGAGTAGTGCCCCGTGTGAGGATCGAACTCACGACCTTCAGATTATGAGACTGACGCGCTACCTGCTGCGCTAACGAGGCCAATTAGTGAAAGTGATATGTGTGTCATAGCTGGCCACCATACTTGGAAGCTGATGGCGGTGGCACATCTTTTTTTCCCTTTGGTTTTTCTCTATTTTTCTCAAAACGAGGCAGCTAGTTTTCCCATATGGTCTAGCGGTTAGGATTCCTGGTTTTCACCCAGGCGGCCCGGGTTCGACTCCCGGTATGGGAAATGCAAGTCCTTTTAACGACCCGCACACTCCTAGTGCTGAAACCTCAAAACTGTTTTTCCATTGTAACCTCCAATCATTCCCTTGTTGTCAAAGTACCAAGGGTCAAAGCCAGGGATGCAGACAAGACAGGTCAAGCCGGGTCAGGACAGGAAATGAAATACTATCAGGAACACAGGAACTCACAGGGCAAGCTGAAGTTCATCCAGCAACTAATGGCTCATGCACGCGCTTTGGCGTACTTATATGCGCACTGGCACATGAATTTTCACACATGAATAATATCAGGATCACAGGAACTCACAGGGGAAGCTGAAGATCATCCAGCAACTAATGGCTTATGCTGCTAGCTTTAAATAGGCCACTGGGCACCAGAAATTGTCATGCATTGTGTGCGCTTTGGCGTACGCACATGCGTACTAGCACATGAAGTTTCTCGGCCGTTCTCGCTCTTCTGCACATTTGCATTGTCAAATATCTATGTGCCAATCTTCTGCAAACCATTCTCTGACAGAGACATCATCTTTTTTTTCCACACCTTTGAAAAAGCCCTTTTGAATTCCTCGGTGCTTTGTTCTTTCTGTGTGATGAAACTAAGGGAAGCATGTCACATAGATGGAAAATGCCTCTGTTGTTCCAGGATGAGTAGACATTGTATCTTGCAAGGTCTGTTGGATGCAGAGCTAAAGATTTTAGCTGGGTGGAATATGGTGGACGGCAAAAGAGCACTGAAAGCTTGATCTTGCGGTCAATTTTCCATCCATATGGTTTCTTACAAGACCTAAGGGATGAAGAGTAGTGTTTTTCATAGATTAAGGACCCCAAGGCTCACAAAATGGTTAGAGAGTAGTGCCCCGTGTGAGGATCGAACTCACGACCTTCAGATTATGAGACTGACGCGCTACCTGCTGCGCTAACGAGGCCAATTAGTGAAAGTGATATGTGTGTCATAGCTGGCCACCATACTTGGAAGCTGATGGCGGTGGCACATCTTTTTTTCCCTTTGGTTTTTCTCTATTTTTCTCAAAACAAGGCAGCTAGTTTTCCCATATGGTCTAGCGGTTAGGATTCCTGGTTTTCACCCAGGTGGCCCGGGTTTGACTCCCGGTATGGGAAATGCAAGTCCTTTTAACGACCCGCACACTCCTAGTGCTGAAACCTCAAAGCTGTTTTTCCATTGTAACCTCCAATCATTCCCTTGTTGTCAAAGTACCAAGGGTCAAAGCCAGGGATGCAGACAAGACAGGTCAAGCCGGGTCAGGACAGGAAATGAAATACTATCAGGAACACAGGAACTCACAGGGCAAGCTGAAGTTCATCCAGCAACTAATGGCTCATGCACGCGCTTTGGCGTACGTATATGCGCACTGGCACATGAATTTTCACACATGAATAATATCAGGATCACAGGAACTCACAGGGGAAGCTGAAGATCATCCAGCAACTAATGGCTTATGCTGCTAGCTTTAAATAGGCCACTGGGCACCAGAAATTGTCACGCATTGTGTGCGCTTTGGCGTACGCACATGCGTACTAGCACATGAAGTTTCTCGGCCGTTCTCGCTCTTCTGCACATTTGCATTGGCAAATATCTATGTGCCAATCTTCTGCAAACCATTCTCTGACAGAGACATCATCTTTTTTTTCCACACCTTTGAAAAAGCCCTTTTGAATTCCTCGGTGCTTTGTTCTTTCTGTGTGATGAAACTAAGGGAAGCATGTCACATAGATGGAAAATGCCTCTGTTGTTCCAGGATGAGTAGACATTGTATCTTGCAAGGTCTGTTGGATGCAGAGCTAAAGATTTTAGCTGGGTGGAATATGGTGGAAGGCAAAAGAGCACTGAAAGCTTGATCTTCAGGTCAATTTTCCATCCATATGGTTTCCTACAAGACCTAAGGGATGAAGAGTAGTGTTTTTCATAGATTAAGGACCCCAAGGCTCACAAAATGGTTAGAGAGTAGTGCCCCGTGTGAGGATCGAACTCACGACCTTCAGATTATGAGACTGACGCGCTACCTGCTGCGCTAACGAGGCCAATTAGTGAAAGTGATATGTGTGTCATAGCTGGCCACCATACTTGGAAGCTGATGGCGGTGGCACATCTTTTTTTCCCTTTGGTTTTCTCTATTTTTCTCAAAACAAGGCAGCTAGTTTTCCCATATGGTCTAGCGGTTAGGATTCCTGGTTTTCACCCAGGCGGCCCGGGTTCGACTCCCGGTATGGCAAATGCAAGTCCTTTTAACGACCCGCACACTCCTAGTGCTGAAACCTCAAAGCTGTTTTTCCATTGTAACCTCCAATCATTCCCTTGTTGTCAAAGTACCAAGGGTCAAAGCCAGGGATGCAGACAAGACAGGTCAAGCCGGGTCAGGACAGGAAATGAAATACTATCTGGAACACAGGAACTCACAGGGCAAGCTGGAGTTCATCCAGCAACTAATGGCTCATGCACGCGCTTTGGCGTACGTATATGCGCACTGGCACATGAATTTTCACACATGAATAATATCAGGATCACAGGAACTCACAGGGGAAGCTGAAGATCATCCAGCAACTAATGGCTTATGCTGCTAGCTTTAAATAGGCCACTGGGCACCAGAAATTGTCACGCATTGTGTGCGCTTTGGCGTACGCACATGCGTACTAGCACATGAAGTTTCTCGGCCGTTCTCGCTCTTCTGCACATTTGCATTGGCAAATATCTATGTGCCAATCTTCTGCAAACCATTCTCTGACAGAGACATCATCTTTTTTTTCCACACCTTTGAAAAAGCCCTTTTGAATTCCTCGGTGCTTTGTTCTTTCTGTGTGATGAAACTAAGGGAAGCATGTCACATTGATGGAAAATGCCTCTGTTGTTCCAGGATGAGTAGAC
This sequence comes from Lithobates pipiens, assembly GCF_037356315.1. NCBI lineage: Eukaryota > Metazoa > Chordata > Amphibia > Anura > Ranidae > Lithobates > Lithobates pipiens. The sequence continues at coordinate 569,427,429 of NW_027507903.1, forward strand.
ATTGTATCTTGCAAGGTCTGTTGGATGCAGAGCTAAAGATTTTAGCTGGGTGGAATATGGTGGAAGGCAAAAGAGCACTGAAAGCTTGATCTTCCGGTCAATTTTCCATCCATATGGTTTCCTACAAGACCTAAGGGATGAAGAGTAGTGTTTTTCATAGATTAAGGACCCCAAAGCTCACAAAATGGTTAGAGAGTAGTGCCCCGTGTGAGGATCGAACTCACAACCTTCAGATTATGAGACTGACGCGCTACCTGCTGCGCTAACGAGGCCAATTAGTGAAAGTGATATGTGTGTCATAGCTGGCCACCATACTTGGAAGCTGATGGCGGTGGCACATCTTTTTTTCCCTTTGGTTTTTCTCTATTTTTCTCAAAAGAAGGCAGCTAGTTTTCCCATATGGTCTAGCGGTTAGGTTTCCTGGTTTTCACCCAGGCGGCCCGGGTTCGACTCCCGGTATGGGAAATGCAAGTCCTTTTAACGACCCGCACACTCCTAGTGCTGAAACCTCAAAGCTGTTTTTCCATTGTAACCTCCAATCATTCCCTTGTTGTCAAAGTACCAAGGGTCAAAGCCAGGGATGCAGACAAGACAGGTCAAGCCGGGTCAGGACAGGAAATGAAATACTATCAGGAACACAGGAACTCACAGGGCAAGCTGAAGTTCATCCAGCAACTAATAGCTCATGCACGCGCTTTGGCGTACGTATATGCGCACTGGCACATGAATTTTCACACATGAATAATATCAGGATCACAGGAACTCACAGGGGAAGCTGAAGATCATCCAGCAACTAATGGCTTATGCTGCTAGCTTTAAATAGGCCACTGGGCACCAGAAATTGTCATGCATTGTGTGCGCTTTGGCGTACGCACATGCGTACTAGCACATGAAGTTTCTCGGCCGTTCTCGCTCTTCTGCACATTTGCATTGTCAAATATCTATGTGCCAATCTTCTGCAAACCATTCTCTGACAGAGACATCATCTTTTTTTTCCACACCTTTGAAAAAGCCCTTTTGAATTCCTCGGTGCTTTGTTCTTTCTGTGTGATGAAACTAAGGGAAGCATGTCACATAGATGGAAAATGCCTCTGTTGTTCCAGGATGAGTAGACATTGTATCTTGCAAGGTCTGTTGGATGCAGAGCTAAAGATTTTAGCTGGGTGGAATATGGTGGACGGCAAAAGAGCACTGAAAGCTTGATCTTGCGGTCAATTTTCCATCCATATGGTTTCTTACAAGACCTAAGGGATGAAGAGTAGTGTTTTTCATAGATTAAGGACCCCAAGGCTCACAAAATGGTTAGAGAGTAGTGCCCCGTGTGAGGATCGAACTCACGACCTTCAGATTATGAGACTGACGCGCTACCTGCTGCGCTAACGAGGCCAATTAGTGAAAGTGATATGTGTGTCATAGCTGGCCACCATACTTGGAAGCTGATGGCGGTGGCACATCTTTTTTTCCCTTTGGTTTTTCAATATTTTTCTCAAAACAAGGCAGCTAGTTTTCCCATATGGTCTAGCGGTTATGATTCCTGGTTTTCACCCAGGCGGCCCGGGTTCGACTCCCGGTATGGGAAATGCAAGTCCTTTTAACGACCCGCACACTCCTAGTGCTGAAACCTCAAAGCTGTTTTTCCATTGTAACCTC
>NW_027507903.1:570034078-570216578 GCF_037356315.1 Lithobates pipiens
CACAGATCCTAAGGTACAATGCTGCTCCTTATTGTGCTCTGCATCATTCAACCCACTTTCTCTGAGCCCAGGACATCAGGACTCACAGACATTATTAAGTCACCCTAGGCTTACCGGATGATTATGCAAAATATGTCCCTGCAGGTCTTGGCAACAAAGTTAGTATATAAAAATAATTTATTTTTATTTAAATAACTCCTGATCGTCAGGATCCCCAATAACAAAATGGGGCTTTAACAGTTTTGCTTCAGAGGCAAGACAAAACTCGCCTTGGCACATGTAGTCAAATTTGCCTAACAGAAAAATAATGCTTCCTGAACCCCAAAAGGATGATTGTATCATATCCCTAGATTAGATGCAGCCCTATTCTCTAGCAGTATACCTATCCCAGGAGTCTATGACATTGTGTTAAAAATTCATACAGACAAAGTGCAATCACCAGAGACTGGAAGAAACCCTCTTTTGTTTGCTGTGGTGAAGAGCATCTTGACCTACCTCATGGTCAATGAAAAAATGTCTAGTATCTTACATGATTCTAACACAAAACTTCATAAAGTATGGTTACTCTGGTGTTTTTATGCTGTCCGCACACTACATCCAATCAGTCTGGGCCTACCTGTATTGATTTTATGTAAACCTTAGCCATTGGCACTCCTTCTTCCCCTCTCCCTTCCCCCTCTACCTTTCCCCCCACCTCCTCCTTCTTCTTTTTTTTTTTACTTCTTCCTTTCTTCTCTTCATTTTAATTAACTTTTTACTAATATTGGGCATATGCCCGCCCCCACCTTTACCTCCCTACTAAGTCTCTAAGCTTAGGTCAGCTCTACAGACATGTGTCCTGTGCTGCAAGGCCACAATTTTTGGTATTTACCCCAAAAAGTTGTTACATTATAAGTATACCTAATTATTGTTTCTAATTTTCACTTTCTTATTATGATCCCCCTGCATGGGTGACCAGTTAATTTGCTTTTATGAATTCTTCAATACTATTAGACCTGAAAAATGGACTATCCCTCTAGGCCCTCAGACTTACGCAGACCTATGGCTCGTACCATAAGGTCATCCAGTGGAAATTTTGTATTACTAAAATCAATGTTCAGTTGCACAAGATTTAATTCATGTCTTTATGCCATGTTCTTTGTTGTTTATTCCCTCCTCAAGCCATGAGAAAAGTTTCAGACAAAAACTCACCGTTCTGTAGCTATCGAAAAAATATCAGTTGCTTTATTGTTCTCCTCAGAGATCCCTACTATGGTCTGTCTGCTCCACCTCTCAATGGTTTTCAAATTGGTGATGACCTTAGAAAAAAAAACATAGCTGACTATAAAGTATGTTCTTCCCAATAAGCTCACTACTTCTAATTATCAATCTCGCTGTCTAATCATAATACTTTAACTATGGCTCCTGTATGATTCTCCCAGATACATCTCTCTTCACAGCGTGGCACTGTCTGGCTATGTGACCCAGTTTATTACAACTACAAACATCAGATGAAATGAGACTTTCTATTATCAGTGACTTTCTGACACCTTTTCAGCAAAGCTGGCGTGAAAACTATTTAATCTTTAGGGACTTGTGACTAGTAACTAGTTTTTTCTATTTTTCTATTCACTGAGTCATATTTTCAGCTTACAGTAAAGGTGGCCATACATGGTTCATGGTCCAGTTTTTTTGTTAACCGATTCCTTCAACAATACAATAAATGGTGGATAGGGAATCCTCCCCGCTGCACTATTATATTCTGACAGCGGGAAGACTCTGCTGTCAGAATATAAATATCAGCCATTGGCTCATTGCCCGACCTTTATCAGACAGAGCAGTTGATCAGAAGTCAATCAGTAAATCAACTCTTGTTCAATTGCAGTAGCCACACATGGACCGAAATTCAGCCAGTCTTTGCTGAACCAGCCAAATTTTGATCCATCTATGGCCACCTTAAGTAACAACAACACAAAGTCTGGAGAATTCATAAAGGGTGGCATAGAGTCACCTCATACTTCCATTGAAGCACATGTGGAAAGTGATGGTGCTTGTACCCAGTTCAAGTACCTGTCAGAAACAGGTAGATTCATTTTTTGGTGCCTGCGCTGAGGTCTGAGTGTTCATACTGAACACTCCTTTCTCAGTGCACTCCCTTCCCAGTTAATGCGCCCATCACACTGACGGTCCCATGGCTGAGGAGATTTGTACTAGGGTTTGATATAGCCTGATGGAAAACTGAAAGACTAGTTCCCCATCAGGCCCATTTTACTTTTGATTGACAGCACTATCCTGTCCGATAGCAGCATTCAGATCTGCCCACTACCATATGCAATCTAAAGTGAAGTTGACCAGATAGGTAACTAGTCTCTCAGTTCCCTATCAAGATCCACAAATCCAGTCAATGCCATATTTGGGTAATGACATCACCTATATCTCCAGCCCCTTTGTTCACATTTAGCTGTCTACTGGGGAATCTCCTGGTCGACATGGGTTGTAGATGCATCCCTGTTCAGGAAGCTGTCACTTTAATGGCAGTTTTAGAGCACAGACATGCTCCACTTTGAGTACTGTCATAGCTTTGTTCACCGGCATAGCTTTTGTCTTAATTACCACCAGTTACCTAATCAGCAAACTGGTAATAATTCTTTAGGAATCTGCTGCTGCCAAAGCAACAGGTTCTTAAATTGGCAGTAGTAAGAACTACCAGAATTTGTCTACCAACGTGTCCCCTCCCTAGCCACGTCTCTTTTACATGTTTCACCCACACGAGTTTGCTCATAGAAGTCTTGGTGTGAGTGAAAAGGGTTAGAAGGGCATGGCTTTGGATGGGACACACTGAAGCCAAACTGTCATTTCTTAGACCTTGTGGTCTTCCAATGTGTGTGTCCTAATTTCTTGGATATACTATTTCACCGAATAAGACGGGTACTTTGAAAGCTGGCATCCGGTAGTATTTTTAAAGTCATTGGTTTCTATATACAAAATCTTACAGTAGTGGTTTCTGTTTACATGGATCACCTGGTGAAAATGCTTGTGTGAAATAGATGCAGATAGTTCGTAATAGAAATATGAGCAGAAAAATGTCATTAGGACTATTTTGTATTTCCCTCAGTCTGGCTACAGGATATTTTGTTTTTTTAGAGATGTAAAAGATTTGGTCATGAGGGCTGCACATCTCATCTGAATCCCGATTCTGTCCACATTGTTTCCTACCCAAAATATCATCAGCACAACATGTTCAGATAAAAAGACAGGGTACTTTTTTGTCGCCAACAGAAAGCAGTGCTGTTTTGAGGCCACTAAGGGCCTCTTCCTCAGGTAACAGTGACAGTTTTCTCCTTCTAAAATTGCTGACCTAGCTAGCAATGTCTCCTGCATACTCCAAAGCCACTACAAGTCTGTCAGGAGAGCAAGAAGAAAGAACCAACCAAGCGTGGACACTGCCTTCCTTTCTGCCTTGCATAATCTATAGTACTTGTGCCTATAGTCTGTAGAATTACCTCATCACAAAAAGGATCTCATCACAATAAAGATCTCATCGCCGTAGGGACCATAGCATAGGGATCTCATTATTAATAATGATCTCATACTGTAAAGATCGCATCACAATAAGGATCTTGTCACTGTAAGAACCTTATCACATTAGGAACCTAATTACAATAAGGTTCTCATAAATTCTAGTAATGTAGTCTCCTGGCCTGCCATCACCCGTTGAAAATGGCTGCCATGTAGTGCCATGTCAGGTGACAACAGGCCAGAAGGCTGCATTATTGGCATATAAAGCTTACATCACTGCAATATGGCAAAAACTTTGTGTTGGACCTGTTTCCATCAGATGTATTTATAGGACATCCACCCCTATTAAATGGGGGAATCATCATGTCTAATTAGGTCCCACCTTCTCTGTTTGACTGATACTAGGATGCTAACCATGTATATATCATACATATGTTTCCATCTGCCAAGCTGTCCTCCCACACTATCAATTTCCCTTTATAGTGCCCCTGCATTCAACCCTGGGATCCAGTGGTGCGGCAATTAGTGGTCTGTGATGACCTGATGTTGGCCTGCAATTGTGTGTATCTCCATCTCTTCTGAGAAAGTGGGCAATCCTGCTAAATGCTTTGAGAATTATACAGCCCTATACTTGGATAGCTCACTATCGTTGTATGGCCATATATAGGTCAGGTGGGAGTCTTTCCAAGTAAAGTGAGCTGTTAGAGGGAATATTACAGTACATATCCATGTTAACCAGGATTATAAAATAAAAAATTCCATACATTTTAACTGAAAAAAGGATACATTACAGCGCTCACAATAGTGCAAAAAATAGCAATAAACAAATACATAAGTGGAAACAATTGTTGAGGGAATGTCCATATAATAGTGAACGATGTGTTCCGATCGATAAGTTGCAATAGTGTTCCAAAATTCAAGGTGCGCCACACCCCCTCCTGTGTCCCCACTCACCGGATGGAATGGACCCCTATGTTTTCAGTCTAGGAGTCATACAGGCTTAAAAATTTGGCCAGGGATGGCAGATTCACATCAGGATGCATAGAAGGTCTCCCATATCATATCAGCCATCGTGAATAATAGTGCCCAAAAAGAGATAGAGGAGCCTAATAGTGAAGTACTGTTTGGCAATTGTTTTATTGTGCAGATTAAAAATTAGTACTTACAAAAAGGTAGGTAAAATCAAGCATGTAATGGCAAGAGATTACAATAGGAAGCGTCGCTAGTGGCGTGCGTTCCACTGCCAACCTGAAAATGGCGTTATTTGGACTCAAAACCAAAAAAAATGCATCAACGCATTTCACCCTTCATTTTCACCCTTCATCAAGGACTTCATTTCCGGTTAGAAGAGCCGCCTATATATACAGAAAGATGGACACCTCCCCTTTAATTCACCAATAGAATAACACAACAAGAAGTTTATTCTTCTCCTAAAGGTTATGACCATGAAAATGAATCCAAGGATAACAGAGAATGGGGAATTCCAGGCTGGACTCCACCCCAATCTAGAGGTAGTCCCCCCACAGGGGATTTTCAGAGAAGGGGGTATGGAGGCCCCCCACGGAGAGGGAGAGGCGCTCCTTTCTTTAGAGGGAGAGGTTAATTTCCCCAGGAGAATGGGGGAGGGGAATGGAAACCTTGGTATACCATAGCAACCCCCCAGACCATATGGGGTGAATTAAGAGAAGAAAGCCCAGAGGATATAGAGGAGGCAAAAGGCAAAAGAAAGCGAGAGATTTAATGCAAGGGATCTTCAACTTTAGTGACATACAGTGGTGTGAAAAAGTGTTTGCCCCCTTCCTCATTTCCTGTTCCTTTGCATGTTTGTCACACTTAAGTGTTTCGGAACATCAAACCAATTTAAACAATAGTCAAGGACAACACAAGTAAACACAAAATGCAATTTGTAAATGAAGGTGTTTATTATTAAAGGTGAAAAAAAATCCAAACCATCATGGCCCTGTGTGAAAAAGTGATTGCCCCCTAAACCTAATAACTGGTTGGGCCACCCTTAGCAGCAACAACTGCAACCAAGCGTTTGCGATAACGTGCAATGAGGCTTTTACAGCGTCCTGGAGGAATTTTGGCCCACCCATCTTTGCAGAATTGTCCTAATTCAGTTACATTAGAGGGTTTTCGAGCATGAACGGCCTTTTTAAGGTCATACCACAACATCTCAATAGGATTCAGGTCAGAACTTTGGCTAGGCCACTCCAAAGTCTTCATTTTGTTTTTCTTCAGCCATTCGGTGGTGGACTTGCTGGTGTGTTTAGGATCATTGTCCTGCTGCAGAACCCAAGTTCGTTTCAGCTTGAGTACACGAACAGATGGTCGGACATTCTCCTTCAGGATCTCTTGGTAGACAGCAGAATTCATAGTTCCTTTTATCATGGCAAGTCTTCCAGGTCCTGAAGCAGCAAAACAGCCCCAGACCATCACACTACCACCACCATATTTTACTGTTGGTATAATGTTCTTTTTATGAAATGCAGTGTTCCTTCTACGCCAGATATACTTGGACACACACCTTCCAAAGAGTTCCACTTTTGTCTCATCGGTCTACAGAATGTTGTCCCAAAAGTCTTGGGGATCATCAAGATGTGTTGTGGAGAAATTGAGACGAGCTTTGATGTTCTTTTTGCTCAGCAGTGGTTTTCTCCTTGGAACTCTGCCATGCAGGCCATTTTTGCCCAGTCTTTTCCTGATGGTGGAGGCATGAACGCTGACCTTAACTGAGGCAAGTGAGGCCTGCAGTTCCTTGGACGTTGTTGTGGGGTCTTTTGTGACCTCTTGGATGAGTCGTCGCTGCGCTCTTGGGGTAATTTTGGGCGGCCGGCCACTCCTGGGAAGGTTCACCACTGTTCCATGTCTTCGCCATTTGTGGATAATGGCTCTCACTGTGGTTCGCTGGATTCCCAAAGCTTTGGAAATGGCTTTATAACCCTTTCCAGACTGATAGATCTCAATTACTTTCTTTCTCAATTGTTCCTGAATTTCTTTTGGGTCTCGGCATGATGTGTAGCTTTTAAGGATCTTCTGGTGGACCTTACTGTGTCAAGCAGCTCCTATTTAAGTGATGCCTTGATTGTGAACAGGTGTGGCAATAATCAGGCCTGGGTGTTGCTAGAGAAATTGAACTCAGGTGTGGACAACCACAGTTATAGTATGTTTTAACAAGGGGGGCAATCACTTTTTCACACAGGGCCATGATGGTTTGTATTTTTTTTCACCTTTAATAATAAACACCTTCATTTACAAATTGCATTTTGTGTTTACTTGTGTTGTCCTTGACTATTGTTTAAATTGGTTTGATGTTCCGAAACACTTAAGTGTGACAAACATGCAAAGGAACAGGAAATGAGGAAGGGGGCAAACACGTTTTCACACCACTGTATTCACAGTAGACAAATTAAAAGTATTGGAATTAGGCCTTAAGTATGTCTCAAATTAAAACCTCAATAAATTTGATGTTTTTATTGATTTTCAAAAATTCATGAGGAAAATAAACCAATAAAAAACATTTTAATAAATCCAAATGCTATTTTGTCGGTTGGCAAAAAGTGTCTCCTCCACCATATGCTAGATTCAATTAAGGGAGCCTGGCGGCCATTATATTGGTTGGATGTACGTTCCTCACATAATGAGGCTGATTCCCATCAGTGAACAATAATCAATACAAAGGACGTCAGTTCATGTGGAACATTACATTACATCATTTGCAAAAACATTACAATTAACATATATAAAAATATGTACACATAGTTAGTACCTTAATTAAAAATACAGTTATATTTAAATGTATTCCGCACAATGCAATGTGAAACTAGAAAAAACTACAAATAAAAATAAGAATAACAATAAAATAAAAGAAAATATAAAAAAAGTTCAAAAAAATAAAAACTAAAGAACAAATAGTGAAATATAATATGTGAAAATGAAAAAGAAAAAGAAAATAAAAATTATAAAATAAAATAAAAAGAAAAATAATAAAAATAATAAGAATAAACATGAATTAAAAAAATAAATAAAATGAAAATAAGAACAAATATAAATAAAAATAAAATAAAAATAAAATTTACATAAACAAAAAAAAAATATGGATAGGTGAAAAAAAAAAATGAGTTGAGATATGTGAGAAATATTTAATGACAATTATTACCAATTCAACAGAAAACAATTAAGGTCCATTTCAACGTTTAACCCCAATGGACTCATCATTCTTAAACAATGGATCCACTGGATCTCGGTACGAGAGATGGCCCTCTTGAGGTTACCTTCTCTCCAATTACCCTCAATTTTGTCAATACCACAGAATGTCAATACACTCAGATCTCTCCCATTGTGGAGTCTGAAGTGGTTAGACAAACTGTGGTGTTTGTAACCCTTTCTGATTCTATTTACATGTTCACGAAGTCTGACTCCTAATTTTCTCGTGGTTCGGCCCACGTATTGCAATCCACATGGAGATGTTAAGAGATATGTCCCACAAGTGATAAACTTCCTAATCTTGTGGGACTCCCCAGAGGTGTGAGAGGTGAAATGTGTAGTCTTCCTTGTCCTGTATATGGAAGTTCTACACATCACACACCTTCCACAGCTGTAGAAACCCACTTGATCCAAGAAAGTGCAAACCTTCTTGGGTGGGTCTATCACATTGGGTGCTAGTTTTAAACACAAGGTGGGAGGCTTAGTATAGGTAAACTGTGGTCAAAATTAGATTTAAATCAACATCTTTCAATAGTAGGAGCCAATGTTTACGAATGTTTTTTCTATTTGTTTATGTTGACATGTAAAACCGGTCATAAAAGCAATTTCAAAGTCCCTTTTATTGAACTCCTTCTTCTTAAACCAATCCTCTCTCTTTATGTCTCCTACTGCTAGCTTTGTTTTGACTAGATTTTTAGAGATATAACTTTTTTCTTTAAATCTGTCTGATAGAATCTTGGCCTGCATGTTGTAATCCTCTTTCCTAACGCAATTGCATTTACTCTCATAAATTAACTTTTGGGAATTGTACTCAACCGTCTTGGATGGTGGCAACTTCCCAATAGGATGTAGCCATTCCTGTTAACTTCCTTAACCACTTTCTTACTGGGCACTTAAACCCCCTTCCTGCCCAGACCAATTTTCAGGTTTCAGCGCTGATGCACTTTGAATGACAATTGCGCGGTCATACAACACCTACATCATTTTTTTCCCACAAATAGAGCTTTCTTTTGGTGGTATTTAATTACAGCTGGGAGTTTTATTTTTTGCTAAACAAACAAAAAAAGATGCAAAATAAAAATAAAATAAAAAATCATGTTTAATAGTTTGTTATAATTTTGCAAACAGGTCATTTTTCTCCTTCATTGAAATGCGCTGAAGAGGCGGCGCTGGTGGGTACTGAGAGGCTGCACTGTTGGGCACTGATAGGCACAGTTAAGGTGGCACTAATAGGCACAGATAAGGTGGCACCGATGGGCACAGATAAGGCAGTACTGATGGGCACAGATAAGGCGGCACTGATGGGCAAAGATGGGCACAAATAAGATGGCACGGATGGGTGGCACAGATGGGAGGCACGGATGGGTGGCATGGATGGGCACTGATGGGCACTGATGGGTACCACTGATAGATGGGACTGATGGGCACTGATAGGTGGCACTGATAGGTGGCACTGATAGGTGGCACTGCTGGGCAATGATGGGCTGCGATGGGCGGCACTGATGGGCACTGGTAGATGACACTGATGGGCGGGATATGTGGCACTGAGGTGCAGCACTGTTTTTGCGTCAGATTGTGGGCACTGATAGGTGGCACTGTAGGCACTGATAGATGGCACTGTGGGTACTGATTGGTAGCACTGTGGGCACTAATGGGTGGCACTGTGGGCACTAATGGGTGGCACTAATGTTTCACTTTGTCCCCTACTTAGGTGGCACTGGCAGGGGGCAGGTGGGCACTGATGATCTGGCCGTGATCGGTACTGATGTCCGCCGTTTTTTTTTTCTCTCCTCGCGCTGTCAGCGCAAGGAGGAAAAATAGCCGATTACCGGCTCTGTTTTGTCACATGATCAGCTGTCATTGGCTGACAGTTGATCACGTGGTAAGAGGTCGGGATCGACCACTTGCTCGGATCCGCGGTCTCATAGACTCGCCGATCACAGAGCGCGCCGCGCGCACCCCTCAGGGGGCGCGCAGGCCGCTCGTGCACGGGACAACGTCAATAGACGTAGTCCCGGCAAAGCAGGTCTGCGCTGTAGCCGTCATTCGGCTATAGCGCGGATCTCTAGAGGTTAAAATACGTTTTGGTAAACAATTGATGATTCTCCTTAAATATTACTAGATCCAAAAAATTAATGTATTATCAGTCAAATGTTGCTGTGAAGGAAATTCCAAAACTGTTGTTTCCAATTTCATCAAGAAATTGTAGGAATGAAACCTGTGTGCTTGCCCAAATAATTTTAATGTCATCTATATAATGTTTATAGAATTTTAATTGAGATATCTCATTATTGAAAATGGCTTCTTTCTCCCAATGGCTAATGAACAAGTTGGCCACTGAGGGGGCATACTTGGCCCCCATGGCCAAGCCTTTCTTCTGTCTAAAATACTGTTTGTCATGACAGACATGTCAACTCCGCTAACAATGGGTCTACAGGGAGGATTGGAGGGGATCTTGTGGCTCTTAGGCAATTGGTAGATGACAGGGACCCTGGGCGCATCAGGCACAAAATATCTGGCTTCCTTTATATTAACAATACCTTCATCTTATGCTTCTATGCATCCTGAAGTGAATCCCTGGTCAAATTTTTAAGCCTGTACAACTCCTAGACTGAAAAACTAGGGGTCCATTCCATCCAGAGTAGGGACACAGGAGGGGGTGTGGCACACCTTGAATTTTGGAGCACTATTGCACTTTATAGATTGTAACATATTGTTCACTATTATATGGACATTCATTCAACAATTAATTGTTTCCACTTATGTATTTGTTTATTCATATTTTTTGCACTTTTGTGAGCGTTGTAATTTATCCTTTTTTCAATTTGTCAAGTGTTTAGCACCTTTCATACGGCAGCTGCAATTCATAAATTATTTAACATTTTTGTTCACATTCTCACTTCTAGTGTGAGTTTATATATTTACAATATATTCTGTTCATACGTTTTAACAGATGACTTACCTGTTCTTTGAGCACCAAAAAACAAAAAAAAAAAACTCATCACAATAAGGATCTCATACAGTAAAAATCTCAACATCTCAACATAATAAGAATCTCATCACAATAAGGATCTCATACAATAAAAATCTCAACATCTCAACATAATAAGAATCTCATCACAATAAGGTTACTGTCATCATAAGTCATTTTTTACAATAGGGATCTCATCACAATAAGGGTCTTATCACAATAAGAATCTCATGACAACTCATCACAATAAAAATCTCATCATAACAAGGATCCCAACACTGTAATAACTTTATCACAATTAAGATTCATAACAATAAGGATCTCATGAAATAAATATCTCATACAATAAGGATCTCATCACAAAAAGGCCCCTTTCACATGGGGCAGACTCCTTTTTGAATAGTAGTGGGATCTCTCTGCTGATCAGAGCAGAATTGGTGGATGACAGGTCCGTGTCCACTCAGCATATTCACCGCAGACACGGACTTAGCCTGCGCTGCCCCATGGGCAACCGGGTGTAAACATAATACTCTATCTGTTTGAACCTGACAATCCTCTACCTAGATGGAAGGGGATGGATCCCCTTTAGTGATGGCCGAACGGTTCGCCCGGCGGTCGTTTCGCGGCGAATTTCCGACATTCGCGGTCCGCACGTTCGAACGCCTTTTTCCGTCGTTCGCCGCGGCGGACTTACGTGTTTAATGTATACAAGAACTTTAACCTTTGGTGACACGTTTATCATGTGATACAGGACAGCCAATTGAGACATGACAGCACATGGACACTTGTACATTCCCCCTAACCTATAAATACACCCGATCCGGTGGCCATTTTACATTCTTTCTTCTGTTACGATAGGGACAGGTTCCTGTGTGGAGTAGGGAGAGATAAACCACTAGCTATTTGGTACACAAAAGTTCTTTTCAGGACTGGTATAGGTGTTAGGTGTTGATAGGTTTGCTGTGCTGCTGATTCTTGCAGCAGCCTGAGTGTCTTTTGTTAGTTTAGAGAAAGGGAAAGGACGGTGTATGCTACAGGGACAGCCAGATTAGTCTTTCATCATCATCATCATCATCATCATCATTAGCTGTTACTATCAAGGTCCACAAAAGAGCTGTTCCAGTAACCACTAATCGTTCTCTTTTTTTGCCAATTTGTATAGGGACAGGAAGGAAGCAGTGTTGTCAGGCAGTGAGGGTAATTTTAAAGACTTGCTGTTATTATTAGTTCCACAAAGGTTCTTTTCAGGACTGGTATCAGTGGTACAGTAATAGGCTTGTACATGTATAATATTCTTTCTTCCAAATATAGAAAGGATATTATACTTGACTGCTGCCCTTCTGCTGCAGTCTGCTAAACATTCACAACTCACTTGTTCCACAAAAGTTCTTATAAGGACTGGTAACTTGGTATAGGGTGCTACGGTACATAGGCTTGAGTGCGGTACAGTCTGCTGTTCTGTAAGGACCGCTATCGGTCCACAATAGATAGGGTTGACGTGCACCACTGCTGACCGCTGCCCTATACTGCAGCAGTCCTTCAGCGGTATAGGGACTGACGTACAGTCTGCTAATCACTAACACACAACCTGCTTGTTCCACAAAAGTTCTTATAAGGACTGGTAACTTGGTATAGGGTGCTACGGTACATAGGCTTGAGTGCGGTACAGTCTGCTGTTCTGTAAGGACCGCTATCGGTCCACAATAGATAGGGTTGACGTGCACCACTGCTGACCGCTGCCCTATACTGCAGCAGTCCTTCAGCGGTATAGGGACTGACGTACAGTCTGCTAAACACTAATACACAACCTGCTTGGTCCACAAAAGTTCTTATAAGGACTGGTAACTTGGTATAGGGTGCTACGGTACATAGGCTTGAGTGCGGTACAGTCTGCTGTTCTGTAAGGACCGCTATCGGTCCACAATAGATAGGGTTGACGTGCACCACTGCTGACCGCTGCCCTATACTGCAGCAGTCCTTCAGCGGTATAGGGACTGACGTACAGTCTGCTAAACACTAATACACAACCTGCTTGGTCCACAAAAGTTCTTATAAGGACTGGTAACTTGGTATAGGGTGCTACGGTACATAGGCTTGAGTGCGGTACAGTCTGCTGTTCTGTAAGGACCGCTATCGGTCCACAATAGATAGGGTTGACGTGCACCACTGCTGACCGCTCACCTATACTGCAGCAGTCCTTCAGCGGTATAGGGACTGACGTACAGTCTGCTAATCACTAACACACAACCTGCTTGTTCCACAAAAGTTCTTATAAGGACTGGTAACTTGGTATAGGGTGCTACGGTACATAGGCTTGAGTGCGGTACAGTCTGCTGTTCTGTAAGGACCGCTATCGGTCCACAATAGATAGGGTTGACGTGCACCACTGCTGACCGCTGCCCTATACTGCAGCAGTCCTTCAGCGGTATAGGGACTGACGTACAGTCTGCTAATCACTAACACACAACCTGCTTGTTCCACAAAAGTTCTTATAAGGACTGGTAACTTGGTATAGGGTGCTACGGTACATAGGCTTGAGTGCGGTACAGTCTGCTGTTCTGTAAGGACCGCTATCGGTCCACAATAGATAGGGTTGACGTGCACCACTGCTGACCGCTGCCCTATACTGCAGCAGTCCTTCAGCGGTATAGGGACTGACGTACAGTCTGCTAAACACTAATACACAACCTGCTTGGTCCACAAAAGTTCTTATAAGGACTGGTAACTTGGTATAGGGTGCTACGGTACATAGGCTTGAGTGCGGTACAGTCTGCTGTTCTGTAAGGACCGCTATCGGTCCACAATAGATAGGGTTGACGTGCACCACTGCTGACCGCTCACCTATACTGCAGCAGTCCTTCAGCGGTATAGGGACTGACGTACAGTCTGCTAATCACTAACACACAACCTGCTTGTTCCACAAAAGTTCTTATAAGGACTGGTAACTTGGTATAGGGTGCTACGGTACATAGGCTTGAGTGCGGTACAGTCTGCTGTTCTGTAAGGACCGCTATCGGTCCACAATAGATAGGGTTGACGTGCACCACTGCTGACCGCTCACCTATACTGCAGCAGTCCTTCAGCGGTATAGGGACTGACGTACAGTCTGCTAATCACTAACACACAACCTGCTTGTTCCACAAAAGTTCTTATAAGGACTGGTAACTTGGTATAGGGTGCTACGGTACATAGGCTTGAGTGCGGTACAGTCTGCTGTTCTGTAAGGACCGCTATCGGTCCACAATAGATAGGGTTGACGTGCACCACTGCTGACCGCTGCCCTATACTGCAGCAGTCCTTCAGCGGTATAGGGACTGACGTACAGTCTGCTAATCACTAACACACAACCTGCTTGTTCCACAAAAGTTCTTATAAGGACTGGTAACTTGGTATAGGGTGCTACGGTACATAGGCTTGAGTGCGGTACAGTCTGCTGTTCTGTAAGGACCGCTATCGGTCCACAATAGATAGGGTTGACGTGCACCACTGCTGACCGCTGCCCTATACTGCAGCAGTCCTTCAGCGGTATAGGGACTGACGTACAGTCTGCTAAACACTAATACACAACCTGCTTGGTCCACAAAAGTTCTTATAAGGACTGGTAACTTGGTATAGGGTGCTACGGTACATAGGCTTGAGTGCGGTACAGTCTGCTGTTCTGTAAGGACCGCTATCGGTCCACAATAGATAGGGTTGACGTGCACCACTGCTGACCGCTGCCCTATACTGCAGCAGTCCTTCAGCGGTATAGGGACTGACGTACAGTCTGCTAAACACTAATACACAACCTGCTTGGTCCACAAAAGTTCTTATAAGGACTGGTAACTTGGTATAGGGTGCTACGGTACATAGGCTTGAGTGCGGTACAGTCTGCTGTTCTGTAAGGACCGCTATCGGTCCACAATAGATAGGGTTGACGTGCACCACTGCTGACCGCTCACCTATACTGCAGCAGTCCTTCAGCGGTATAGGGACTGACGTACAGTCTGCTAATCACTAACACACAACCTGCTTGTTCCACAAAAGTTCTTATAAGGACTGGTAACTTGGTATAGGGTGCTACGGTACATAGGCTTGAGTGCGGTACAGTCTGCTGTTCTGTAAGGACCGCTATCGGTCCACAATAGATAGGGTTGACGTGCACCACTGCTGACCGCTGCCCTATACTGCAGCAGTCCTTCAGCGGTATAGGGACTGACGTACAGTCTGCTAATCACTAACACACAACCTGCTTGTTCCACAAAAGTTCTTATAAGGACTGGTAACTTGGTATAGGGTGCTACGGTACATAGGCTTGAGTGCGGTACAGTCTGCTGTTCTGTAAGGACCGCTATCGGTCCACAATAGATAGGGTTGACGTGCACCACTGCTGACCGCTGCCCTATACTGCAGCAGTCCTTCAGCGGTATAGGGACTGACGTACAGTCTGCTAAACACTAATACACAACCTGCTTGGTCCACAAAAGTTCTTATAAGGACTGGTAACTTGGTATAGGGTGCTACGGTACATAGGCTTGAGTGCGGTACAGTCTGCTGTTCTGTAAGGACCGCTATCGGTCCACAATAGATAGGGTTGACGTGCACCACTGCTGACCGCTCACCTATACTGCAGCAGTCCTTCAGCGGTATAGGGACTGACGTACAGTCTGCTAATCACTAACACACAACCTGCTTGTTCCACAAAAGTTCTTATAAGGACTGGTAACTTGGTATAGGGTGCTACGGTACATAGGCTTGAGTGCGGTACAGTCTGCTGTTCTGTAAGGACCGCTATCGGTCCACAATAGATAGGGTTGACGTGCACCACTGCTGACCGCTGCCCTATACTGCAGCAGTCCTTCAGCGGTATAGGGACTGACGTACAGTCTGCTAAACACTAATACACAACCTGCTTGGTCCACAAAAGTTCTTATAAGGACTGGTAACTTGGTATAGGGTGCTACGGTACATAGGCTTGAGTGCGGTACAGTCTGCTGTTCTGTAAGGACCGCTATCGGTCCACAATAGATAGGGTTGACGTGCACCACTGCTGACCGCTGCCCTATACTGCAGCAGTCCTTCAGCGGTATAGGGACTGACGTACAGTCTGCTAAACACTAATACACAACCTGCTTGGTCCACAAAAGTTCTTATAAGGACTGGTAACTTGGTATAGGGTGCTACGGTACATAGGCTTGAGTGCGGTACAGTCTGCTGTTCTGTAAGGACCGCTATAGGTCCACAATAGATAGGGTTGACGTGCACCACTGCTGACCGCTCACCTATACTGCAGCAGTCCTTCAGCGGTATAGGGACTAAGAGTTTTGTCACAGGGTCATTTAAAAAATGACATGCAGAGGAAGAGGCAGGCCCTTCCGCAGGGGTGGTAGGGGTAGGGCAGGAGCAACAGGCTTGAGCCAAAGTGGGAAGTTGCAGAAGGTGCGTTCAATTACTTTAAAGGATGCACCAGACTTGGTTGAGTGGCTCGCTCAGCCTTACTCTTCTGCACCCTCCTCATCCTCTCGATCTGCACCCTCTTCTTCACTCTCTGCTATGTGCACCCCCAAAGACACTACCACCAACAACACGACCACCACCACCACCACCACATACCTTCCGCTTGAGTCACTGGAATTATTTTCCGATCCATATCAAGAGGACATTTCTGATGCGCAGCCACTCTTGGTATTGGATCAGGAAGAGGAGGTAGCAACAAGCGCTACTCAGCAGTCTGACGCCAGTACCCAGATCAGCCCAAGGAGGAGGTTGGTCCCCGGTGTTGCTGCCTACTCTACTTATAGCGGTGGGGAAGGTGACGTTGATGATGACGTGTCTAGTGATGTCACGTGGGTGCCCACAAGAGAGGAAGAGGAGGGGAGTTCAGAGGGAGATATGGACCAGCAGATAGGGAGGAGAAGCAGCAATGACTTACATTGCACAGCAGGGACAAAGCAGACTGCAAATGTATCAGGAGCGAGTCATCGACCATGTACGGTCACATCTGGCGCTCCCAGGACACCGGCACATGGCTCCGCAGTGTGGGCTTTTTTTAACGTGTCCGCTGCTGACAATAGCGTTGCCATCTGCAATCTTTGCAGTCAACGCGTTAGTCGCGGTAAGCCCAATACTCACCTAGGGACGACCGCCTTAAGAAGGCACATGAGCAGCCATCACCGAGCCCAGTGGGAGCAACGGAACACACAAAGCCACACTGCAGGCTCTCACCGTCCAGCCTCGTCTTCTACTTCTCCTTCTCCTCTCTCCTCACAATTGTCCTCCACTCCACCTTCCATCACGCCAAGCTCACATTTTTCTGCAAAAAGGCAGGCTTCCGTGGGCCTAATGTTCGAGCGTAAAAAAATGATGACGCCGGATAACCCTCTTGCCCAACGGTTGGCGGCTGGCTTGTCAGAACTCATAGCCCGCCAACTACTGCCATATAAACTGGTGGACTCGGAGGCCTTTCGCAAATTTGTGGCCATTGGAACACCACAATGGAAGGTCCCAGGAAGGAAGTATTTCTCAGAGAAGGGCATCCCAGAGCTATATGGCCATGTTCAGCGGCAAGTGAATGTATCTCTGGCACACAGTGTCGGTGCCAAGATACATCTGACCACAGACACGTGGTCTAGCAAACACGGGCAGGGAAGGTATATCAGTTTTACTGCCCACTGGGTGAACCTTCTGACGGCCGTCAAGCATGTAACCCGTGGCACCCGTGTAGATTTGGTTTTACCGCCACGGATTGCATGCAGGCCTGACTCTTCTTCTCCTCCTCCTACTCCATCCTCCTCCCTCTCCTCCTCAGCTGCCTCCTCCTTTTCCGCTGCTAGCGTCTCTTCCACTGCACCGCCCAAGCTCCCCAGAACCTATTCCACATGCCAGGTGAGACGTTGCCATGCCGTGCTGCGTCTGTTGTGCCTGGAAGCAAAGAGCCACACTGGCCCGGCACTCCTTTCAGCTTTGCGTTCACAGGCAGATGAGTGGCTAACACCGCTCAATTTGACAGTTGGTAAAGTGGTGTGTGACAACGGTGCCAATCTGCTTAGCGCATTGAAACAGGGCAAAATCACGCACGTGCCGTGCATGGCACACGTCTTAAACTTGGTCGTGCAGCGATTCCTTGTCAAATACCCTGGGGTCCAGGACATCTTGCGGCAGGCAAGGAAAATCTCGGCCCATTTCAGAAGATCTTACACGGCCATGGCTCGCCTTGCTGACATTCAGCGGCGACACCATCTGCCGGTCAGACGTCTTATTTGCGATTGCCCGACGCGATGGAACTCAACCTTCTATATGCTTGATAGGCTGCTCCAGCAGAAACGTGCAGTTAACGTCTACCTGTATGAACTCTGCGAAAGAAACGGTTCTGGGGAGCTGGGTTTTTTTTCACCGCGCCAGTGGCTGCTCATGCGCGACACATGCAGACTTCTGCGGCCATTTGAGGAGATCACCAAACTGGTCAGTCGCAGCCATGGCGCCATCAGTGACATGGTACCTTATGCCTTCTTTCTGGAGCGTGCATTGCGTCGTGTCATTGATCAGGCTGTGGAGGAGCAGGAGCGGGAAGATGAGGAAGTCGCAATGCTGGATGAATTCCCAGGGGGGGCTACTCTATCTGAGACAAGTCAACAACAGGAGTCTGATGAGGAGTCAGAGGAGGATGGTGCCGGGGCGGATGAGCAGGAGCAAGAAGAGCATGCTTTAAACCTTTCTGGGATCCCTGTTGTGCGAGGATGGGGAGAGGAGAATGAAGAGGACGACATTATCCTGGATGATGAGCAGGAGCCAGGCCACCACACCGCTTCCACTTTAGTGCAAATGGGGGCCTTCATGCTCCAGTGTTTTAATAGGGACCCCCGTATAAAAAGCATGAGGGTCAAGGACCAGTACTGGGTGGCAACGTACTTAGACCCCCGGTACAAACACAAAATGGCGGAAATGTTACCGCCGTCGCAGAGGGCTGTCAGAATGCAGCACTTCCAGGCCTTGCTTCGAGAAATGCTGCATTCTGCTTTTGCGTGCGCTGGCAGAGGAGCAATTCCCACTCCCAGAGAAGGATTTGCGGGTACCAATCCAACAGCGCCTGCAAGAAGAGGCCGGTTTGAAGATGTGTTGGTGACTTCGGATATGAGGTCATTCTTTCAGCCGACCCATCGACAGGTGTCATCCGGATCCAGCATCAGGGAACGCCTAGACCGTCAGGTGTCCGACTACATTGGGTTAACGGCCGATGTGGACGCTCTGAGGAGTGATGAACCCCTAGACTACTGGGTGGGCAGGCTTGACCTCTGGCCAGAGCTTGCCCAATTTGCAATCGAACTGTTGGCTTGCCCCTCATCCAGTGTCCTGTCCGAAAGGACGTTCAGCGCAGCAGGGGGGATTGTGACCGATAAGCGTACTCGCCTAGCTCACCACAGTGTTAACTACCTCACATTTCTAAAAATGAATGAGGCATGGATCTCGGAGGAATTCAACACATGTGATCAGTAGACCATGTATATGTCTATAAACAATTTTTGGAATCAAGCACACAGACCTTCTTAATTCATTTGGCTCACTTCCCTGACCCAAAAAAGCACACCGTACTATATGCCCCTACCCTCCTCTTTGAAGAGGTTGAGCGGTGTCATATTTCTACTGGGGCTGCTTATTATGAGGGGTTCCCACCATCCCTGTGCTGTGCTGACTTCCTCCTGGGTGTTCTTATTATGAGGGGCTCCCACCATCCCTGTGCTGTGCTGACTTCCTCCTGGGGGTTCTTATTATGAGGGGATCACACCATCCCTGTGCTGTGCTGACTTCCTCCTGGGGCTGCTTACGGTGCTGCTGTCAGCGCTGTATGTCACGGAGCTGCTGTCAGCGCTGTATGTCACGGAGCTGCTGTCAGCGCTGTATGTCACGGAGCTGCTGTCAGCGCTGTATGTCACGGAGCTGCTGTCAGCGCTGTATGTCACGGAGCTGCTGTCAGCGCTGTATGTCACGGAGCTGCTGTCAGCGCTGTATGTCACGGAGCTGCTGTCAGCGCTGTATGTCACGGAGCTGCTGTCAGCGCTGTATGTCACGGAGCTGCTGTCAGCGCTGTATGTCACGGTGCTGCTGTCAGCGCTGTATGTCACGGAGCTGCTGTCAGCGCTGTATGTCACGGAGCTGCTGTCAGCGCTGTATGTCACGGAGCTGCTGTCAGCGCTGTATGTCACGGAGCTGCTGTCAGCGCTGTATGTCACGGAGCTGCTGTCAGCGCTGTATGTCACGGTGCTGCTGTCAGCGCTGTATGTCACGGAGCTGCTGTCAGCGCTGTATGTCACGGAGCTGCTGTCAGCGCTGTATGTCACGGAGCTGCTGTCAGCGCTGTATGTCACGGAGCTGCTGTCAGCGCTGTATGTCACGGAGCTGCTGTCAGCGCTGTATGTCACGGTGCTGATGTCAGTGCTCTGTATTACGGTGCTGCTGTCAGTGCTCTGTATCTCCTGCACCCTCTTGTTTGCCTACCCTGGTCCCTGACCTTCCCTCTCCTCCATTGCCTTCATTAGCTCCATAGTCCTGAATTGTCAGAACAATTTCCCAAATAAAAAAAAAATGCTTGTAGTTATCGATCCCAAATTCACCTCATACATGTATTATGCTATTGTCCAGGTGGTGGGACTACGTGCTACCCCCTAATAATTACCCCGTGGCCGCAAATTCGACCTAAAGGTTTGCGAAATTCGCCTCCCATTGAAGTCAATGGAGCCCGCGGCGAACGGTCGTTATCGCGAACGTTTGTGTCCGTTCGCGTTTCGCGTTCGCGAAACGTCCCGTCGGAAGTTCGTCCATCACTAATCCCCTTCTTTTTTTTTTTTTAGCACACTGAAGGCTAAAGGGCTAGGGCTGAATGGAGTGTACGATCAGTTTTTCAGGCGGACCTGATCATGTAAAAGGGGCCTAAGGCTTATTCAATGAGGAAAACATTGCTATTTCACAGCAGGCAGCCATGGGTCATCTTTGGTCCAGACAGTTAGGTTGCATATCTTCTGCTCCTCACTGAGTTTCTGAGCTCTCTTATTTCCAGTAAACACTTTGCAAACTAAAGATAATAAAATACTACAACAAAAATATCTGTTTCAGTTTCAGAAAATTAATAGAATCTGGCTTATGTGCCCTTATAGTGGTTTTGCCCATGTTTATTTTAAACTATATGTAAACCCTAACCATGAACTTCTCTTATTTACTCCCTTTTGGTCTAAGTATACCATTGAAAGTGTTTTGTTGTATCTATTTGTTAAGTGCGAAATATAACTCTCGATTTTGCTAAACAATACTATGAGCTGATAACTTCATGTGCTCTATGCCTGTACACAAAGGATTTTTAGAACTAGGGACAGTGGGGAACAGATAAGCAGGGGTTATAAAGATGAGGACAGTGGGTAGGAGATAAGGAGGGGTTATAAAGATGAGGACAGTGGGGAGGAGATAAGAAGGGGTTATAAATATGAGGACAATGGGGAGGAGATAAGGAGGGGTTATAAAGATGAGGACAGTGGGGAGGAGATAAGAAGGGGTCTATGCTCTTTGTAATTCATCAGAAAAATAAATAAGCAGGGCATGCTTTTAAATTCAGGACTGAAAATACACTTGTGAATGTGCAATTCTTGTGAGGTAGAATCAGCTGCATCGCCAAACCGGGCTCACTGCGCATGCGCAAAGCGTCATACATGCTTTCAGTGGCTGACGTTGGTGCACAGAGGAATTTGCCTGACAAAATGCTCGACCGACTACTGTGCATACGCACAGCAGAAATCAATCAACACTTATGAAATTTACGTTGCTAAGAATACCAACCAGAGTAGTATTCATCCCCTTGGCTTTTTACCTATTTTGTTACATTACAGCCTTTAGTTCAAAGTTTTGTTTTTTTTATCTGAATTATATGTGATGGATCAGAACACAATAGTCTAAGTTGGTGAAGTAAAATTAGAAAAATATATACATAAAACAATTTTTCAGAAATAAAAAAAATGATAATTGGCATGTGCATATGTATTCACCCCCTTTGTTATGAAGCCCATAAAAAGCTCTGGTGCAACCAATTACCTTCAGAAGTCACATAATTAGTGATATGATGTCCACCTTCGTGCAATCTAAGTGTCACATGATCTGTCATTACATATACACCCATTTTTGAAAGGCCCCAGAGGCTGCAAGCACCCAAGCACCACTAACAAAACACTGCCATGAAGACCAAGGAACTCTCCAAACAAGTAACCGACAATGTTGTTGAGAAGTACAAGTAAGGGTTAGGTTATAAGGAAATATACAAATCTTTGATGAACCCCAAGGGCACCATCAAATCTATCATAACCAAATGGAAAGAACATGGCACAACAGCAAACCTGCAAAGAGACGGCCGCACACCAAAACTCACAGACCGGGTAAGGAGGGCATTAATCAGAGAGGCAGCACAGAGACCTAAGGTAACCCTGGAGGAGCTGCAGAGTTCCACAGCAGAGACTGGAGTATCTATACATAGGATGACAATAATCCGTACACTCCACCGATTTGGGCTTTATGGCAGAGTGGACAGAAGAAAGCCATTGCTTTCTGCAAAAAACAAAATGGCACATTTTGAGTTTGCAAAAAGGCATGAGGGAGACTCCCAAAATGTATGGAGGAAGGTGCTCTGGTCTGAGACTAAAATTGAACTTTTTGGCCATCAAAGGAAATGCTATGTCTGGCACAAACCCAACACATCACATCACCCAAAGAAAATAATTTTTCAGCAGTCAGGACTGGGAAACTGGTCAGAGTTGAGGGAAAGATGGATGGTACTAAATACAAGGATATTCTTGAGCAAAACCTGTACCACTCTGTGTGTGATTTGAGGCTAGGATGGAGGTTCACCTTCCATCAGGACAATGACCCCAAACACACTGCTAAAGCAACACTTGAGTGGTTTAAGGGGAAACATGTAAATGTGTTGGAATGGCCTAGTCAAAGCCCAGACCTCAATCCAATAGAAAATCTGTGGTCAGACTTAAAGATTGCTGTTCACAAGCACAAACCATCCAACTTGAAGGAGCTGGAGCAGCTTTGCTAAGAGGAATGGGCAAAAATCCCAGTTGTAAGATGTGGCAAGCTCATAGGGATTTATCCAAAGCAACTTGGAGCTGTGATAGCCGCAAAAAAAAACTTTTTCTGTTATTTTGTCCTATTTGTTGTTTTCTTCACAATAAATAATAATAATAAAAAAAAACATTCAAAGTTGTGGGTATGTTATGTAAATTAAATGATGCAAATCCTCAAACAATCCATGTTAATTCCAGGTTGTGAGGCAACAAGACACGAAAAATGCCAAGGGGGTAAATACTTTTGCAAAGCACTGTATCTGTGCAGGTTGCTCATATTGTATTTTATACTATACTTAAGTATACCAGCTCACTTAATTGCTAAAATTAGTTTGCAAATTCAAAACAGGGTTTGATGTAGCAAGATTCCGCTGCCCCGCCTTCTTACTCTAGGTGGTTGGTATTCTTAGCAACGTAAATTTCGTAATTCGTGATTTTTGCCGTGCGCATGCGCAGTAGTGGGTCGAGCATTTTGTCAGGTAAATTCCTTTTTGCACCGACATCAATCACTGAAGACATGTATGACATGTTGTGCATGCGCAGTGAGCGTGGTTTGGCGATACAGCTGATTCCATGTCACAGGAAGTGACACGGGTTGCACATTCTGCCAGGTTGCTCATTTTGTCAGAACACCAGCATTAAATTCAAAAAGAATTACCTTCAATTTGTACATAATGAGACTGGAAGTAATTAATACTAACTCAAAGTTGGCATACAGACAGACCAGAGTTATGGGGGGGGGGCAGGCCAACAGGGTCCTAGCAACCACTGATGTAGCCCACACCAACATTGGAGGAAGCCTTATGGGGAATCCTAAGAGACTAAAGACTAAAACAATCTGCCCACTGCTGTCCTCAGTCATTCACAAGCAAGGCAGACCTTATGTGCAACCAGTCTCTCACAGTTCTCCATCAGGCTCTGACTACTGAACAGGTTCACCAACCATTGAACTGAGTTGTTGATCCACAGCAGTGGGCAGATTTAATGGTTGCTATAAGGGCTAAATAGTGGCAATGGAATTGGCTAATTGTGTTTTACTGTCAATCATGTGGGAGGCCTGATGGGGAGCTAGTCTCAGAGTTCCCCATTAGGCTTCACCCACCCTACAACAAACCTCTTCTGGGGCTTTAGAGGGATGCTACAAATGCTGGTTTGGTAATTTTATCAGACTAGTTATTATTAAAGTGCAATCAGGAATATCCTCAGTGCCAACCTCCATGTGACAGCTACATGTACCTGTTCCTTAAGCAAATTATATTTGTGGTGTGGAGGTGTGCTGAAATTAAAAAGAGTGTCTATGACACTCTTATGAATTCCACTGACTGTGATGTCATGTCAAAGAGGTAGGAGCACACTATATTTCTGGCACATCGATGGTTATTTTTCTTTACTGGAAGTGTGTTTAAAAGGATAAAACATGAAGAAATGCAGAGATGTAGGAAATTTTTTTTTTTTTTTTTACTTTGCCTGTGGGGAATTCCAAGAAAAGAGACGCGAACACAGATCGAAGATCTAAACTAGAGATATCTTTTCTTGCATAGATTTCAAAAATGTACAGGAAAAAAAAACCTTAACACACGCACTCACACAGGGCTAACAAAGGACTCTTTGCTCAACGCAATGCAATCCAACAAAGCACTCTATGAAATACTTAAAAAAAAAAAAAAAAAAAAAAAAACAGATTAAAGCGGACCTTTTCTGTCACTATCTAGTTCTACTCCCCCACCCTTCTGGATATTGCAATGTTTTTTTATTTAGCAGAAAAAAATGTTTTTATTGCCAGAGTGCACCCTGCCCTTCCACCTTTTTTGCCTAGGCAAGAATGACGTCCCCTCTTGCACAAAGCCTCCTGTTATACCCATGTCTTTTTTTTTTAGGAGGCTTCGAAGGTGTACATTCTCCACATTCCCTTTAACTTTTATGATGCAGAAAATTTGAAATACACACTCATCTATCTAGCAGATCCAGCGCTGTCCTGCAGTGACCTGCTGTTCAGTTGCCTGTTCCAGTGTCCTATGCTGCCATCTTGGTCTACTTCAGTAAGCTGCCTCTCACGATTTTAGGCAGCCAGGCCCCCAATCATGTGGCAGCTCCAGCTGTTCTGTGAATGGGCTTCTGCAACCTCCTGGGATATGTGATAGAGGTTCCCCAGAAGGCTGGCCTAGGCCAGAATGGTGGTGGTGGTTGGGGCCTACAGAAAAAAAAACCCAGCAAAGCTACCAGAAAAAAATCTGCTATTGCTAATGTGGGAGGGGCGAAACACATAATAAAAGTTTTTTTTGCAGAGTTAAGTTCCTCTTTAAGTTAACCAAGGATTTCATTAGTAGAAAGTTACATGGCTGATACACATTTCCAGAAGCTGCTTAAATACTTTGATAAAAGAGGATACCTCACATCAAGGTCACTTGTTACTAATTGTATACCTTACCATAAACACGGTAGGCCAGATTATTGGTGACTAGTTATTAGCAATCTTTTTTGAAGGAGAAGCTATCACATGAATGAGCTTAAATTTAACTTGCATGATTTTATGATCATTTTTGATCTACTACAGTCTTATTTATTATATGTTAGTGTAGCGCCGGAACTCCTGTTTGTAAATTTAGTTTTTTCCTAAGACTATAGTTTGGTCTTGGGGTTAATTTCACTAAATTGTGATTCTGCCATCAGTTTGGCTGGACTGTACTATGTCCTGCCTGGTCATAGGTGCATGTATCATCTCTGACAGGCATTGGAACGCAGTCTGGTTGGACGCATCGGGTACCAATCTCTCTCTCGGAGCCAATCAGTGGGTGCGTTGTCTCGCTGTGCATTCCGGGAGAGCGTACTTAAGGTGCTGAAGTCACGTGGTTCTGGGTTCCAGTCCAGAAGTATGTTCTGACTCCGTAGTCCTGGTCCTCCTGACCAGTCCCCAGAGGCCCTCATGGCCTGGGGTGCGGATCCATCCGTTTTCCGAGTCTCGAGACTTGCTAGCCCGAGGCACAGTAACTGGAAGGAGGATTTCAAGGTGGTCCGGTGCCGTCTCAGGTTTGGAGAGGACCAGCAACTCAAAACACAACCAGGGGAGGACTCTTCAGAAGAGGACCACGCACAAAGCTGGCTGCTCGGTAAGAGCCTGGAAGCTGAGCTGAAAGGACACCAAGTAAATCCGCATTCTTATGGTATTGCCGGACCGGCTGCAAGATTCTGATACTGTAAGAAAGTTCCTAATTTCATCCTTCAGTTACAACTAAGTTCCTGTGAGAGACTTTCTGTGTTCATCTAACGTTTTACAACCAAGTCTGTTGCAGAGACTTTGCTAAATTTGAATCACTTGTTGGCTGCTAAATCCATAACCCAGGATTTATCCGACAGCTGAAGTATCCAGTTGCGAGTGGCTATTCCCTGGGTCATCTAGAGAGAGACATTTCAAGTGTCAGCAGTTTTCCAAACAAGTGCCTGAGCTTTCCTACCCATACCCTCTATTCCCAACTTAGAGACTGTGTTTTGTTCAACGTTTTATGCAAATAAAAATTCCTCAAAAGGGATTTAAGTGTCGGCCTCTGCAGTTATTGGGCCATCAACCTCAGGAATCCCTAGACAAGAACAAGGAGGTGGAGAAGGTAAATGGTAAGCCCAGCAAAACCAGCTGCTCCTTCGGGGGTCAGTGCTACATTAGTAATAAAGCTTTGTTGTTTTTATTTTTATATGTCTCAATTTGTACTGATAAAGTCTGATTATAATTATTTTTTGGTTTCTATTTGATTACGGATGTGGCACTTGAGTGTTCTATCAATGTTCACTTATACTCCAATGAGGCAACACTTGCAAGCTCTTTTGCCATAATCAACATATTTTCTACTCATTTTCTGGGTTTGACATCTTCAGCCATCTCAATTGGCTGCCGCGGGTTGACGTCATTCTTGCGCATGCGCACAGGACTTAATTCATCCCAGCACAGAGACATTTTGAAAATATACACTGAGCTGCACATGCACACCGAATATTTCTAAGAAATTTGGAAGCAGGGATATAGGAAGATTTTATTGTAGAAGAGACAGAATCTAACTTTTCTGGAGAATCCTCATTTTAGATCATGGTTGGAAACTCTGTTAGAATTCAAACAAAGCCAGTAGCGGTTCCTGTGTTGAACTTTCAAAGTGATCTAAAGTAAATTATTTACCTTAATATGACAGCAATGTAAAAATGGGGACTGCTAATATTTCCATATGTTGCTAGGAAATCAACCGAACTGCGGGCCTTGCCCTTTACTACTTGTAGTTCATGCCTATTAAAGTGTTACCAAACTCATAACAATAAAAGTCTGTATATGCAGTAAAGCATGCTTGTTATACTCACTGTGGAACCTGTGGGCATAATCCTCTGCGTCGTTTAAAAAAGGCTGTTTGATCCTACTGCATTCACTATATCTGCATTCACTATATCTGGTCTCAACAGTAAATACCATTTCTCATCAGCAGTTAGAGCAGTCTTGTGACTTCTATCAGTGTTTGGTTAAAGCTTGTAGGGGGAATTTTCATTCTCCTCTGACTATCCTATGATACAGGGCCCCTGACCCTCTGTCTGGACAGTGCTGATTGGCCCTGTGCTGATCACATGCACCCTTCCAAGAAAATAATAAACTCTCTAGTAATGCACACCAAACTGAGAATGTGCAGCTTGTCCTCAATGTTCTGTTTTATCAAGAGATAGATTGGAGACTGTGGAAGAAGGGGAGGATCAGAGAACACAGGATCAAACAGTCTTTTTAAACAATGCAGAGGATTAACCCTTTTGGTTCCACAGTCAGTACAAGCATGCTTAACTGCATATACAGACTGATTTAACTGTTGTGGGTTTAGTAACACTTTAACTAAATATTCTGTTTTGCCAGGGTGCCCCCCCCCCCCCCCCTGCTTTTCTTATGGCATGGCACACAAGTGATCACAGATGCAAGAATGATTGCAAGCTTTGAGGTGATACTAGCTTATTACAGTTTGGGCTGTGGTATATACAGCCTAGAATGTAAGGAAATGGCCAATCGTAGAGAAGCAAGTGGGCTCGGCCACATCCTGGTCAGTTAACAATAACATTCCTTTGGTGTCAGTCAATAAGGGTGAAACCATACTTATGTCCTTATATGGTATATATGGTCCCTTTGTCAAAAAACATGAAATCAGACCAAGACAGAAGTACAGGTAAATCCCACTTGACTACTTGTCACAGAATTCACCAAAATAAATGTGTAAAAAGTAACTCAAGATTGTTCAGAAAATAATAGGAGCAGGCTAAACATTACCAAAATACAGTGTGCAAATGAATATGATTTTACATTTTGACTGTCAATATATATTTTAATAACATCCTTTTATAAAAAAAAAAAAAAAGTCCTGCACATAGAATATTTCTGTTCTCCCACACATTGGAGCAGTGACAGGACCGGCCATGAGTGTACACACAAATTTTATTTGAAGTAGCCAAGCAGGCCTTGCAATCTGGCAGTGCTGGCTTGTGCCAGAAAGGGTTGGCGTATTTTCCTGTTTGGGGAATGTCAGAAAGTGGCCTGGTTTACTCCATGGGGCTGTTTTTAAGTACTCTGCCAGGTCTGGCAGGGCATTGCCTTTGTTTCATCTTCATAAATTTATGATCTGTAAAACAGCCATTGTTTCCCAGCACAACTCCTGCCATGAATTATTTATATGTACATTCATTAGTTACTGGTCTTGGAAGTTACTTACACATGTACAATAGAATTCCTGTAGCCATGCATGCGGCAGTCAAGTGATCTGGGATTTCTGTTAGCTTCCATCTCGCTGTTTACATAGCTCAACTTCAAAAATGATTGTTTCAGGCTTATAAGACACTTAACAAGACAGAGTTTGAACTGAACTGAATTTGACTGTAAAGCAATTTAACTGTCTAATTGGGGGCGGAAGGCTGTGGCGACAACAGACAATCCCAAGCTGAAAACAATCAGCAAAAAAAAAAAAAAACAGCTTAACAGATTTTGGAACCTTAGCCAAACTCTATTGCCCCACCACCCCATATGTGACATAAACCAGGACCTGGAGTTGTCTGCCCGCTCCTCCTTCCACCCATCCCATCAACACATCTGAAAGTCCGCCCACTATTTATTTTATAGTCAAATGGTGCCAGGACTGGTGCTGGTATCTCTGGTGCAGGAAATATTGGTGTTTGGTATCTTGGTACAGCAGAGATGGATATTCAAAGAAGGGGTTACTTTTACACTTTTAGTGTAAGGGTTACAATGAGGGCTAGAATTAAGGTTACAGAAAGATAAAAAATAGTACGAGAGATAGTGTTAGGGTTACCATGAGGGTAGCGTTAAGGCTAGAGGGAAGGTTAGCGCTGGAGCTACAGGGAGGATTAGTATAAGGGTTAGTGTTAGGGCTAAAGGGAGAGTTTGTATGAATGATACTACAAAGGCTAGTGCTAGCAGTACAGGGAGGGTTAGTTGTAGGGGTTACGGGGAAGTGTTAGGGTTATTGCAGGTTAATGTTAGGGTTATGGCGAGTGTTAGTGTGTTCAGAAGGGTTATTGTTAATGTTACAGCAAGAGAAGAGTTCATACAAGGGTTAATGTTTGAGTTACAATGATGGGTTAGAGGTAAGGCTGGAGGGGAGTTACAGTGTTAGGGTTACAGGGAACATTGTAGTGAATGAAGAGCCTTTTCACATTGTTCCCATTCTTATGGAAGCAGAACAAATGTGTGATGGCCCCTAGATCACTTAGGATGAGAAGCCAATGCGGGGCATAATCAGGGCCAGATTTCTGTAAAGACATGCAGGAAGCAATTTTTTGTTAATGATACATATACATTTTTATTACAGGTGTATATATATATATATATATATATATATATATATATATATATATATATATATATATATTTATAGAGAGAGCACTGACAATTTACATATGTGTTGTATATTCCCATCAGTCCCTGCCCTCAAGGAGCTTACAATCTAAGGTCCCTAACTCACATTCCTACATACACATGCTAGGGCCAATTAACCAGGGCTGTTTTTTAGGCAGGGCAAAAAGGGCAGCTGCCCTGGGCCCTGCCATTGTTGTGGGGCCCAAAGCAGCTGCCTCATACTTGCCAACTATCCTGGTTTAAATTGCCTCGTCCCTTGAAGTTTTAGTCCTGTGCTGTGTCCCAATATCTCAGTGTGAAGTGCTGCTACTAACGCTACCCAGCTCCGCCCTATTGTTGTGTACAGATGACTCATCTGCAGACCCTGTGTTTACATGTACCGGCAATCATATGTAAATAGCAGCGGCATTCATATGTAAATAGGGGGGGGTCTCATCATGCCTGAGGTCATATATGTATATTATGCCCCCCTGAGGTCATATCCACAGTAATCTCTTGCAACCAATCAACAAGCAGAAATCATGTGCTGTAACCTCTAGCAACTAATCAGTGAACTGTAATGTGTGCTGTAACCTCTAGCAACCAGTTAGTGAGCGGTAATGATACAATGTAACCTCTGGCAACCAATCGCAATAGGTGCCTGATCTGATTCAGTAAACTGATTTTGAGCCTAGTTGCTATTTATTGTATGTCTCAGAGCAGGTGGAGAGCGAAACTGCATGGGAGGCCCCAAGAAAAGTTTTACTAAGGGTCCAATCAATATTAAAGACGGCCCTGCAATTAACCTACCAGCAGATCTGTGGGAGGAGACCCACGCAGGCACAGGGAGAACCTGCAAACTCCAGGAAGGGAGTTCTATGGCTCAGATTTGAACCAACAACCCTGGTGCTGCCAAGCAAATGTGCTAATCACTTAAGCCACTTAGCCACTCTTCTCTTTTAAACTGTATCTAGGGTCAAAATGTTAAATCATATATTTCCACATTGTATCGAAATTATTTCTGGCCTCCTCCTTTTAATCTAAGCAATCTTGAAGTTTGTAAACTTACTTTCTGAAAAGCCCCACACATTTCCTTCCTTGCATTCTGTGTCACGTAGTCACTATGCCCTGTAAGTTGGCACTGCTGTGTCCCACATTTCACAAAGCCTGTCTTCTGAACTACCATGTTTCCCTGAAAATATGCCCTACCCCGAATATAAGACCCAGCATGATTATCGGGGAGGGCTGCAATACAAGCCCTACCCTGAAAATAAGCCCCAGTAAAGTTAATGAAAAAATCTGTAATCCGTTTTGTAAAACAATTATACTTATATAAAGTGCAGTGTGTCTCCCCTTGTAATTTTATTTAAAAATGCCTTATTTACAGATGCCCACCGGAGGTCTTCTTCTCTCCTCCCGGCTGATGTCTGGGGCCCCTCCCTCTCCAGTGCACGGAGCAGGGATCTCAGCTCGTCCCTCTTCTCTTCTTCTTCTTCCAGCTGACGTCTGCGCACCCTCCCTCTTCAGTGTACCGAGCAGGCTGACGTCAGCGCAGATCTGGGGTCTTCCCTCTTCTCTCCTCCTCCCGGCTGATGTCTGTGGTCCCTCCCTCTGCAGTGCTCGGAGTGGGCTGACATCAGCAGGGATCTTAGAGCGGAGAAGAGCAAATCACGTGAGCGCCCAGGGGAGCTGTAAAAAGGTATTCTGCATAAAACAGTTACAAAGGGATGCACACTGCACCTTATACCAGTATATCTTTTTATAAAACGGATTACATCATTTTAAAAGGACTTTAACCGAGATTTTTTTTTAAATGATTAAAATGATGTAAAAATACTGTCTCCTGACCAGACAGGAGGAGGGGAGAGAATAAGAGAAGGGACATAGGAACTTTAAATAAAAATATTTTATTGTTTTAATTCAAGCACTGTGCTGTCTATCATGCTTTAACCACTTGCCTACCGGCACTTACACCCCCTTCCTGCCCAGGCCATTTTTCAGCTTTCAGTGCTGTCGCACTTTGAATGACAATTGCGTGGTTATGCTACACTGTACCCAAACAGATTTTTTAGCATTTTCTTTACACAAATAGAGCTTTCTTTTGGTGGTATTTAATCACTGCTGGGTTTTTTATTCTTTACCAAAAAAGGGCAAACATTTTGAAAAAAAATTTTTTTTTTACTTAGTTTCTGTCAGTAAATTTTGTAACTAAGTAATTTTTCTCCTTCACTGATGTGCGCTGATGAGGCGGCACTGATAGGCTGAACTGGTAGGCATTGATGAGGTGACACTTATGGGCACTGATGAGGCGGGACTTATGGGCACTGATTAGGTGCCACTGATGAGGAGGCAATAATATGCCTCAATTATGGGCACTGATAGGTGGCACTGATCTGTGACACTGATGAGCACTGATGGGCACTGTTAGGTGGCACAGATGAGCACTAATAGGCGGCACTGATAGGCAGCACTGGTGAGCACTGATAGGCGGCATGGATAGGCAGTATTGATGGGCACCGATGGACATTGATGGGTGACACTGATGGGCATTGATCGACAGCAGGGATGGGCATTGATCGACAGCACCGATAGGCGGCACTGATATCTGGCACTAACTGGCATCACTAATGGGCACTGATTGGTGGCACTTGTGGGCAGTGGTGGCACTGATTGCTGCCAATGGTGGGCACTGATTGCTGCCACTGGTGGGCAATGGTGGATACTGATTGGTGACAGAGTTGGCACTATATTGTAATCAGGGCACTGATAATCAGTGCCCTGATTACATGTGTCGATATCCCCTGAATCCAGATGCAGCTGATTGGATCTCCTCGCCACACATTTTGTCAGTGTGCGGCGAGGAGCACCGATTACCGGCATCTCCGTGTTTACATGTGACCGCCTGTGATTGGACACAGCCGATCACATGGTTTAAGAGCTGCAGACGCGACCCCGCAGGTGTGAGAGAGTGGCCGTTCTGGCACGGCGCCATATGACGGCATCCCAGAACAAGAGCAGCACCGCTCCGCCGTCATTTGACGGTGGGCAGGCGGCAACTAGTTAAAGGAATAGGATATAAATATATATATTTTTGGGTTACAACCACTTTAAGATCATCATTGTACATACCATAAATAAATAAGACATCCCCTGCAAATAAGCCCTACTGTTTTCTTGCAGCCAAATTTAATAGAAGACCCAGTCTTATTGTAGGGGAAAGATGGTACAGAGGTGCTAAGAGGAGGCGGAGTCAGTACAGGAATCACAGCTTGCAGGCAGCGGGGTACCATGGGATATGTAGTCTTTAGAAATTGAAAATCATGCAGAGAATCCAGGAAGTTGTGGAAAGAAGCAAAACTCACAACATGAAAGGAGATTTTTCAAATAAGCTTATATTGGATTGTCAATAATACCAACTGTTTGTATTGTTAATACAATGCTGATGCTGTAAAATTAAAGTATATTCCATGGCTATAGATCTCTTTTAATTAAAGATTGATCTAACAGACTCTCCATGCTGAAGAAATAGTTTTGTTTCTTTTCCCATAGTGTGAGGTAGACTTGTATATCATTAGTAATTTCGAACCTTACGAATCTTTATATCAAATTAAAAGTTCCCTTGTTGCCCTTAGAGTTTTCTCCCTCATGGCAGGCTCTGGAGTTATTTAAGAAGGTTTCTAATAAATCAGGATCAGGATTACCCTCCTCTGCTCAGTGGAACAATTAGGCCGTTATTTCCATCGGCCGTCAGCTGGGCGCTGTTATTATCCGCACACACTGATTCAACCTCTGTACACTTTGCAGTGTAATTATAGCTATGGTGTGAAATCAATGCTGGCTGTGGAAGATAAATGGGCTCTGAGGCCTGGTGACACAGAAATGTCGTTCAAAGCCTTCACTGTCGTCTTGGAGTTGACACCTGGTCCTCCGGCACCCTCGCACAGCAATGCTCACTGACAGCGTCCAGACTTTTTATTAGTCTTATTTTGCCTGCTGTGTGTTATCCCATAATCGGTTCAGTTCAAAGGAAAAATAAACTCAACGAAATGAATGCACTAATGCCATGCTTTGTAAATGGAAAATGTAGTGTATTCTCCGTAATTACACATTTTGAGTTGTTATTGTCGCATTAACCTGTAGGCTGCCTGAACAGTCAGTCTCATTGCTGTTCTCAATTATATTTTTCAGTGGAAACATAGTGGTATGCCATTCTGGCACCCCCAAAACTGAAAAAATGAGTTGGGAAGGGGTGTGGGGGCTGTTGTAGGGGGTGTATTATGCTGGGGAGATTTACTGTTGGAGGTAGGGTCTATGGTTGCTAGAGGATCTATTAGATCTGGTTCCTGGGTGATCGATTGTTGTTAGCAGGAGTCCAGGGTTGGTAGTGGGGAATCTATTGTTGCTATGGGGGAATTCTGTTTCTGGAGGGGTCTATTGTTTTTGGGGGATCTATTTTTGCTAGGGGGAGCTCTTGTTGCTGGGGAATCTATTGTTTCTATGTGTCTATTATTTCTGCCTGTAGGGATAGCACCACAAAATTATACTTACTTCTGTATTGTCTAAAGGGGGTACTGGGAGGTAGATATTGGGCAGAGACCAGGGAGGGAGGTGGTGCTCAAAGGTG
Organism: Lithobates pipiens; assembly: GCF_037356315.1. Lineage (NCBI taxonomy): Eukaryota > Metazoa > Chordata > Amphibia > Anura > Ranidae > Lithobates > Lithobates pipiens. The sequence goes on from NW_027507903.1 coordinate 570,068,317, forward strand.
GGTAAGGGCAGAGGTAAGGAGTGACTCAGGGAGGGGGGTTGTACCTGCACTTATTCTCTCTAAAAAAAATGTCCTGGCCATTACTAATGTTTTTTAGCCATGATCCACTGTACTGGTCCTTATCTTCCATTCGTTGATTTAGTGCTGGCTCTGTAAATTTTCATCCCCACAATGCTAGTTGTTCAGACTAATTCCAGCCAACCAAGGGTTACAATGTGTAGGATCTGACTGGCCTTTTTACCTACACAGAAAAAGTTGCATTAAACTACATTGAATTCTAATTATTCTTGTTACGTTGAACTGTCTGTGCATCTTGTCATGTCAGCAATCCATACTTCTTTCCATACAGAAAAGATCATAGAAGGTACAGTATATTAATGACAATGTTTCTCTAATTGATAGCCAAAGCTGCGCCCATTTGTGTAATTCACATACCTTTAGCACACCTCAGTGGACATCTTCACCATACGGCCTCCTTGGAGCCTCACACCCACCTTCCAAAATCTTCCCAGTCTTGCATGTATGGTCTGGATTTGTGTTTTAATTGTTTTTTATTCATTTTACAAAATACAGTAATACAATTTAGTATACAGTTTTACATGGTTGAGGCTATCAAGAATAGAAAAGGCCTACAGTAGTATCAAAGTTAAGGGATACCAGTATAGTTCTATTTCTCAAATAGGTAGTACCATAACTCGTAACCATGGAGCTATCCAGGAACAGTCCATAGGTTAAATTGTCGACTAGAAGCAAGGGAATAACCCAGGGGTACAAACCCATGAAAAATATTAACAATGTAAATTCGAAGATACAACAGATTCCATACTGTTATAAACCTCTGATAGAACCAGAAGTTGGGATATAGGACCTGGCATTATTTAAAAAAAACTATTTACAAAGAAAGCCTCAAAAGACCAAAAGGAGTAAAAGAAGAGAAGGGAAATAAGTCAAACACAAAATGTTTGTCCAGAGATCCAGGAGTCTAACGCTATCTTGAAGGGCATGATCTGGATTTCAGAGATTTCAAGGGAGCTCATCTGTAGCCCATCAACATGTTGATAGGCATTCCACGGAAGGCCCTGAGCCTTGAGTACATTGGGGCATGGTGGAGGACTGGGACAATTTTGGAAGAGCAGCTGTACCCTCTGTAAAAGGTCCAGAAAATATTCAACTGGACACTAGAATGCATTTTTCGTTTTCTTGCAATAATCTTTATGAAATGTGAAGAGTTAAAGGGTAACGCCACTTTTGTGGGAAAAAAAAAAATTTAAGTAAAATGCAATGCAATTTGGATACCTGGAGGCACACATATGTTGTACCACCCCTCCAGGTATGTAATTTCCTGCTTGTGTGATTGGCTTACTGGTTTTCCAAGAAGTCTGCACCAAGATACACATTCCATTTTGTGAATCCCCTGCAACAAATATAGCATTTCTGTTGGGATATTCCCAAAGGAAATCACATCTAAAGGGATGCAAGACCCCTTGATTACAAAACCACTCCCATAAAGACTCACCTTTACTCACATGGACACAGACATGGACACAGACAAACAGCTATTTCTCCAGAATAACAAAAGATAGGACTCTGCAACAAAAGTTACAATTCTTGTAATGTACATAGATCACCCAGAGTGGAATATTTTTTTCTCAACAAAAGTGGAGTTTCCGCTTGAGATATGGCCTTGGTAGTCACATATACCTAAGGCTACATAGAATGAAGTATAACCTTATAATTTGTTTAGTCCTTTTTGCCTTATTTTTGTCCCTACTTCACTCTTGAACTATTACCACGTGACTCCCAGCCCCACAAGCAACTAAAGCATATGTGGCTTCTTAGTTTACGCTATTATGATATCACATAAGAATAAAGCACACTTAAGGCGATCGCTTATAGTCTTTCATAGCATATGACAGATGTAACTGACTCTAGGCAATCCCCCCTGGGCTCTTGTCCTTTCAAATACTTGACTCTGTGTAGATAGGCCATTAGTTTTTCCCCCGAGAATGCGTAGGAACATTTCTGTAATCCTAACCTCTGGCCATAGTCGCTCTGCACTTATTCCTTTGCTACGGCGAACAGACACTTCTGTTTCTAATCCGCTTTGTTTGCGCCTCCAGGAAAGGAGGTAAGACCTTAAGCTCCAGCCTGACCCGGCGAACTAGTAAAGAGATCCTCTTAACGATTTAGCAAATTGAAAAAAACCTTTATTTGAAATAACAGGATCCAGTTCTGCATTTTGATAGCAATTGCCATTATCGCAAAATTGTACCAAAAATTATCAGCAGCCCCACTATCTGCTTCATTCTGCATCAGTATCACTGTCCATCCTGGGCTGCTCCCTCACTTATATATGATTGAGTTTCTTGACTAAAAGAGTACATGCGCTTGGGATTTTGGGAAAACCCAAAGCTTTCATTAATTAAAGTGGACTTTAAAGCTGGAAAAGAGCTCTGCTGTACAGATTGCACAGTAGACTGCAAAAGGCTGATATGCATTAAAAAGAAAAATTAATAATGCATTAATAATTTAACAGAGCTCCATTCATGTGTCGCTTTTATAACTTCCTGGAGTTCTACTTTAAAATGTAAAGTTTTGCTGTCTAAAATGTTAATTGGTGCAGCTTAGCTTAATGTGATAACATTCAATAAAAAAGTACCTTACACTGAATCTTAGGGCCAGGCTATGAACAGTGAAGTAGTTGCATATTCTTAACACGCAGTGAATGAGCTTTAAATCAGAGTTCCATTCCCACAATAAAATTTTTTTTAAATGCCCTGCCGTAATTGTTATCACTTTTACTGTAACATTTGGATAATGTCAGCAATGTGGTCCTTCTTGTTATTTTTTAAATCATTAAAATCTTACCTGATCTTAGAAGCAGGCAGGTTCTATCACTGTTGTGGACATCTGAAGCCCACTTGTCTTCACTCCTGGGATTTGGTGCAGCTGGCTACCCGGCTTGCACCTCCTGATCTTGCGTCTTCGCAGTAATGCCACTGCGTGGCGTTGTTTCTTCTGTTGTTTTTTGTCCCAATGTATTATAAATTAAGTTTTATTTAAAGTGAAATAAAAGTAAAAAAAATAAAGTTACACCCAAACGATTAACACCCCCCTCCAAGAAAAATGTAAATACCCCCCCTCCTACAAACAAGCACACATGAACGTAAACGCACTGTTGGGGGTGCCTACCTATGAAAAAGCTGCTTGCAATGCACTCTACAGATTACCACACACACACACTGGAGTAAGAGGAATAATTTTAGGCTCATTATTCATGGTTAACTGTAAACTGAATACCTGTAGGGGCTTTCGAAGTTATGATAATCGGAAATATAGTATAACGAAGTTGTCCTCATATAGCAGGCACATTCACATTTAAAGCTTGACATGTTGGGTTTCCATTTTACTCGGCACAACCTGTTATTTTATATTTTCCAAAAACATTGGGTAATTTATGTTCCCTGAAATTAACTTTAGTGTGCTTTGGTGAAATTGTGTGTTTGATAAACCATTGCACAAATATCTTTTGACATATAAAAATTAGAGCTACACTATTTTATTCTCTGAGGTGTCTGCTTTCATTATATAAATATATATATGTATATATATATATATATATATATATATATATATATATATATATATATATATATATATATATATTAAAATGCCTGCATGCCACTAACTAACCTGTCTCTAGCTAACTTCTCTTATTCATAACACTATATACGGCCCCCGTGTAAGCAGCCTTATATAGTGTGGGGTGTGGACTTAGCACCTGAGCCATGGTTGGGTAATTTATGTTCCCTGAAATTAACTTTAGTGTGCTTTAGTGGAATTGTGTGTTTGATAAACCATTGCACAAATATCTTTTGACATATTAAAATTAGAGCTACAATATTTTATTCTCTGAGGTGTCTGATTTCATTTTATATATATATATATATATATATATATATATATATATATATATATATATATATATATATATATATATATATACATATATATACATATATATATATATATATATATATATATATATATATATATATAAATGTGTTTTTGTTTTTTATTTTTTTAATAAATAATAGTGCTCTTCTGGTTGCAATAAATTAAATACTGAAAATGTAATCAAGCCTCTTACCAGATGGTTGTGATCCCCCATTTACAGAGATTAAACGCACATTAGGAATAATGGACCCCTCCGTGGGTCTGTAATTGGGATCGGTATGGTCCACTGGGTTTTAACATTTGATATTCCCCAGTACCAACGCCACAACTTTGGATCCAACTCAAGGAACATAGGCCGCGCATAGCGTGAACACTGCTGGTATACGTTTATTGTTTAAAAAAAACACAAGGTACTCCATGATTCAGGACAATAAAATGCATTTAAACCATATGGAGACTCACCAACAGCCGGCATCAGCAGTCGTGAAAGACGTCACACGTTCGTAGCCCCGCTCAACTAGTTTTAGTTCACAACGCGTCATCAAGGGTACAGGAGCATAAACAGCATGCTCCTGTTCCCCTGACAATTACCTGTTATGCAAAACTGTTCCTTTTCCTCTATCACAACCATCTGGTAAGAGGCTTGATTACAGTGGGGGGGTACATGTGTATGGTGGAATTCCTTAACACTTCACATGGTTTGCCACCCAGTGGGATATATCATTATCTTGAGAATAATTAGATACACCTTCATTCCACTATATCAGGGATATGCAATTAGCAGACCTCCAGCTGTTGCAGAACTACAAGTCCCATGAGGCATAGCAAGACTCCCAAGACTGACAGCCACAAGCATGACACCCAGAGGTAGAGGCATGATGGGACTTGTAATTTTGCAACAGCCAGAGGTCCATTAATTGCATATCCCTGCACTATATGCTTTCATTGCAATTGCCACATGGACTTATTTCCATATTGAACTTTATGGACCAATCAATTCACTGTTTGATTTTACATTGATACATTTTCAGCATTTAATTTCTTGCATAGTAACCATAAGCACACTATTATATATGTATATATACAAGTGCATCTCGAAATTATGAGTGATATCTTCAAGTATTTAAAAAAATAATAATTTGATTATGGCTTACAGCTTGTGAAAACCCAAAATTTAGTATCTCAGAAAATTTGACTATTACAGAAGACCAATAAGAAAAAGGATTTTTAATACAGCAATGTTGACTTACTAAAACGTATGTGTATGTATGCTGTAGTATGCACTATACCAATACTTGGTCTCGGCTCCTTTTGCATTAATTACTGCATCAATGTGGCGTGGCATGGAGGTGATCAGCCTGTGGCACTGCTGAGGTGTTATGGAAGCCCAGGTTGGTTTGATAGCGGCCTTCTGCTCAGGGCCATCTTAATAACATCATGGACCCCTGGGCAAAGTAATGCACTAGGGCCCCTACCCAGGAGATGGTGACCTGTGGCAAGCTATGTGCTTGGTGGCAAGGAGAGAGTGTGGCTAAATGATGCTACACATTGGGTGTGGCTTTTGAGTCTGATTAGAAACAATTAATACACACAACCAGGGAATTATCCTAAATTAAATGCACCCCCTATACACACTGTCCCCGCCTTCTCTACACACTGCAGGAGGGGCACAGCACAGAGTGATTGGGGGATACAGTAAAGGAGAGGTCAGGAGGGGACAGTATAGGGTATAGTAATCTATAGGTTTGGTTTATATAGGGGGGTATAGTGGCAGGTTTGGGTGGTATAGTGGAAGGTTTAGGTAGTATAGGTGGTATAGTGGCAAGTTTGGGTAGTATAGGGTGGTATAGTGGCAGGTTTGGGTAGTATAGTGGAGGGATGGGTAGTATAGGTGGTATAGTGGGAAGATTGGGTAGTATAGGGTGGTATAGTGGATGGTTGGGTAGTATAGGTGGTATAGTAGGAGGTTTGGGTAGTATAGGGTGGTAAAGTGGAAGGTTTGGGTAGTATAGGGTTGTATAGTGGCAGGTTTGGGTAGTATAGGGTGGTATAATGGAAGGTTTCGTTAGCATAGTGTGGTATAGTGGCAGGTTTGGGTATGACAGGGTGGTATAGTGGAAGGTTTGGGTAGTATAGGGTGGTATAGTGGTGGGTTTGGGTTGTATAGACGGTATAGTGGTGGGTTTGGGTTGTATAGGTGGTATAGTGGAAGGTTTGGTTAGTATAGGGTGGTATAGGGGCAGGTTTGGATAGTATAGGGCAATATAGTGGCAGGCTTGGGTAGTATAGGGCAGTATAGTGGTAGGTTTGGGTAGTATAGATGGTATAGTGCCAGGTTTGAGTAATATAGGTGGCATAGTAGCAGGTTTGGGTATTATAGGGGGTATAGTGGCAGGTTTGGGTAGTATAGGGGGTATAGTGACAGATTTGGGTAGTAAAGGTGGTATAGTGGCAGGTGTGGGTTGTATAGGTGGTATAGAATTTCCCGGTTGAGGGCTTCGCTGACTTTGGAGTTGATAAAACACAGTGGACCAACATCAGCAAGCAAATGACATGGCTCCCCAAATCATCACTGACTGTGGAAACTTCCTCCTAGACCTCATGCAACTTGGATTCTGTGTCTCTCCACTCTTCATCCAGACTCTGGGACCTTCCAAATCAAATGCAAAATTTTTCACAGTCCCTGATGATTTGGGGAGCCCAGCAAAAGAAAAAACATGGAGACATGGATGGATGGTTTGCTATCAAAAATGAATCAAATAGCGTTTGTGGTTTGTGGTGCTCAGATACATTGTAGTTCTACTTTAATTTTTGGGTTCAACTGGAAATAGGTGAGGATATCTAAACACTGGAATTCTGCGTGAGGAGCTAGAGGATGATTTAATAACCCAGTTTTTACAAAACTGTAAAACAAGTATTAGCTGGAGTTGTCCTTTAAATTTATAATACTTAGCTTTAGCAACTGTCAGGTGAATTTATGCTCAGTGACATTGAAAGACAAGATGTGCGGTACTAGGAGATGAGGGAAAAAAAACTGTAACGTAGTTTAGAGACAACAGAAGAAAATGTTGGTGTGAGACCAAAAGTGCCCAGTGTGCGATTTATTAAGAGTCTTCCAGACTGCATGCTTGCAGTCTACTTACCAAATATATGGCCAGAGTTTACAAGAAACAACATGGCTGCTTTGGTAAATTTTGCACGTCTGAAGTAAATCATTTATACTGCAGCATCGGATGTAATCTAAATGAGCCTTTGGGCAAATTTTTTGACACAAAGGTTTTTATTAAAAGAATAAACAACATTATACAGACAAAGACATGTCACAGAGTCCCTCAACAAGGGGCGAGACAAATAGCGAACAAGTAATCATCCAACAGAGATATGCCATCACAGGGTACAAAAAAAGATACTGTTATAAGAACAGTAAGCAGACGCCAGAATAATACTAATATCAACTCAGCCATAGTCAGAAGCACTTTAATTAAAGATTTCTTAATATAATGTGTGAAAAAGGTTCAAAGAATTCAGACTGTAATTTTTCCAATGAATGATACAACACGGAGGAATAATATAGAACACTAGGGAATAATACTAGTCAATCCACATCTATGGATCCACTGTCAGACCTAATGGAATTGATAGATTTGGCTATTAATATACAGTCAGGTCCATAAATATTGGGACATTGACACAATTCTAATCTTTTTGGCTCAACAACACAGTGGATTTGAAATGAAACTAACAATATGTTCTTTAACTGCAGACTTTCAGCTTTAATTTGAGGATATTTACATCCAAATCAGGTGAACGGTGTAGGAATTACAACAGTTTGTATAGGTGCCTCACACTTTTTAAGGGACCAAAAGTAATGGGACAATTGGCTGCTCAGCTGTTCAATGGTCAGGTGTCAGAGTTAATTTCAAGTGTGCTATTTGCATTTGAAATCTGTTGCTGTCAACTCTCAATATGAGATCCAAAGAGCTGTCACTATCAGTGAAGCAAGCCATCATTAGGCTGAAAAAACAAAACAAAACTAAATTGTTTGGAACATCCTTAAAAAGAAAGAACGCACCTGTGAGCTCAGCAACACCAAAAGACCCGGAAGACCACGGAGAACAACTGTGGTGGATGACCGAAGAATTCTTTCCCTGGTGAAGAAAACCCCCTTCACAACAGTTGGCTAGATCAAGAACACTCTCCAGGAGGTATGTGTATGTGTGTCAAAGTCAACAATCAAGAAAAGACTTCACCAGAGTGAATACAGAGGGTTCACCACAAGATGTAAACCATTGGTGAGCCTCAAAACAGGAAGGCCAGATTAGAGTTTGCCAAACATCTAAAAAAGCCTTCAAAGTTCTGGAACAACATCCTATGGACAGATGAGACCAAGATCAACTTGTACCAGAGTGATGGTAAGAGAAGTGTATGGAGTAGGAAAGGAACTGCTCATGATCCAAAGCATACCACCTCATCAGTGAAGCATGGTGGTGGTAGTGTCATGGCGTGGGCATGTATGGCTGCCAATGGAACTGGTTCTCTTGTATTTATTGATGATGTGACTGCTGAAAAAAGCAGCAGGATGAATTCTGAAGTGTTTCGGGCAATATTATCTGCTCATATTCAGCAAAATGCTTCAAAACTCATTGGACTGCACGTCACAGTGCAGATGGGCAATGGCCCGAAGCATAATGCAAAAGCAACCAAAGAGTTTTTTTAAGGGAAAGAAGTGGAATGTTATGCAATGGCCAAGTCAATCACCTGACCTGAATCTGATTGAGCATGCATTTGACTTGCTGAAGACAAAACCAAAGGGAAAAATGCCCCAAGAACAAGCAGGAACTGAAGACAGTTGCAGTAGAGGCCTGGCAGGGCAACACTAGGCATGAAACCCAGCATCTGGTGATGTCTATGCATTCCAGACTTCAGGCTGTAATTGACTGCAAAGGATTTGCATCCAAGTATTAAGTGAAAGTTTGATGGATGATTGTTAATCTGCCTCATTACTTTTTGTCCCTTAAAAAGTGGGAGGCACATATACAAACTGTTGTAATTCCTACACCGTTCACCTGATTTGGATGTAAATACCCTCCATTGTGGTGGTGTATAGAGCCAAAAAGATTAGAATTGTGTCGATGTCCCAATATTTATGGACCTTACAGTAGAGTTTATTCAATTTCTAATTGCATCTAATGAGAAGGTTGGTATTGACCACATGGTTACTTGATGGATTTTGCATAAATAGTTAGTCTATAAATTTAGTGTTGCTGGGCTGTAATCAGCCCAAGCTGAATTGATAGTTGTGTATTCACTCAATATCTTAATATCTCCTAAACCCAATGTTACTCTTTGCTTATGTCTTTTGCTGGGGTGTGTCTCTGGGAATAGTGCAAGAGTATCCAATAATGCTGGGTTATAGATACATATATCCCCCTTACCGATCACTAGGAGAGTTATTGCTAATGGTGGAAGCTGCTAGAGGGTATAAATAGTTGAATTTGACCTTGGAAAGCTCTCTTCCCTGGACCCCTGCCTAGGGGAGGGTATGTACTGGAAGCACCCATCCTTTTAAAAAACAAGGCCTTAGTCTTGGGTCTAGGTTTACACAGCCTACTGGAGAAGTGCGGAATATAGAAAATAAACATGCATACTTACCTACCTGTCCGCTCCAGCATGGCAAGTCAATAAGGCTTTATTACATTTCACAGTACACAGGGAACTAGCTGACAAGAAGAGAGAACAGTTTGTTGCTGCTCCTTCAATATCCAATCACAGGCAGGGGAGGTCCTTGATTATTGACTGTATTACTTAACTACAGCAGAGAAAATTGCATCCTGGCAGTGCTTTCTGACAAGGGTGTCATGTTTTTACAGTTAAGACATTTCACATTTACAAGTTTAAGTTCTGAATTTTTGTTTGGTTTCATTGTAAATCTAATCAAAATTTTAATAATAAATGACAGTTGCTATTGAAATGCAAATGTAAAGCAAAGGTATGCAATTAAAAAGAAAGAACAAAAGCAATAGTCTGCACAACAAAGCTTTATAAATGTCAACTGTCTCCATTACAAATGTAACACATGCAAAAATGATGATGTACTGTGTTAGCCATGAATAAATACAGAGGTAGAGAAGGCAAAAAGGAGTTTTTAGAGTAATAATTTTAAGTAAAATGTATCGCTCTCAGAATGCTTTTTTTGCCTTGTGCACCTTTTAGATCATGACTGCTGAGGTGCAATGAGCCCAGGTAACATCCATTGTAACATAACTGTAAGCCCCCGTACACACGGTCGGACATTCTGCCAACCAAATCCGTTGGATTTTGTCCGTCGGATTTTGTCCATCGGATTGTGTCCGAAACTGTTGCATACACACGGTCGGACAAAGTTGTCGAAAAATCCGATCTTTCAGAACGTGATGACGTAATTTTGTTATGATGGGACTATGTTCAGGCTAGTAGCCAATAGCTTTGATGTAGGAATTTGATCTGTGCATGCGTGGCACTTTGTCCGATCGGAATTCTCTACACATGATCGGAGTTGTCCTATCGGACCAGTTTGTCGGAAAATATTTCCAACAAGTTGGAAAATTTGTCTGACAGATATTCCGACGGAAACAGTCCGATGCATACCACACACAGTCGGATTATCCGACAACACGGTCCGATAGGACACATTCCGACGGATTCTCCGACCGTGTGTACGGGGGCTAAGACCAACTTTCAACCCTTGCCCCTTTCCCCATTAAATAACACACTTGCAACGATTACGTTGGAAAGGGCAAGGCCACAGCTTTATTTAAATCCACAACATAACATATACAGTGGTGTGAAAAAGTGTTTGCCCCCTTCCTAATTTCCTGTTCCTTTGCATGTTTGTCACACTTAAGTGTTTCGGAACATCAAACCAATTTAAACAATAGTCAAGGACAACACAAGTAAACACAAAATGCAATTTGTAAATGAAGGTGTTTATTATTAAAGGTGAAAAAAAATCCAAACCATCATGGCCCTGTGTGAAAAAGTGATTGCCCCCTAAACCTAATAACTGGTTGGGCCACCCTTAGCAGCAACAACTGCAACCAAGCGTTTGCGATAACGTGCAATGAGGCTTTTACAGCGTCCTGGAGGAATTTTGGCCCACTCATTTTTGCAGAATTGTCCTAATTCAGTTACATTAGAGGGTTTTCGAGCATGAACGGCCTTTTTACGGTCATACCACAACATCTCAATAGGATTCAGGTCAGGACTTTGGCTAGGCCACTCCAAAGTCTTCATTTTGTTTTTCTTCAGCCATTCGGTGGTGGACTTGCTGGTGTGTTTAGGATCATTGTCCTGCTGCAGAACCCAAGTTCGTTTCAGCTTGAGTACACGAACAGATGGTCGGACATTCTCCTTCAGGATCTCTTGGTAGACAGCAGAATTCATAGTTCCTTTTATCACGGCAAGTCTTCCAGGTTCTGAAGCAGCAAAACAGCCCCAGACCATCACACTACCACCACCATATTTTACTGTTGGTATAATGTTCTTTTTATGAAATGCAGTGTTCCTTCTACGCCAGATATACTTGGACACACACCTTCCAAAGAGTTCCACTTTTGTCTCATCGGTCCACAGAATGTTGTCCCAAAAGTCTTGGGGATCATCAAGATGTGTTGTGGAGAAATTGAGACGAGCTTTGATGTTCTTTTTGCTCAGCAGTGGTTTTTTCCTTGGAACTCTGCCATGCAGGCCATTTTTGCCCAGTCTTTTCCTGATGGTGGAGGCATGAACGCTGACCTTAACTGAGGCAAGTGAGGCCTGCAGTTCCTTGGACGTTGTTGTGGGGTCTTTTGTGACCTCTTGGATGAGTCGTCGCTGCGCTCTTGGGGTAATTTTGGGCGGCCGGCCACTCCTGGGAAGGTTCACCACTGTTCCATGTCTTCGCCATTTGTGGATAATGGCTCTCACTGTGGTTCGCTGGATTCCCAAAGCTTTGGAAATGGCTTTATAACCCTTTCCAGACTGATAGATCTCAATTACTTTCTTTCTCAATTGTTCCTGAATTTCTTTGGGTCTCGGCATGATGTGTAGCTTTTAAGGATCTTCTGGTGGACCTTACTGTGTCAAGCAGCTCCTATTTAAGTGATGCCTTGATTGTGAACAGGTGTGGCAATAATCAGGCCTGGGTGTGGCTAGAGAAATTGAACTCAGGTGTGGACAACCACAGTTATAGTATGTTTTAACAAGGGGGGCAATCACTTTTTCACACAGGGCCATGATGGTTTGGATTTTTTTTCACCTTTAATAATAAACACCTTCATTTACAAATTGCATTTTGTGTTTACTTGTGTTGTCCTTGACTATTGTTTAAATTGGTTTGATGTTCCGAAACACTTAAGTGTGACAAACATGCAAAGGAACAGGAAATGAGGAAGGGGGCAAACACTTTTTCACACCACTGTAAATATGTTCATACAGTGCCTGTCACAGTTATACTGTGAGCACTTGATTCCAAAAGGGGGAAAGAGATAAGGAGGGGCCTGTCCTTGCCATAAGTGCTGGACAGGCCGTCTGCTTCCCATTACCATCTAGAGTATATCATTATAACAGCCATTTTATACTAGCGAGGTCAAAAGACCGCCGCAAGCTGTGACATACCAACGAAACTAGGGCGGGAGGATGGGCAGCTCTTCCAACCGCGCTTCCAAAAGGACCCAGAATCCTCTTGGAGCAACTCTTTTATCAAGCTCAGGCCCCGCCCGGCCCGCTTCTCAGCCAATCAAGTTGTGCCACCTTGACCCGCCCTGGTCATGCCCCCATCATTCAGGGCTCTCTTTCCCTAAAGGGCTCAAGAGGCCTTCATTATGGTGGTTGTGAATGCTTTTGTAAAAATTTTAATTTTAATATTTTCTTTTTCTACATTTTTTTTCCCTAGTTCAGTAATCAGCTCCTTAACCACTAAGAACAGTCAAGCCGTTTTCTTTTGTTAAAGACTGGATATGCACAAAATCAAAACCCACAAGAGGCCAGAATCACTTGTAATCAGGATTATTAGCAAAAAAAATTCAGGCTTTGTTCTGTACAGCAGGCACTGTGGATAGCAATCTCAGTCTCTGCAGAGCTTTGTACCCTGTGGCGTTGGCTACATATAAGCTCAGCGTTCTGTGTATACTTAGAGAAAGCTATATGCAGCCATGTCGCTGAGCCCTGAGCTCAATGTACTTGTTTTGATTTGCAGTAAATCCAATCTCTAACCACATTCGCTGTTTGGTTCTAATAACTGCAGAGAGTGTTTAAGCTTTGTAGCCACTAATCCCTATTGATAATCTAACTTACTCATAAACACATTTCTCCGCTGAGCAGAAAGCTAAACTAACCAACCTGAACTGCTCATCTAACGTGCCCACATGTCACAGGGTCTTGAGTACGTCTCATAAGCAGATGGTATTGAAGAAAGGCAGACTTAGTAATAATTAAACGCTTAGCTCCTCTTCCAGCAAGGACCCCAACTGATTGTATTAACAATTAACCATGTATGGTGGTTTTAAATGAACTAATAATGTTCAATGAAACACATATTACTGTAACAAAGCAAGACCACATAAGGTTTTAACTTCTCTATCTTCAGCTTGGGGCAATCAATGTGGTGTCACTATAATCTTTTAGCATGGGGCTTCCAGAGCTTCTACTTCTAAATCAGGATGAAACACAACATAGACATCACCCCCTTAGGAACCCCAGACAAGGCCTAACCAAGTCACTTCAGAGCCAACTTTCTAGCCGTCACTAGTCCTACTGTCACTGCACAAAAATTCATATTCAAGAGTAAATCACCCTCTTTGTAAATAATGACAATCCAGGCAGAATTGCATAATAAATAAAAGTCTTTTTTCTTTTACAAAAAAAAGAGTAGATTGGAGATATATCAGTGGCTATAGTTGACTCACTGGTTCATCAAAGGCACAAAAGTTAATGGAGGTTAAAAACATATAGTCCTTTTCAAGAGAGACCCATATCCACACTTACATTGTGATAGCATATTCTTTGCTATAGGCAATAGTCCAGTATCCTTGCCCCCTCTACAGGGAGCAGTCCAGACAACCCCCCATGGGGGGAGAGTACACCCCAGTACTATGTGCATTCACATGATCCAGACTGCTGGCTCACCCACTCACCCCTCTTTTATATATATATATATACATATATATATATATATATATATATATATATATATATATATATATATATATATATAAAGCTGCAACAAAGTGACAGATAAAGGTTGACGAGGAGTAACCCTAAGACAAGATCCCCAAAAAAATGTTTTCCTAATAAATTACTAACTATACTATAGGTCAGCCTTTCTCAACCTATTTAACATGGAGGACCCATTGAAATAACTTACTGGCCGTAAGGAATTCCTTCTAATAATTTCTCTACAGCTCACGGAACATTAGTGTGATGGTCACTAGGAAGGATGCCTCTTACATTTGTTGTCATTGGGAAGAATCCCCCCTTATAGACAACACAAAAACAAATTTTGCCAGTGGTTACTTCTCCACGAGGCAGAAATTACTCATTGCTAGGAAAACATAGCAACGTCTTGAAGAAGCCTAGAGTTCCACAGAACCCAAATTAATGACATCTTGTGGTATCAAGGGAAATCACAACAGGCAACTCCCTATGTAAATACCAGTAGGTCTGGCATCCCCCTATACTTTCCCCTGGTAAACAAGGAATGCCTTTGTGCCTTTCCAATATATGGACATGGACTCTCCAATGAAGCTTCCAATATGTGAACATGGACTCTCCACTGAAGCTTCCAATATGTGGACATGGACTCTCCACTAAAGCACAGATCAAAAACAGAAAAGATAATCACCTTACTGAGTGCTGTTAGTTAGTGTGGCCTTTCTCAACCTTTCTACCCCAGGGGAACCCTTGAATTAATTTTCAGTTCTTGGGGAACCCTTTCTAAATCAGTAGGAAAAATGTCCCTTATGTTAATATCCAATGGGAACTATTCCCACCTTACAGTAGTGGTCAGAATGCTACCCTTACAGACAGAAAAAAGATCACTGGTGTCATGCAGATGGCTCTGTCACTGCTATTGACCCTGAAACCATGCAGGCACCATCAAATAGAATGTCAATCAGCCCTGGCTTAGGAGAACCACTAAAAGCCTCTGGAGAACCCTAGTTAAGAATGGCTGCTCTTATCGGATGGAGTCTTATAGCTCCTGTGCCCCTGGAGCCCTAGTGAGCTTAAAAGGTCCTGTTCGCTCTGTTATCTCAATCAGTGTTATCAGCCTTACCCACTCTGCATGAACTAAAGAATACCTGCCCCAATGTTATGAGGCAGAGAAGGTTTTCTGTAGTCCTAGCATACTCTCTGACTTAGGCTGCTCCTCCATAGATACAGTACAATAAGCGTGAATTGTCACCCAAGGACAGGGAGTGTTTTACTAGTAGGATCACGACAATAAAAGACACAAAGCCTAAAAAAGAAAAAATATGCACCAACCATCTAAATGCCAGTAAGCAGCAAAATATTACATTTTGTTCTTGGTTTAGATACATTTTAAAATAACCACAGTACACATACAGTATATTATAATTATATTTCTCTCTGAAAATGTAAAAAAATGTGTTCCATTAAGTCTACAATTTGAATATGTTTTCAATCACTTTTGGGAGCACTTAAATTCGTTTTTTAGGTAATTTTTATAGTCAAATGTTATTACCACCTTCCTATCATTACTTCTTTACTAGTCATTTTCTTTCGACATGCTATTGACAGTGATAGTCCAGAAAAGGCTGTAGATTGCCACAGGGCGTTGTGCGCAGCTGAAATTACCATCATCTGTCTTTTTATAAGGTATTGAGGGGCATTTTTTATGAAGGCAAAAGAACATTATTGATGGAGTATGTCTATATTATAACTTTTTATTCGCTCTGAAAGAAAAATGTCTGTAATTGTGCAGAAGCCAAATGAAACACTTAAACCAAAGGTGTACTTTTTAGTGAGAACACATTATGCATTATTGCAGTAAAGTTTGCTTGAAAGTTACCATTTCATATGACTTAAAATTTTTCTTTTGCTTGCCGTACTTTTTTGTTATTATGAAGACCACGTCACTTATATAGTGTCTCTATTTGTATGTCAAACACTTCCATTAGCAGTCTTTAAGAGTGATGGCTGAAATAAAGCCAATTACATGATAAGTCACTTAGATATTGCATAGCTTTCAATCAGTTGGAGCCAATTGGTGGACTTGCATTAGGGGAAATATACAGTATATACATGCTCAATGCTTCAATATTTTGAATCAACTTCTCAGAACTAGTATAAAGATAATTGTATCTACATTTACCTGACTTTTCCTATTTGCTGCTTGTTCCAGGTGAGCAACTCAGAATTTTTTAAAGCCAGTCATCAGTATACCAACCAGGCAACTAACTTTTTTAGAAGGAATTCATTGGGAAGGTCCTCTGTTTTTTCATGTCAGGTTTAAAGTGTATTTGTAGTCACCCAAAACTGTAAGTGTAAGCTGACCACTACCTGGGCCTGGCTACCTGCCCACTATTCATGGGCTGCTGTATGTTAGTCTGATGGACTCTGATTCAGAACTTTTTACAAACTTTATGCGCTATATTTGATGACTAGATCATCAACACACACATTGATTGTATCTCTGCGGCTATGTTTTTTGTGGTGTCACTGCAGAACTGATTATATCTCCGTAGACCTGTTTTTGGTAGGGTCACTATGGAAAAGGTTAAATCTCTATGAGCATACATTCATTGTCACTTTGGAACTAATTGTATATATATATAGTGCCTTGCGAAAGTATTCGGCCCCCTTGAACTTTTCAACCTTTTGCCACATTTCAGGCTTCAAACATAAAGATATAAAATGTTTATTTTTTGTGAATATCACCAACAAGTGGTACACAATTGTGAAGTGGAACGAAATCTATTGGATTTTTGAAACTTTTTTAACTAATAAAAAAATGAAAAGTGGGGCATGCAAAATTATTCGGCCCCCTTGCGTTAATACTTTGTAGAGCCACCTTTTGCTGCGATTACAGCTGCAAGTCGCTTGGGGTATGTCTCTATCAGTTTTGCACATCGAGAGACTGAAATTCTTGTCCATTCTTCCTTGGAAAACAGCTTGAGCTCAGTGAGGTTGGATGGAGAGCGTTTGTGAACAGCAGTTTTCAGCTCTTTCCACAGATTCTCGATTGGATTCAGGTCTGGACTTTGACTTGGCCATTCTAACACCTGGATACGTTTATTTGTGAACCATTCCTTTGTAGATTTTGCTGTATGTTTGGGATCATTGTCTTGTTGGAAGATAAATCTCCGTCCCAGTTTCAGGTCTTTTGCAGACTCCAACAGGTTTTCATCCAGAATGGTCCTGTATTTGGCTGCATCCATCTTCCCCTCAATTTTAACCATCTTCCCTGTCCCTGCTGAAGAAAAGCAGGCCCAAACCATGATGCTGCCACCACCATGTTTGACAGTGGGGATGGTGTGTTGAGGGTGATGAGCTGTGTTGCTTTTACACCAAACATATCGTTTTGCATTGTGGGCAAAAAGTTCGATTTTGGTTTCATCTGACCAGAGCATCTTCTTCCACATGTTTGGTGTGTCTCCCAGGTGGCTTGTGGCAAATTTTAGACAAGACTTTTTATGGATATCTTTGAGAAATGGCTTTCTTTTTGCCACTTTTCCATAAAGGCCAGATTTGTGCAGTGTACGACTGATTGTTGTCCTATGGACAGACTCTCCCACCTCAGCTGTAGTTCTCTGCAGTTCATTCAGAGTGATCATGGGCCTCTTGGCTGCATCTCTGATCAGTCTTCTTCTCCTTGTCTGAGCTGAAAGTTTAGAGGGACGGCCAGGTCTTGGTAGATTTGCAGTGGTTTGATACTCCTTCAATTTCAAAATGATCGCTTGCACAGTGCTCCTTGGGATGTTTAAAGCTTGGGAAATCTTTTTGTATCCAAATCCGGCTTTAAACTTCTCCATAACAGTATTACGGACCTGCCTGGTGTGTTCCTTGGTCTTCATGATGCTCTCTGCGCTTTCAACAGAACCCTGAGACTATCACAGAGCAGGTGCATTTATACAGAGAGACTTGATTACACACAGGTGGATTCTATTTATCACCATCAGTCATTTAGGACAACATTGGATCCTCGCTGAACTTCTGGAGTGAGTTTGCTGCACTGAAAGTAAAGGGGGCCGAATAATTTTGCACGCACCACTTTTCAGTTTTTTAATTTCTAAAAAAGTTTAAATTATCCAATAGATTTCGTTCCACTTCACAATTGTGTCCCACTTGTTGGTGATTCTTCACAAAAAAATAAAATGTTATATCTTTATGTTTGAAGCCTGAAATGTGGCGAAAGGTTGTGGCGAAAGTATATACAGTGTGGTCAATGTAGTGTATACTATATATACAGTGCAGGCAGTGTATTGATATATATATATACCGTGCAGTATATATATATATATATATATATATATATATATATATATATATATATATATATATATATATTTTGCATTCAGTGTAGAATATATATATATATATATATATATATATATATATATATATACAGTGCAGGCAGTGTACAGCATATAATACAGTGACACAGTGGCAGGCAGTGTATAGCATATAATACAGTGACACAGTGGTGAAGGGGAATATATGTGATGTATATCAGATAGAGATATTGCCTAGGAGAATTAAAGTGGTTGTAAACCCCATTCATGAAATTTGATCAAAGCACATATATCTGTAGTGTTTACGTATCTCTCTCCAAAGCTTTAAGTGTTGTTTCTCTCTGGTGCTTCTTTCCTCTGTTATCAGCATGAGTCTATTCAGAATACAGCTCTGCATGTTCCTTCGTGCCTCTACCTACATGGAGGGGAGGTGTGCCCCTTTCCTCCATTTAGCTCTCATACAGTGCAAGTGCCATATCCACACCCTTCCCTATGTGCTGCTGAAAGATAAAGAAAGATTTTTAACATGATCTCCACTTTTGAATGGGTGTAGGAAGGGGAAGACTGCAGATATACAAGTAAAACTTATGCAGGAAGATTTGTTTCATTTCTGTGTATCATCTGAGGCTTTTCACTTCATTGGGTATATGTGAGGGTTTACATCCACTTTAACCACTTGGGATCCGCGCTATTGCCAAATCACGGCATTAGCGCGGACCTACTTTTCCGGGACTACGTCTATTGACGTCGTCCCGTGCACGAGCGGCCTGCGCGCCCCCTGAGGGGCGTGCGCGGCGCGCTCTGTGATCGGCGAGTCCATGAGACTCGCCTGATCACCGATCCGTACAAGGGGTCGTTCCCGACCCCTTATCACGTGATCAGCTGTCAGCCAATGACAGCTGATCAGGTGATATAACGGAGCCGGTAATCGGCTAGTATTCCTCCTCGCGCTGACAGCGCGAGGAGAAAAAAAAAAAGCTGATCACCGGCGGCCGTGATCGGGACATCCGTCCCGATCACGGCCAGCAATGCAAGCGCCCACCTGCCCCCTGCCAGTGCCCACCTGCCCCCTACAGTGCCACCCTAATAAAAAGTAAGTGCCCCCCGTCAGTGACACCCAGCAGTGCCCATAGTGCCACCCAGCAGTGCCCACAGTGCCACCCAGCAGTGCCACCCACAGTGCCACCCACAGTGCCCACAATCTGCCTCAAAGGTGCTGCACCCCAGTGCCGCCCATCAGTGCCCAGCAGTGCCGCCCATCAGTGCCCAGCAGTGCCGCCCATCAGTGCCCAGCAGTGCCACCTATCAGAGCCACCTATCAGTGCCACCTATCAGTGCCCATCAGTCCCATCTATCAGTGGTACCTATCAGTGCCCATCCGTGCCACCCATCCATGCCACCCATCCGTGCCATCTTATCTGTGCCCATCTTTGCCCATCAGTGCCGCCTTATCTGTGCCCATCGGTGCCGCCTTATCTGTGCCTATTAGTGCCGCCTTAACTATGCCTATAAGTGCCCACCAGTGCAGCCTATCAGTGCCCACCAATGCAGCCTATCAGTGCCATCCAATGCAGCCTATCAGTGCCCACCAATGCAGCCCATCAGTGCCCACCAATGCAGCCCATCAGTGCCGCCTAATCAGCGCACTTCAATGAAGGAGAAAAATGACCCGTTTGCAAAATTTTAGAACAAACTATTAAAACATGATTTTTTTTTTTGCATCTTTTTTTGTTTGTTTAGCAAAAAATAAAACTCCGAGCTGTAACTAAATACCACCAAAAGAAAGCTCTATTTGTGGGAAAAAAATGATAAAAATTTCATTTGGGTACAGTGTTGTATGCCCGCGCAATTGTCATTCAAAGTGCATCAGCGCTGAAAGCTGAAAATTGGTCTGGGACTGAGGGGGGTTTAAGTGCCCAGTAAGCAAGTGGTTAATGTGGCCAATTATTTGCTTGTCAATCATTATAGCATGGGAATGTTTGGTATCAAGATAATCGGGATTGACATATACATTTATGTAGATGCTAGTTTTATGTGTAGATTATGTGTAGAGTATGTGATCTGGGTTGTATGAAAGGACAGTTTCATGTTAGGTAAAACCAGACTCAAATGTATTATGGTCTAGTGGACAATAATACAGCCTTTTGAGAGCTCCGTTTTATGACATGGCAATTTTACAGCTGTTAGCAAGCGTGGTTTAATGCCGCGTACCCACGGTCGGAATTCTCGTCAGAAAAAGCTCTGATGGTTTTCCCTACGGAATTCTGATGGAATTCGGCTCAAGCTGTCTTGCCTACACACGGTCACATCAAATTCCGATAGTTTATAACGCGGTGACGTACAACACGTACGACTAGAAAAAGGAAGTTCAATAGCCAGTGGCCAATAGCTTCTGTCTCGTAGTTGAATCTGAGCATGAGTGATTTTTGCCATGTCGTAATTGCATACACACAATTGGAATTACCGATAGAAAGTTTTTCCGTCGGGAAAATTGAGAACATGCTATCAATTTTTGGCTGGCGGAAATTCGGACAGCTAAATTCCGATGGAGCATACACACGGTCGCATTTTCCGGTGAAAAGCTCTCATCTGTCTTTTTCTGGCCGGAATTCCGATCGTGTGTACCCGGGATAAGAGATATCCTGCTAATAGGTTTAACAACCTGGGCCCGTGTCCTCTCAAAGTTGCTGTGACCAGAACGTGATTTATAAGGTCCTGCTTTATGTCTGAAGCTGATTGCTCAATCTGATGATTTTGACTCCGACTTCAGAACTTTTGAAAAATATGGGTTGCACTGTGTTCAGTACAACTCCCCCTTCTCCTTAATTAGATTGGAGTTCATAAGACCTCATTATTCGCACAGTAGGGATCTATCAGTGATATGAAATCTTTGTTTTGCCAACTATGTTCTCTAGCATGTAACCCATCTTGTTGATTGGGACTGATTGGAATCTTCACACAGAATGAGCAGGCTCCATGCCATCTGATTGTAGATTAGTTTACTGCTGTCCTCTCTTTGACTCTCTGTAGATGCAAATGTCTTATTCCAGCTTCCTAGGGAATCTGACACAACCTATCATTGCCGATTAATAAAATGTGAATCTTGTTGCAGGCAGGTGTGAACAGCTATGTAAACAGTGAAAAAAACGGGCACTAATGAACAAAACATGCATCCCCAGCCATACTGGTAACCCCGATCAATATCATGAGACTGTTTCTATATTTTGCCTACCTAACCCATTTAACCATTTTATTCCTGCTTGCAATATAGTCACTTTTAGCTACAGTGCTATTTTATTAAAAAAAACAAGTGGGTCAGGTGATATAGCAAGTCTGAAGGCTTGGACTACAACATTCAATAATAGCTAAGGTCCATGTCTAGCCCAGGGAATACATGTATGCGTTCCTAGGCTTCTATTTGTATTACAGAGTGTGGTGTAGTAAAAATGATTGATTTATTAAAATGATGTTTTGAAGAGGGCTTGTTCATGCCACCAGTACCCCAAAAAAGGTGGAGGTTTGGGGTTTATGTGCACGATAAAGAAGGAAGTAATTGAAATCCAGAATTTGGGCACTGCTGCACCGTGATCTCCTAGACTCCTGTGACCACTTACTATAACGAATCCCTTTGACCATTCACACTTATTTTAGCATACAAACTAAAATTGAGAGGAACACAATTGTAGTTATTTAATAAAAAAAAAAGGAATTCTAAGGCCTAGTTCACACATATGCAGGTTGCAGCTTGCATATTCCGGGTTCATTTTGCATTTTTCATTGCAACGTTTTTGATACATTTAAGTCTATAGAACCAAAAACCAGGAAAAAGTCCTTTGCCGTTTCCATAAAATGCACAGATGTGAACATAACCCATAGGAAACCATGTTAAATGGACTGTAGTGTGTCTCTGGAAAACTGAAAACGCACTAAAAAATACATAGGTGTGAATCCAGCCTAAGGCTGGATTCACACCTATGCATTTTTTGTGCTTTTTGCATTTTGCAGATTTGCACAACAGAACGTGTTCCATAGGAAACCATGTTAAATGGACTGTAGTGCAAATCTGCAAAATGTAAAAAGCACTAAAAATGCATAGGTGTGAACCAGGCCTAAAAGAGAAATCCAGGTTATTTGGCTCATGGATAAGGAGATATACACAGATATCAATTGACCAGGAATCACCAGATCCCATGAGTTTCATGAACCCAAATAATAAATTAGCTTATCTCTAAGCAGGTTGTGACTGCCTCTGGGGAACAAATCTGGATTTTTGATGTAGTGTTTTCCATTACCATGAACTAGCTAGCTAGTGTGTACAGTACACCTCCCTGCAGGAGCATATCTACCACGAGGCAAGATAGGAGTTTGCCTTGGGCGACATATTTTTCAGGGGGGGTGGCGCCACCTCCAGGAAGAAGGGACACTACGACTCTGTTCTGGTTATATTTAGAGGTGATGATTGGACCTGGATAAACTAGTACACTGTGTGGGGGGGGGGGGGGGGCGCCTGCCGCAACCCACTGGTTCAAAGTATACAAACAAAGCCTTCTTCAGGGAAAAATACCACTTATTGTTTTTCAACCTTGGCTGGAGTGCTCTCCAAAAGACACTCCCACATCATATGTGACATGTTCTTCGTGCAATACAAGGACAGCTGGATAAATGTCCAAAGTGTGTGGCACCAAAATGCAAATCAAATTTTCCATCCACTGCAAAGAGTCGTGGAGAGTGGAATGGCCATTCCTCTATCCGTGGCTGCTTGCAGTGGATGGAATATTTGATTTGCATCTGTCTACCTGGATGGCTGAGGGATGATTTGGAATGAGAGAGGAGTATATGCATATTCTTTAAACATTTTCAACTTTGGCTGCGCTAAGCCACAAACCTATTTTGGTGCCACAAACTTTGGATATTTATCCAGCAGTCCTTGTATTGCACAAAGAATGTGTCACATATGATGTGGGAGTTTCTTTTGGAGAGCACTCTAGCCAAGGTTGAAAAACAATAAGTGGTATTTTCCCTGAAGAAGACTTTGTTTGTATACTTTGAAATGCGTTGGATACCCCAACCTACTGGAAACCATCTTGACTTGTATAATTGATGGCAGAAGAGCAAGTAGCTGGGAATACCACTTCAAAATGTTCTGATGTTTTTTACTATATACTGTGATTAAATATTGTGTATAGATGATCTATTGCTTTTAAGATTTACAATACTATATTAAAAACTTTTTTTAATGAACAATGGGGGCGCCGCTGTGGCATAATAGTACACTATGGCTGAGCACTCACTCACTCACTGTCACAGTGCACCTCCCGCCTATCCTCTCCAATCTTTTTTGCAAACAGATGCCATATCGGGAGGAGGAAACTGGAGTGGAGGAGAAAGTCAGCTGATTAGCTGACAGGCCAGTAGAGTGGAGGGGGAGGAGCTCTCCCCTTTGTAAGGAGATGTGGAGACAGACAGAAGCCCCATGTCAGAAGAGGTGTTACTGGAGGTCATGTGAAGCCAGACTGAAAGAGCACTGAGCAAGGAGAGGAAATCGACTGGATGGTGCCAGTGTCACCATCCAATCCCCCCTCCCACTATCCCTCTGCCTCTGATTCCAACCCCCTTCCACCACTGATCCCACCCCCCCACTACCATCACTGTCAATGATCCCATCACCCTACCAACCACTACCACCACTGATCCCAGCCACCACCACTGCCACAAATATATATGATCAAATATCATTCAAACGTGTATTGTATAACGAATACGAAATCTTTTTTTTTTTTTGGATAGTGTAAGGTAGGGTTATAACCCCTTGTCAGGTTTTTTTTTCACCATCTGTGTTCCATTGCGGAGATTTCCCTTCACCTCCTATCCCATAGCCAAGCAGGAAGTGAGAAGAAATCCCTGCAAATTAAGGGAATTACTTTGGGACCCCCAGGTCACCAGAACTAGTGCTCTCATTGGTACATTTCCCCTCTATTTTTTTTCTGTGACAACCCATAATTTTGGAGTTTATTTTACTTCCACTTTTAATAACAATGCTAAACAGGACAAATAGAGAGGGTGGATCTCCTTAACAGGGGCACAGACAGCAATAAAAACTGACAGGTGTTCTGATCCCTCTCCACTCTATCCAAAAGTGAAAAAAAGTTGCATCTAGTTATACTTTAGGTAAAATGATTTATTATCCTACCTTTGCATGTCTACAATATTTAAAGTAACACTTTAGTTTAAACTTTTGCAAAAGTGATATTTATGTTGCTATTTTTGTCCTCACTGAAGAAATGTCTCCACGCTACTAAGACCCTAGTAGATTATCCATAGAAGTATATGCATATCAGACAGGGGAAACGGGGGCAGACTCTGCTCTGGATGTCACTGGAACAGGAGAAAAAGAACTCTCAACAATGGGGACACAGACAGAAATTCAAATTTGAGAGAGGGCCTGATGCTTCCCACTCTATAAAATACTAAAATAATGTTTTTATTGAGTTCCTACAGTAAAGCTCAACTCCAGGATAAGCAAAAATTGCCAGATCTGTGCAGTAATCCAGTGTGAGACTTTGTCTGTTTGTCTGTGCGGGAGCTTCCTGTAATAAAGACCGGTCACTGTTGCGCTCAACTTTTGGTTGACTTGGCTTGTGTCCGCCCCTCCTGTAGTTTCCTTCTGCCGGGCCCCTCCCACAGCTTTTTCCCTTTGCTCAGGCTATATACAACAGAGTGATGATACCAGGTAGTATCTGCGTTTGTAAATGCATTTGATGCACACAAAGCGAATCAATATTCTATCTATCTATGTGACTATTAAGGAATATATATAAATGGAAGTTTTTGTGGCCATTGCAGCACCCTCCTAGAATATGATGCTAGGTATATTTAGCTTTTGGCTCTTTCTATAATGAAGGGAGCAGTGATTGTTTGTCTTGGTCTGTTCAGTACTTCACAGGATGGGGCGTTTGACTGCTTCCCCCTGTTTCTGGAAGAAGCTTCCAGAGCTTAGGGAGGGAGATTCAAATAACCAGCCTGAATATTTTTCATGCTCCAGCCAATCCTTGGAGAGGAGTGTTTGGAAGTGGGGCTGAAGAGGTGATAGCTGGGTTTCTTCTCCCCAGGGGGGTTCCAAAGCCTGAGTGAATGAATAAATAACTTGCATAGCGCTATATATGCAAACAAAATTACCTCAGGGCGCTTTTGCCACCAGTTTCGGTCTGGGTTTTCAGAACAGATGGGTCTTGAGCTTCTTCCTGAAGGCCAGATAGTTTTCTTTCCGAGCGGATGTTCCTGAAGGGCTGTTGCCCTTAGGTAGCCCATGGACTATGTAGCTGTTCTAGAGGCCTCAGCGATGTCAGGGCTGAGGGCCTGGATGGAAGCTGGGAGCAGAATCTTTCCACAGGGGACCGGTTCTGGAGAAGGACTGTCTCACTCACTGGGCCATGTATAGGCGCAGCTGGGGGACTTGGAAGTAAAGATCCTAAACTGATACTTGAGACTGCACAATGTTCTGGAAATTGCATTGGCTACCAATAGCTGTACTGTGGTGTACGGCAACCAGTTGCCAAAGAGACTTGCCTCATGGTCTTCAGCTATCAGGCTTTAGACTGTCCAATATTCACAATTATCTAAGTCCTATAATAGTTATGCTAAATTCTAATCACTTTTGTGTATCCCATGACCTAACCCCTCTCCTGTTTAAAGTTTTTCATAAATCTTAAAAAGACATCCCAGGCTTAGACTGCGCTATCGGAGCTCGTTTGTGTGGGCTGGTGCTTGTAGGTAGCCTCTGTACTACTTGGGAAGAACCAAGAAGCACTACACCTGTGTTCACCTTTAAATCAAAAAATGGCATGATACAAATAATACCCAGCGTGCATATACTGTATGTCAGGTGTAAGTACATACTGTGATACTGTGAGAAAATTTGCATTGATAGAATTGACATAAAATAAGTAACTCATGGCGGTTGCTCTGTATCTCAGATGCAGAACACTGTAGCACGTTGTGCAATCCAGCAGCACTCTTTTGCATTTTAGCGTGATCAATGCAGCTGAATTATGGTAAAGTTCCTACTATACCATCACTTTGCTGCCAGAATTTAAGTAGAGCTTCCACTTTACAGGAAAGTCTCCTATGTATTGGCTAACGCTGCACTATAGAGAAGATGGATGAAAAGGGAGATTGAAGACGTACAGCATGGAATTGATGTCCTTGGTTTTATGCCGTGCTGCCTCTAAGCAGAGCACTTCTGAAAAGGAACATAAAAGCATGCTCTTATGAAAAATCCTTGCTGCAGGGCTGGGCTGTCATTCTACCAAGTGATTATTTTGTAGGCTTTTAATAAAATGGAATACCTATCCTGAACCATTAAAGCGTACCTGTTACCAACTCACAGACGTGCAACATATGCATGATGAGGTCAAATAGAAATTGTTTTTAAAACAGTAACTTCACTGTAAAAAAATACATTTTACTTCTGTTGGTTCTTGCTATCTGTGATGCCATTGGGTAGAGTTCCCATTTGTATTCATATAACAGAACGGGATGGGGTCACTGAGACGGGAAGACACAGATAGCAATAAAAACTTTACAGATCTTCTAACCTTTCCTCTCACTATTAAAACATGTTTTCATCTGTTTCTCTCACAACCTCCAATATTTAGAAGAGTAAAAAGCTACGTAGCCCAGAGATGGCTCCTCCCTGTTTCCCCTATCCCATCTTCTACAAGCATAGCAAGCATATTAACCACTTGACCACTGGGCACTTAAACACCCTTAATAACCAGACCAATTTTCAGCTTTCGGTGCTCTCACATTTTGAATGACAATTACTCAGTCATGCAACACTGGACCTATATGAAATTTTTGTCCTTTTTTTCACACAAATGGAGCTTTCTTTTGGTGGTATTTAATCACCGCTGGGTTTTTTATTTTTTGTGCTATAAAAGAAAAAATACAGAAAATTCTGTAAAAAAATGAATTTTTCTTCATTTCTGTTATAAAATTTAGCAGATTAGTAATTTTTTCTTCATAAATTTTGGCCAAAATTTATACCACTACATATCTTTGGTAAAAATAAGTACAAATTGGTGGATATTATTTGGTCTTTGTGAAAGTTATAGAGTCCACAAGCTATGGTGCCAATATCTGAAAATTGATCACACCTGAAGTACTGACGACCTATTTCAATTCTTGAGACCCTAACATGCCAGAAAAGTACAAATACCCCCCAAATGACCCCTTTTTGGAAAGAAGACATTCCAAGGTATTTAGTAAGAGGCATGATGAGTTTTTTGAAGTTGTCATTTTTTCCCACAATTCTTTGCAAATCAAGATTTTTTTTACTTTTTTTTTTTTTTTCACAAAATTGTCATATTATCAGTTTATTTCTCACACAGCATATGCATACCACAAATTACACCCCAAAACACATTCTGCTATTACTCCAGTGTACGGCGATACCACATGTATGAGACTTTTACACAGTGCGGCCACATACAGAGGCCCAACATGCAGGGAGCGCCATCAGGCGTTCTGGAGCACCCAGGACAATTCTGACATTTCTCTCCTACATGTAAAAATCATCATTTATTTGCTAGAAAATTACATCGAATCCCAAAACATTATATATGTTTTTTTAGCAAACACCCTGGAGAATACAATGGTGGTCGTTGCAACTTTTTATCTCGCACGGTATTTGTGCATCAATTTTTCGAATGCTTTTTTTTGGAAAAAAAAAACTGTTTTGTGCTAAAAAAAAAAAAAAAACACAGTAAAGTTAGCCCAATTTTTGCATAATGTGAAAGATGAAGTTACACCGAGTAAATCGATACCTAACATGTCACTCTTCAAAATTGCACAGGCTCGTGGAATGGCGCCAAACGTCGCTACTTAAAAATCCCCATAGACGACGATTTAATTTTTTTTTTACTGGTTATATGTTTTGAGTTACAGAGGAGGTCTAGGGCTAGAATTATTGCTCTCGCTCCAACGTACGCAGCGATACCTCACATGTGTGGTTTGAACACCGTTTTCATATGTGGGCGGGACTTACGTATGCGTTCGCTTCTGCATGCGAGCACATGGGGACAGGGGCGCTTTAAAAAAAAAAAAAAAATTTTATTGTTCATTTTACTTTATTTATTTTAGTTTGACATTTTTTTCCCCAAAAAAAAATTTTTTGATCACTTTTATTCCTATTACAAGGAATGTAAACATCCCTTGTAATAGGAATATGGCATGACAGGTCCTCTTTACAGTGAGATGTGGGGTCAATAAGACCCCGCATCTCACCTCTAAGCTGGGAAGCCTGAAAAAAAAAAAAAAAAAAAGATTCTGGATTTGATAGTATTGGCGAGTCGGTAGAAGCACCGGAGGGCGGCGGGAGGGGGGGGGGGTGTCTATGGCTGGGTATTGCAGGGTATCACCGACTATGGCTGGGTATGGCTGGGTATATCAGAGTATGGCTGGGTATCTCAGAGTATGGCATTGCAGAATATTGCGTTGCAGAGCATTGCAGGATATTGGAGGGTGTTGCAGAGCATTGCAGAGTGTTGCACAGTATTGGCGGGTGTTGCAGAGCATTGCAGAGTTTTGCAGGCTATTGGTGGGTGTTGCAGAGCATTGCAGAGTGTTGCAGAGCATTGCAGAGTGTTGCAGGGTATTGGCGGGTGTTGCAGAGCGTTGCAGGGTATTGCAGAGTATTGCAGGGTAATGCAGAGTATTGCAGGGTATTGCAGGGTATTGCAGAGTATTGCAGGGTATTGCAGGGTATTGCAGAGTATTGCAGGGTATTGCAGAGTATTGCAGGGTATTGCAGGGTATTGCAGAGTATTGCAGGGTATTGCAGGGTATTGCAGAGTATTGCAGGGTATTGCAGGGTATTGCAGGGTATTGCAGAGTAATGCAGGGTAATGCAGAGTAATGCAGAGTAATGCAGAGTAATGGCAGGGTATTGCAGAGTATTGCAGTGTAATGCAGACTATTGCAGAGTATTGCAGAGTATTGCAGGGTATTGCAGAATAATGCAGAGTAATGCAGAGTAATGCAGGGTAATGCAGAGTAATGCAGGGTATTGCAGGGTATTGCAGAGTAATGCAGAGTAATGGCAGGGTATTGCAGAGTATTTGCAGGGAATTGAGGGGTTAATTTTCGGTGAGCAGCGATGTGGGCACTGCAGATGCAGCCCACATCGCTGCTGACACCGATCTCCTCCCCCTCCGCTGTTCCGATCGGTACAGAGAGGGGGAGGGAGGAACCGGCGTCATACCATGACGCCGGTTTGTTTACAAGTGATCACTCCGTCATTTGAGGGAGCGATCACGTGGTAAACGGCCGCGACGAGCGGCCGTTTACCGTGGTTCCTCAGGCTCTCAAATTCAAGATGGCGGTTCCGGGGACCTGCAACAGCAAGAAGAACTGGTTGTGGGAAGACAGCGCTGGACTCCAGACACTGGTAATAACCTTATTTTTAAAAGTCAGCAGCTACAATATTTGAAAAATAAAAAAATCGGAAGTTCATCTTTGATCACTTACCACCCGCCCATTTTTTACTGCAGGCAGGCACAATCACATACCTGTAGGTCGGCAGTGTCTCATCCCCAGCCCCCCACCTGCTGTGTTTGGACACAGTGGGATTTAGTCAACAGGTTT
Source organism: Lithobates pipiens (assembly GCF_037356315.1). NCBI lineage: Eukaryota > Metazoa > Chordata > Amphibia > Anura > Ranidae > Lithobates > Lithobates pipiens. The sequence continues at coordinate 570,098,406 of NW_027507903.1, forward strand.
CAGCCAATGATTCATGGCTGAGACCTGTTGATTGGCTGTGTCCAATCACACCCCAGAGCCCTGTGTTGACAAACACACAGAGCTCTGTGCAGAGGGAACGATCTATGTGTTTCTTCTCTCTGTAAAGCAGGGAGAAGGAACAAACAGATATTTATTAAAAACACATATTACACACATTAACACTTGTTAAGCTTTAACTCCTTGATTACTCTGAGATGTTAACCCCTTCCCAGCCAGTGTCATTAGTACAGTGACAGTGTATTGTATTATCACTTATCACTGTATTAGTGTCACTGGTGATGTCAATGTCAGTCAGTTAGAATACCTCCCAGCCAGCGACAGTTAGTGTCAGATTGCTAGCCGCACAGTCCCACTATAAGTCACTGATCACCATCATTACTAGTATTAAAAAATAAAAAATAAAATACAGTGTACTGTATACACTGGATTTTGTGTAGATGCTATAACTTTCACACAAACCACTTATACACTTAAAATACACTTAATGGGATTTTTGTCTTACCAAAGACATGTAGCAGAATACATTCTGGTCTAAATTTATGAAGAAATTAGATTTTTTTTATTATTATTGCATATGTTTTATAGAAGAAAGTAAAAAATATTGTTTTTTTTTTTTTTTTAAAACGTTAGGTCTTTTTTCGTTCATATAATACAAAATAAGAAACACAGCAGTGATCAAATACCACCAAAAGAAAGCTCTATTTGTGTGAAAAAAATATATATATAAAATATATAAACTTTGTTTGGGGTATAGCATTGCAAAAATTATCCACAAAATTCCACAAAATTACCAGTTAAATTAGCGCAATAGTAAATAGCAAAAAATAGCCTGGTCATGAAGGGGATCAAGTGGTTGAATTGCAACAACTTTTGTAAAAAGAAACAAACAAAAAAAACTATTTTATTTTTATGTGTGCAAACTTCCTTCTGGTCAGGGTCACATCTATCTGCGTCCACGTTTGCCATTTTTTTGTTTGCTTTCTAATGCCGCGTACACACGACCAGACTTATGTCCGACAGACTTTCAAAGGAGTTCTGCCGGAGTTCTGACAGAGTTCTGATGGACTTTCCGAATGAACGGACTTGGCCACACACAATCACACTAAACTCCGACGGATTCGAATGTGATGACGTAGGACTGGACTCGAATAAGGAAGTTCATAGCCAGTAGCCAATAGCTGCCCTAGCGTCGGTTTTAGTCCATCGGAATAGCATACACACGAGCGAATTTCGGAGGGACCGGAGTTCCGTCGGAAAAATTTGAAGCATGTTCCATATTCTAAAGTCCGTCAGACTTTGGCGAATCAAAAGTCCGTTGCAGCCCACACACGATCGAATAGTCTGACGGAATCATTCCGTCAGACTTTGGATGTTCAAAAGTCCGCTCGTGTGTACGCGGCATAAGATTTCTCTGTATTTGGCTCCATCCACCTTCCCATCAACTCTGACCATCTTCCCTGTCCCTGCTGAAGAAAAACATCCCCACAGCATGATGGTGTGCTCAGAGTGATGCAAACAAGACTTCTTATGGCTTTCTCTCAACAATGGCTTTCTTCTTGTCACTCCATAAAGGGCAGATTTGGGGAATGCACGACTAATAGTTGTCCTGTGGACAGATTCTCCCCCCTGAGCTGTGGATCTATGCAGCTCCTCCAGAGTTACCATGGACCTCTTGGCTGTTTCTCTGATTAATGCTCTCCTTGCCCGGCCTGTTAGTTTAGGTGGACTTCCATGTTTTGGTAGGTTTGCAGTTGTGCCATACTCTTTCTATTTTCGGATGATGGATTGATCAGTGCTTCATAAGATGTTCACGGTTTGGGATATTTTTTTATACCCTAACCCTGCTTTACCCTACTTCTCCAAAACTTTATCCCTGACCTGTCTGGTGTGTCCCTTTACCTTCATGATGCTGTTTGTTCACTAAGGTTCACTAACAAACTTTTGAGGGCTTCACAGAACAGCTGTATTTATATTGAGATTAAATTACACACAGGTGGACTCTATTTACTAATTAGGTGACTTCTAGAGGCAATAGGTTCCACTAGATTTTAGTTAGGGGTATCAGAGTAAAGGGGGTAGATGTTTATTTGTAAACCTTTTATCATTTTCCTTCCACCTCACAATTATGTGCCATTTTGTGTTAGTCTATCACATAAAAACCCAATAAAATGCATTTATCTTTTTGGTTGCAACATGACAAATTTGGAAAATTTCAAGGGGTACGCATAGTTTTTCAAAGCACTATAAATGTACAGTATGTCATATGAAGTCACCACACACCCACAGCTCAATGTGCAATGATAGTGAAAAACTGCCTCACCTTTGGTTCCTCCTAGGCTATGTTCACTGATGCGTTTCTCCCTGCCCTTGGTTCTTCATCATAGCAAGGAGTAAGGGGGTTCTGTAACAACTACCTGCTGAAAAACAGTAACATCATAAAAGTTGAAACATATATCCCCAGCATACCATGGATCTTCAAGATAAGGTCCAAATGTTTATTAAAGTGATCACATCACAGTGGTAAAGATGGGATGTGGTCACATTAAAAAAAAAAAAACATTGGAATTTATCTTCAAGATCCGTGGTGTGCCGGAAATATATGCTGTGATCTTCATAATGGGGAAACAGATGGCAATAAATATCTGGCAAACACTCAAACCCTATTGTATCCAAAAAAATAAGGGGAACTTAGCTACAGTTGGATCAAGCAGAAGAACTTCCTGACTTAGCATTAGATCAGGGGTCTCCAAACTATGGCTTGTGGGCCACATTTGGCCCGTTCCAAAATGTTATCTGGCCTGCAGCTAGGATCAGTGGTGTTTGCTCATACTCCGTGCACAGACTGAGGATTCAGATCAGTTGATCTCTGATACTAATGGGGACCCGGATGTAAGGGGGAGGGGGGGGCTCTGAAGTGATGGGATGCTTCTGATGTGAAGGGGGGGGGGCATTAGACCAGGGATCTCCAAAAATTTCTAAAAAAAGAACCAGTTAACTGTCCTTCAGACTTTAGGGAGACCGGACCCAAAGTTTTTTCCAACTTTAGTGGGGAAAAAAACAATGCCCCATAGTTGGTGTCAGTTGGAGAAATTGTGCCCCATCATGGATGTCATTGAACCTCATTGCTGAGGTCATTTGGATAAATTGTGCCTCATCATTGGTATCATTGGGAATAATTGTACCCCATTGTTGTGTTATTGGGAGTAATTGTGCCCCATCCTTGGTACCATTGGGAAGATCTGCGCCCCATCGTTGGTGTCATTAGGAGGAATTGTGTCCCTTCATTGGTGGTCAGTGGTGGGAATTATGCCCTAATGCTGGTATCAGTGGATGAAACAGTGCCCCAAGGGCTGGATAAATGCAGGCAAGGGGCTGCTTCTGGCCACTGGGATGCAGTTTGGAAACCACTGCATTAGACCCTTAGTGGATCCCATTATCACCTGAGATGCACATTCATGCAGAGTCCTCATAAGATTCATGCCAACTTATATCTGCAACACTAGCATAAAAGTCTGCAAAACGTTTCTATCTTTTGAACTGGATTTCAGACACTAAAGAGACATCTAACATTATTTTTTCCACAATGTACGCTGACACACAATTGAGTTTAAATTGTTAATACCAGGCAATGGTTTGATTCCCCGAATGGAAACTTTTGATAATGCAGAGAGACCACAGAGAAACCCAGAACAGCATAAAACTCTCTCTGCAGTGAATATTTCATGATCATGATGTGATTTTCATGTTCTTTGTAAAGTTCTCATGAGATCCGTTGGTTCTGTTGTTAGAAAGGCTTTAGTAGTGTTTCTTTAGTACCACCTTGCAGGAGGGCTTTCTAGTCCAAAGTTCTTCCAGAGACTTTCTAGGAAACCTTCTCCCACTGGTAGGATAGGCTTGGATTGGTCAGGCTGGTGTTCAAAGCCTAGCATTGCAGGGTGGACCAATGGAGATAAGCTTTGTAGGACATGGAGTCTCCTTAGCTGTTGGGTAGGAATGACAGTGCTCCCGGAACCTATGCCAAGTCCAGGGACATCTACAACTTTTATCTAAATAAAAGTCTTTGCTGAGTTTGTTTCTACAGCTTTAAAGTGACTGTCAGGATAAGAAAAAAATTCAAATAGAAGGCACCTGCAGTAGGAGACCATTTATAGTCACCTCTTCAAGGGCATTGGAAACTAATTCTAAAAAAAAAAAAAAAAAAAAAAAAAAGGATAAACAAGGATCCTCCAACAGTTGGAGGATCCTTGTGGAAACAAGACAAGTGAGTTACAAAATGAAAGTTATATTTAAAGGCTAGATTAAATGAGAAACACAATTCTTTTGCTTAGAATAAAGATCACAGTTCTCTCATGATTCTCATTATAACATTTCATTTCAAATTAAACAAAACAATTGAGCTAACGTTAGGGCCGGTTCACACTGCGGGCGATGCGAGGCGACACGACTTGCCTCGCCGCAATCTGACAAGTCGCCCCCGTTCTGTACAATGGAACCGTTCTGAGAGGAGCGACTCGAGTCGCTCCGACTCAGAAAAAAGGTTCCTGTACTACTTCTGGGCGACCTCGGGGCGACTTGCATTGACTTCTATACAGAAGTCATTTGCAAATCGCCGCTGAGGTCGCGGCAGGTCGCGGCGAGGCAAGTCGGTGTCGCCTCGCATCGCCCGCAGTGTGAACCGGCCCTTAACTGTTTTTTTTAAATTCAATGAAGTGTATTTTTCCCAAAAAAATTGCATTTGAAAGACCGCTGAGCAAATACAATATAACATAAACTATTGCAACAACCTCCATTTTATTCTCTAGGGTCTCTGCTATATATATATAGATATAGAGATATATAGATAGATAGATATATATATATATATATATATATATATATATATAGATATATATATATATATATATATATATATATATATATATATATATATATATATATATATAGATATAGAGATATATATAGATATAGATATATATATATATATATATATATATATATATATATATATATATATATATATATATATATATATATTGTTTGGGGACTCTTAAGTAAATTTCTAGCAAAAAATATTGATTTTAACTTGTAAGCAACAAGTGTCAGAGAAAGGTTTAGTCTTTAACCACTTAAGGACCGGAAAGGATTAATGACCCTTAATGACCAGGCCATTTTTTTTTTCCCGATACAGGACTGCAACGCTTTAACTGACCATTGTGTGGTCGTGCGATGTTGTACACAAACAAAATTGACATCCTTTTTTTCCCACAAATAGAGCTTTCTTTTGGTGGTATTTGATCACCTCTGCAGTTTTTATTTTTTGTGCTATAAACAAAAAATGAGCAACAATTTTGAAAAAAAATATATTTTTTACTTTTTGCTATAATAAATATCCTCAAATAAAAAAATAAAATAAAAATGAATTTCTTCATCAGTTTAGGCCAATATGTACTCTTCTACAATCTTTTTGGTAAAAAAAATCGCAATAAGCGTATATTGATTGTTTTGCACAAAAGTTATATTGTCTAAATTATAGGGGATAGATTTATGGCATTTATATTATTATTATAATTTTTTTTTTACTAGTAATGGCGCCAATCTGTGATTTGTAGCGGGACTGCGACATTGCTATAAAAATGCCCTGATTACTGTGTAAAATTCACTGGCAGGGAAGGGGTTAACACTAGGGGGCAATTGAGTGGTTAACTGTGTCCCCTCATGTGTGTTTCTAACTGTGGGGGGATGGGACTGACTGGAGGAGGAGACAGATCGCTGTTCCTAATCACTAGAAACAGAAGATCCGTCTCTCCTCCCCTGTCAGAATGGGGATTTGTGTGGTTAAACACACAGATCCCCATTCTGGCTCTCCTTCCCGCGATGCACATCGGGTCCCCCTGGTGCGCACCTGCTGTGGTCTTAAAGGAGCCAACATACAGGTATGGCAATTTGCGGGAGCAAGCCGACCTGCTGCCCTATAATGAGAGGGGCTGATCGGCAAGTGGTTAAAGAGGAACTGCAGTCTGCTCACATAATCTGTAATAAAAACATCTTTGCCATTCTTTGCCATTCTGAAGCTTCCCTCCAACCACTTTGCATATTATTTTATATATACTGTGATTCTGTACTGGCCAAATATGAGTGCAGAAATCTCCCTCCACTGAGTCTGGCTGCAACCATTTTAACAGTGGGCAGCTGAAGCTGCTGCCTATTCACTTCCTGGATTTACACAGACACACACCTCCAGCTCTGCAGCTCTCATCGGCCCTCTTATGACTCATCCCCCTCCCTTCCTGGCAAACTCTCACAAGAGTGAGAGGCAGAGAGCTGTGCATGATGTCATAAGCCTACGCTTTTTACCAGACGAGAAACAGGAGTTGGGATGTATAAGGTATTTACTGGCAGAATGTTTTACTATCCAAAGTTAAAACAACAAGGGCAGGAGATTTAATAGTTGGAAATATTAAAAAAATTACTAAGTGGTTTAACTGGTTTAACTGACTTTATTTACAGACCGAAGTTCATCCCTTTGATCTAATAGAACTAAATGTTAATTTGTATCTCTTCTCTATCTCTCAGCTCTGAGGAATTTTGATAAACATTTGCCGGCTTTTTTTTGACAACTCTGCTCTGAACTGTTTACATAGAATCGTGGAAATGGCTGATTAGGATCATGAGGGGCGTTATTGTAGTACCTGTAGGTCTTTCTAAACTAATTTATTTTAACCACCTTAATGCTGCCGAATAGTATAAACAATGGGTAGGTTGGCTCAGTTTATAAACTGGGGGTTGATTTAATAAACTGAAGAGTGCAAAATCTGGTACAGCTGTGCATCAGCTTGTATCCAATCAGCTTCTACCTTCAGCTTGTTCAATTAAAGGGGTTGTAAAGGTAAAAAAAAATTCACCTTAACGCATTCTATGCATTTAGGTGAAAAAACATCAGACAATGCCAGCCCCCCCCCATTTTACTTACCTGACCCCTGGAAAGTCCCACGCTCGCACCCAACATCCTCTTCACCGATCAGCCTGGCCACTGATTGGTTACAGTGAATAGATTGAAAGCAGCGCAGCCGAGTGATACAGTGAGTGGCTATGGCTTCCGGCTGTATCACGGGAGCATGCCCGCATGCACTTCTCTCCATGCGAGAGAGCTCCTTGGTGAGAAGTGAGAAGGGGAGAAGTCCTTGCGGGGGGGGAGTGGAGACAGCTGACGAGGGACCCCAGAAAACCAGGTTCGGGGGCTACTCTGTGCAAAATGAACTGCACAGTGGAGGTAAGTATTACATGTTTTTTATTTAAAAAAAAAAATACCTTTACAACCCCTTTAAGCTTTGACAAATAAAAACCTGGAAGCTGATTGGTTTCTATGCACAGCTACACCAGATTTTGCACTCTCCAGTTTTAGTAAATCAAGCCCACAAACAGGTAGCCAGCGTGTCAGACAGCACACATCATAGACAAAATGCACAGAGCCAAACAGAGTGGCTCTGTGCCTTGTGATCTCTGTGATGGCCAACAGGGGTAAATATTGCCCCAGTAGGTATGAAAAAACTGTGCAGCTTTGTGAAAGTGTTATTATTTTTAATGTTGTATTTGCAGGTCATTTCTTTTCCCCAGGAGCCTGCCTGAAAAACTCCTAGTTGGCAATCCCCACGTCTTTTTCCTGGGACCCGAAAAAAGTATTTTTCACTCCTGAAATGCTGGTAACAAATGTCTGTCATTATTCATATTCTAGTGACAAGGCAGGAAGTGGGGATTACTAACTGGGATGTTTTTTAGGCCAGGCTTCCATGACCTACAGGTATGACAATAAAATGAAAGAACATTTTACAAAGCTGAACAGTTCACTATTATATAGAGAACAGAAAATGCAGTCAAGGGGGCCCAGTAGGCATTAAAAAACATTGTAAAATTGTAATTAATTCTATTGTCGTACCTACAGGCCATTTTCTCCGCTTCTCCACCACCTCCCTGGAAGCTTGGCCAAAAAACTCCAAGTAGACCTACTTGGCAACCCCAATGTACCACCTTGTTGGTATTGATTTTTGCTCCTATTGGTTTTTGGGCTTTTAATACTGGGAATGGGTATCCAACTGCTTTCACATTCTAGCAACAAGGCATGACGTAGGGGTTTCTAACTTGGAGTCTTTCAGGGGGGCCAGAAAAGGCCTACAGGTATGATAATAAAATAATAAACACTTTACAAAACAACACAGTTTTTTTATATCTACTGGGGCCCCCTGACTACATAGGCCAGCCTTTCTCAACCTTTTCAACACTGAGGAACCCTTGAAATAGTTCTCCGGTCTCGGGGAACCCCTGCTAAAAATTAGAAATCTACAACTCACGATACATTAGTGTGATGGTCAGTGGGAAGAACGGTCCTTACACTTGTGGTCATTGGGAAGAATTACCTCCTTACAGATAGCTAAAAAGATCAATGGTGTCGGTGGGAACTTATCTGAGAGGCAGAAATGGCCCAATGCTGAAGGAACCCCTAACAACCTCTGGAGGAACCCTGGTTAAGAATCACTGGCATAGGCTATTTTCTAGAAAGGGTGAACTTAGCCTTAATTTATGAAAACTTCTCATTATTTAAATAACTAAACTTAAGTTTAATTTATATTACAGTCAGGCCGCGTACACACGCGCGGACTGTTTGCCCAACCTTGTTCGTCAAACAGTTTGGGCAAACAGTCCGCTCAAAATTTGCATGAGCGGACTTGCCCACACACGAGCGGACTGTTTGACGAACAAGGTTGGGCAAACAGTTCGCTCAACTTTTGAAATGAACGGACTCGCCCACGTAAGGCGGAGGCAAGTCCGCCCATTTCGAGCGCGTGTACAGGTAGGCGGGGCCCGCGAAGGAGATGTCGCGGGCTCCGCCGCCTGGAATGGGCTTAAAGGGGAACCCAACGCCGAAAAAAATCGGCGTGGGGGTTCCCCCCAAGTCCACACCAGACCCTTGTCCGAGCACGCTACCCGGCCGGCCAGGAAAGGGGGGCGAGCGAGCGCCCCCCCCTCCTGAGCCGTACCAGGCCGCGTGCCCTCAACATGGGGGGTGCCTTGGGGAAGGGGGGGCCGCGCGGCCCCCCCACCCCAAAGCACCTTGTCCCCATGTTGATGAGGACAAGGGCCTCTTCCCGACAACCCTGGCCGTTGGTTGTCGGGGTCTGCGGGCGGGGGGCTTATCGGAATCCGGGAGCCCCCTTTAAGAAGGGGGCCCCCGGATACCGGCCCCCCACCCTATGTGAATGAGTAAGGGGTACAATGTACCCCTACCCATTCACCTGTGAAATAAAGTACAAATAAAAACACAACACAGGGGAAAAAAATATTTTATTGCACAGCCGGGGGTCTTCCGTCTTCGGGGGTCTTCTCCCCGGACTCCTCCGCTATGTGTGTGTAGCTCTTTTGCTAGCGGAGGAGTCCGGCTTTCTTCCTCCCCACCGCCGGCCTCTTCTCCCGACTTCGGGGGTCTTGTCCCCCTCTTCGGTTCTTCTGCCGGGCCACCGCGCCTGGTCCGGTGGCCCGGTCTTCTGTCGCCGTCTTCCGTTCTTCTGTCGCCGCCTTCGGTTCTTCTGCCGGGCCACCGCGCCTTCTTGTAGCTCTTTTACAGGCGGTGGCCCGGTCTTCTGTCGCCGCCGACTTCCGTTCGTGTTCTTCTTCTTGTTCTTCTTCTTCTTCTCCTGGAGATGTTGACTCGACGAGCTCTCCGGCCGGAATGCCAGAGCCGCGCTGTGCGGTCACTTATATAGTGACAATGGGGCGGGGTCACATGGTATATGTCACATGGGTTGGTCACATGGGTTGATGTCACATGGGGACTATGACATCGTAAGGGGGCGGGGTCACCATGTGACCAACCCATGTGACATATACCATGTGACCCCGCCCCATTGTCACTATATAAGTGACCGCACAGCGCGGCTCTGGCATTCCGGCCGGAGAGCTCGTCGAGTCAACATCTCCAGGAGAAGAAGAAGAAGAAGAAGAAGAAGAACAAGAACAAGAACAAGAACGGAAGGCGGCGGCGGCGGCGGCGGCGACGACAGCGGCGACAGAAGACCGGGCCACCGCCTGTAAAAGAGCTACAAGAAGGCGCGGTGGCCCGGCAGAAGAACCGAAGGCGGCGACAGAAGAACGGAAGACGGCGACAGAAGACCGGGCCACCGGACCAGGCGCGGTGGCCCGGCAGAAGAACCGAAGAGGGGGACAAGACCCCCGAAGTCGGGAGAAGAGGCCGGCGGCGGGGAGGAAGAAAGCCGGACTCCTCCGCTAGCAAAAGAGCTACACACACATAGCGGAGGAGTCCGGCGAGAAGACCCCCGAAGACGGAAGACCCCCGGCTGTGCAATAAAATATTTTTTTCCCCTGTGTTGTGTTTTTATTTGTACTTTATTTCACAGGTGAATGGGTAGGGGTACATTGTACCCCATACTCATTCACATAGGGTGGGGGGCCGGTATCCGGGGGCCCCCTTCTTAAAGGGGGCTCCCGGATTCCGATAAGCCCCCCGCCCGCAGACCCCGACAACCAACGGCCAGGGTTGTCGGGAAGAGGCCCTTGTCCTCATCAACATGGGGACAAGGTGCTTTGGGGTGGGGGGGGCCGCGCGGCCCCCCTTCCCCAAGGCACCCCCCCCATGTTGAGGGCACGCGGCCTGGTACGGCTCAGGAGGGGGGGCGCGCTCGCTCGCCCCCCTTTCCTGGCCGGCCGGGTAGCGTGCTCGGACAAGGGTCTGGTGTGGACTTGGGGGGAACCCCCACGCCGATTTTTTTCGGCGTTGGGGTTCCCCTTTAAGCCCATTCCAGGCGGCGGAGCCCGCGACGTCTCCTTCGCGGGCCCCGCCTACCTGTACACGCGCTCGAAATGGGCGGACTTTCCGAGCGGGAACAGTCCGCTCATTTCGAAAGTACAGCGGACAAGCCCACACACGGGCGGACTGTTCGCTCAAACACAGTTTCAGCGGACAGTTTTTCGGAATTTCCGAAAGACTTTGTCCGTCCAACTGTCCGCTGAAACTGTCCGCTGAAAGCCCACACACGAGCGGACTGTCCGCCCAAACACTGTTCAGCGGACAAGGTTGGGCGAACAGTCCGCCCGTGTGTACGCGGCCTCAGGTTGCTCCTCATTTAATCCTCAGAGACCATTCTACAAAATAATATGAATCTACAAAACGATTATCAACACGTCTCAAGGCTCCAGATGGCCATATATCTCACTAATGCATGGAATTCTATGAAGAAATGTTTGGCTGCTTGTGGAACAATATACAGTATGCAGATCAGCTTGCAAGTCCCATATGGAAGCGCTTTAATGATTTCTCATCAATTAAATAAGCATTGGAGATATTCATTCCTGTCCAAACATCGATCTGTGCTGGTCATTCGAGGTCAGCAGCTTCCATAGTAGTAAGTTCTAACTGAAGTTCTTTTTAAGAGAACCAGTCTAAAAATGGAGCTTCGGATTCTTAAAAACTCAATTTTCTAAGTGTCACTAAAACCACATCATAAAAAACTATCAATAAATGGTGTATCACATGCTGTTCATACTCAGTCACTACTATGAGATTCATTTTCTGTATTATGCAAAAAACCTGGTTGATCCTGCTGCAATCTATCTCTTCCCTCTGTCCAAGTCCCCAATGCAGCTAGGGGTTTTGCAGAGTAGTGGTGGCAACTCTGCACATGCTCAGCTTTCAGGGAGTTTCTATGCTGAGCATTTTCTCCCTATCACATCTGAGCAGCCCATGTTACTATAGAGTCACACATGTGGGTGTATACACAATGGTAAATGACAGCACACTGTAATATCCCGGCTCCATTTTGTTTAGCTGGTTAGTGGGCATGGAGGAGGGATATTATTCCCACTAACCAGCTAAACACAATGGAGGCAGGATATTACATGTAGATTGATGGAGGCTTCACCTCCCTCTTATTCTAAGACACAGGCTGGATGGGTGTGACACAGCCTGTGATTGCCAGAAATCCACCCACATCATGTTATTGCTATAAAATAATAATGATTTGATTTCAAATATATATTTGTATGACAATTTCCTGTTGAAAGGTTTTAGCCTAGAGTTGAGCTTTGGCTGGGGGTTGAGGCGTTAGTCAGCATAGTCAGGCAGGCCGGGTCACTAACAAATCTTGACAGAAAGGTACGAAGTCAGAATCCTGAAGCATGGTTGGAGACAGGCAGGGTCATACACACACTGGCAATGTAATGCAGAATCGTCAGGCAAAGAGAGCAATCCAGGAATCAGGCAAAGGTCAAAAGTCCAGAAGTTCAGTAGTATAGAACACACTAAGGGAAACATCCAAACAAACGGGCATAGCGCAAGGGAAGTCCTGCAATTCAAGCTGAGCTGATTGTGGATTGACTGCAGCTGGAAGACAGGTGGAGCTAGAGAGTCCGAGGAGCAGATGTACTAAGCAGGGTATATGCTGCAGAGGCTTGGGTTCACCAGTGGCAGAGGGAACAGAGCTGCAGCACTGAGGTGGAAGAACCCGAGTTTAAACCCAGGCACATGATGCAGGTTATTGGTATTAATTATACATTTTTATGCGGTATCCTGAAGGCTGTTTTTTTTTAGCATGTGACCATCAGCAGAGAACTAGAAGTTTCTTCTGCTTCTGTTTCCCTGTAAACAGGCTGGGAAGGAGCTGGGTCATGTGACATGTACTTAGATTTTTTTTTTTATAAAATAATGACAGTGTCGTCATCCACATACAGAAAGTGCGTAGTATCACTTTAAATTGCATGCAAACCCGAAACTTATTTTTCTGGATGCCTGGCATCGTGCCTCACTCTATTCACTTTTTAACCATCTTACCCCTGCCAAATATTTTAACTGATGGCTAAGCGGGCCCAGTTTAGAAACAGTGTTGCAGAAAACATAAACAGGTGATCACTGTGCCTGACAGGGCAGATTGTAGGCAAAATGCACAGAGCCAGTCAGAGTGACTCTGTGCCTTGTGATCGCTGTGATGACCAAATATTGCCTAATAGTTCTACTCTGACAGGGAGAGAATACAAGTACATAAAAAAATCTGAGAATTCCCAAGAGGTAAAGATACACGTATCTCTGTTTTATATTTTACTAAGCCTGTAAGCCTTTATTCTCAATTAAACTTGATGGGAAAAAAAGATACACCACTGTAACAATTCATGGGTGTCGCAATATAGAGCAATTATGATCATATTATTATATGTAATCCAAACACATATTATATCCAAACACTCAGTACTCAGTAGTAGTATTTACTCATAAATGAAAAACAATATTGCCAGACAATTAGGCCCAAGACCATGCAAGTATCGTCTTATTAATAATAATTATTATTATTATTATTATTATGCAAATATCACCAATAATCACTGCAGCCCTGGAAGGTTTTACCCCTTTCCTGACCAGAGCACTTTTTACAATTTTGCACTGCGGTGGTGGTGCAGCATTCCCTAAGTACGTGCCCAGGGTTGCAAGATGTACTAAAGCAGGCCAGAATAGCCATTTCATAGTCATACACAGCCAGTGTTCGGTTGGCTGAAATTCAGCGGGAAGTCAACTTTTTCAATGCTGCAGCGGCTATACATGCAGCAGAGGGCGGTCAACGAGTACATACTCCTTGACAAAGGAGTGCAGCCGTCGCTCCACCCACAGCTCTGCTAGCTCAGGAAATGCGTCAAATGCCCGGTGACGTCATCTCCCCTCACCAGAAGCTTCGTTTGCGTTCCATGCCTCGGATGGACGCTCGTCTCTGTTGCCGGCCAGAATAGACTGTAGAGCTTGCCGTGACCTGCTGGGGAACAACTTGACAGGACGTTTTACAGCTTCCCGGGAATGACCACACTGGCGCTTCTCTCCCCCTCCGCTGTATGGGACCTATACACTGCCTGATGTTTATCACTACAATGTGAGTTTTAGTATTACTCTTTATATTAAAGAAAAGTTTTATACAGTCTACACCCAGAGGCACCTCTTGTTCTTTTCTATCTCGGTCAACAAGTACCTGTGCCATTACGGCACGACGACACCTCTGCTTTTTTTCCCCACGCCAATGGCTGTTCATTAACCACTTTCAGACCGGACCAATTTGCTGGTCAAAGACCAGACCACTTTTTGCGATTCGGCACTGCATCGCTTTAACTGACAATTGCGCGGTCGTGCGACGTGGCTCCCAAACAAAATTGACGTCCTTTTTTTCCCACAAATAGAGCTTTCTTTTGGTGGTATTTGATCACCCCTGCGGTTTTTATTTTTTGCGCTATAAACAAAAATAGAGCGACAATTTTGAAAAAAACGCATTATTTTTTACTTTTTGTTATAATAAATATCCCCCAAAAATATATAAAAAAAAAAAAATTTCCCTCAGTTTAGGCCGATACGTATTCTTCTACATATTTTTGGTAAAAAAAATCGCAATAAGCTAGTAATGGCGGCGATCAGCGATTTTTATTGTGACTGCGACATTGTGGGGGACCCATCGGACATTTTTGACACATTTTTGGGACCATTGTCATTTATACAGCAATCACTGCTATATAAATGCAGTGATTCCTGTGTAAATGACACTGGCAGTGAAGGGGTTAACCAGTGGGTGGCAGTGTAGGGGTTAAGTGTTCCTAGGGGTGTGTTACTAACTGTGGGGGGGTTGGGCTTTCATTTAGTGAACACTGATCTCTGCTCCAATCACATGGAGCAGAGATCAGCGTCACTAGTTGCTAGGCAGAATGGAGAAATGCTGTTTACTCAGCATTTCCTCCATTCGGCCGCTCCGTGAGACGATTGCGGGGATGCCCGCGGCGATCGAGTCCGCGGGTCCCGCGACCGGACTCACGGGGGTCCCGACCAGCGCGGGAGCACGCCACCGGTGGCGCGCTCCCGATGGCAGGGCGGCATTGAATATTGGACGTACCTGTACGCCAATATGCCTGCCCGTGCCATTCTGTCGACGTACATCGTCGCGCGCTGGTCGGGAAGTGGTTAAGGATGTATGCACTGTATTGTCACCATTTGATGAGGCTGCAAGGATGGTGAGCAGTGAGTGATAGTGCATATGCATCAGTGACACAATGCCGGCTGTGTTCCCACTGGAGCAAACTCTGGACAAGGCACTGGAGGCAGAGCAGCAGGAGGAAAAAGAGGACTTTCTTTCAAGGCCCACTTTATCCAGACACCATCATTCCTATGTCACAGAACACACAGGAGGAGAGAGGGGAGGAGGATGAGGAGGAGGATTCTGCCACTTTCATAGGTTACAAAGAAGAGGAAGACATGCCTCAATCTGTAAACAATGACTTTCCAAACCCAGGACCCTTGGGAGTAGTACATGGCTGGAAGGATGAAGATCCAGATGCTATCATCCTGAGTGACCCCGAGGAGTCTCAAGCATTGGCAAATTTTAGGCGCATGGGCAACCTCATGCTTCAAAGCCTGCAAAAAGACCCAAGAATACGTGGCATAAAGGAGAAGGATGATTACTGGCTGGCAACCGTTCTTGACCAGCGTTATAAGGGGAGCATCTCAGAACTCATCACGTTCCCATAGAGAGTGCAGAAGATAAAATCTCTTGAGGACTTGTTAAAGAGGATTTTATGGAATGTTTTTCCTGACTCTAGTAGGTTACAGTATTGTGAAAAATGTAGTTTTGAGTCTTCTGTTGGTCAAGAGAGCAGCAGTCCTCACCGCCCAGCTTCCACATCCCATTGGCAGCGTCTGCATCACAGGGTGGACGATTACCTCGGAGTCAAAACAGAGATGGAGAGCTCTGCAACTGACAATCCACTGACTTACTGGGTCATGAGAATAGACCACTGACCAGAACTTGCCCAGTATGCTATTGAGTTGTTGGGCTGCCCTGCATCCAGCATGCTTTCAGAAATGGGCATTCAGTGCTGCAGGAGGTTTCATTACTGATCATAGAACGCATTTGTCCACAGACTCTGCGGACCGTTTGACTTTTATAAAAATGAATCAGTCCTGGATTACCAGCTATTAAGCCCCTGATGCCAATGTCGCTGATTAAGTCTTTTCGGGATGTGGAATCTCTGCAGGACTTCAAGGCTGCCTAACTTTGAAGGTGTTCAATCACTTTATCTGGAAGAATGTTTCTGGTATTGGTTTCATGGGCACAATTAACACCCAAAGAGTCATTTTTCTGCACCTGTTTGACAGGTGCATATCATTGCAATTTTTTACAGCAAGGCCAATTCTTGCTTTCATCAAGATTGCCTCTATAGGGTTACGGTGGGAAGGCACCACCGATGCCCAACGATCAATTTTTAGGCACCCGTTACTATACAAAGTCAAAGTGACACCAGAATGTATCCAAAAAATCTCTAATATTGTTCCCAGTGCACTACATTGTGGCCTCACCATACACACTGACTCCCTAGCTGTTGCTGAATAAAATAAAGGCAGCTTGCATGGAAAATTAAATTTTTTTGGGGTTTTAAAAGTTTGGGTTCGAAGCAAATAGTGGTCCGTTTCTCCCTTCCCCAGTTTACACGCAAAAATCCCCATGCTGGCGCTCGTGCATGTTATCGTGTGTGACCACGCGCATCGGGTCCCCTACCGCATGCACGCCCTCTGGCTGCTCTTAATGGAAACCCTGTACGGGTATGGAGTTTCGCACAGGGGAACCATTCTGCCTCTGTAAATAAGACAGCGGCGTGCAGGCACACTGAGCGTGCAGCGGTCAACGGCGATATTCCGCGAGTGTCTGCTCCCGTGCGCATGCGCGGGAGTGATGTAATCGCGGCTTCGCCGAATGACAGCAGCGGAGCAGCGAGACCCACCGAGAAGATGGATGCGTCGGACTACAGGGGACAGCGGTGACTTCGCCGGCTCCTGTGTTAGGTAAGTGACACATAATGGACTACTATGCGATGCATAGTAGTCCATTATGCTTTACCTTTGCAGGGAATGAAAGAGGAAGTAAACCCATCAGGGTTTACTTCCTCTTTAAACTTCATGTTCGTGTAAAGGCAGGAGTCTCAATACTTTTTGGTAATTTAGTACATATACAGTACAACCTGACAGTACAATTATAGGCAACTTTATACCAATTATGAAGAATATAATAAACAACGCAATTCTAAATATAAACCATTACATCAATAAAAAATATATAGTAATATAATATACCATGTAATATAATATAAATAATTACACAATTACAAATGTAAACAATAACAATTATGAAGAATGTAATTCTAAATATAAACCATTACATCAATAAAAAATATATAGTAATATAATATAATATAATATATCATATAATATAAATAATTACACAATTACAAATATAAACAATAACAAGTATAAACAATGTAATTCTAAATATAAACAATTACATAAATAAAATAAAAAAATATATAAAAAAAATATATATATAAACAATAACAAATATAAAAAATATAAACAACCATATAACAAATATCAATTATAAACAGTGAAGGGTATCACTGATTGGATAAAGATTGGATGGTTTAAGCCCTTACATCGATGTGATAAATCTGAAGGTGGTTATATAGAGATTTAAGATCTAGCCTGGGAAGTGTATGGCCAGCTCTAGATTAGCAAGGATTCAGTTTGAGTGTGAGGAACAACAGGGCCGATTTTCATTTTACTTTTCTTTGCTGCAGTGTTCATGGGTGATAGATAGATGGATGGACAGATGATTGGGTGGAGGGGAAGGTAAATTACCTGGCAGCAAAAATAGAAATCACTGATTACTGTATCATGTGCAGCCGATTGAACGGCCCTCAGTAAGAGTGACACTTAAATGTTTTTCGTGGTTGATTTGATGTGAAATGCGTTGTGCAGGATGACAGATACACAGTGCTATGGATTACACATGTCACTCTGTGACGGTTGTAATTATGCTCTCTATGGAGTGTCTTGCTGCCATGCTCACACCTGACATTTATGCACCTGCTAGCTTCAGTTTGAATTGTAAAGTGTTTTTTGTTTTTTATCTTTTTTTTATCTGTGAACATGATACAGAGCACCCAATACTTCAAATGAAAATGAATGATTTAAGCTTTCGATACAAAATTTTATTATTTTACTACTGAGAGATTTAAAGCTAAAGTTATCTTCTGTGGTTCCTCTCTATCTCCCTCAACAAGCTAATGACATTTTTGAATAAAAACTTTCCATATCTTATTTTCATCCCAGTTACTGGGTCTCATGCAGACAGATCATAGCTGGTGGGAGGAGTGGTCAGGGCAGGATTTAGGGTGGCGGGGCCCCTGGGCTTGAGTCACTTTCGGGCCCTACCTTCTATACATTACAGTGTTTATCGGCGTATAACACGCACCCCCAGTTTAGGAGGGAATTTTAAGGAAAAAAACTTTTAGGAGGGAAGTTTAAGGAAAAAAACTTACATTTAAATGCCCTTCAATGCAGCCTTGTCAGTGTCATTTGCAGACTTGTCAGTGTAGCCTTGTCATTTGTAGCCTTGCCCCAGTGTCATTGGCAGCCTTGTCATTTGCAGCCTTGTCATTGCAGTCTTAAAGTTTAAAAATGGTGCCACGAGATACAGTGTCCTGTGTATCTCGGCGGCTCTCGGGTCCTCGCGGCGGCTCTCGGGCCCTTGCGGCGGCTCTCAGACCCTCTTGCAGTCCCGAGCGGAGCCGAGAGTAGCCAAGTGTACTCAGCTCGGCTCACAGTCACGCCCAGCCCCTGTGTTATGTCCATCATAGGGCGGGACTGGGCGTGACTGTGAGCGGACCCGAGCCAAGTACACTCGGCTATGTATCTCGGCGGGGACCATGTGGCCCTCTATTGGGTGAGGCCCATGGGCTTGAGCCCAGTCAAGCCCAATGGTAAGTCCAGCCCTGGGAGTGGTGTACATATAATACCAACCATGGGCGTAGCATCAGTGGTCGCAATGGTGGCCCTGTTCGGGGATCCAGGGGGCCCGTGTGTCCAACCTGTCACTCTGGAGGTGGCATTAACGTGAGCTGATAACTGCCGGTTTCTCCTCATCTACCACATGCTGCAGGAGAAAAATACAAGTATTCCACACATCCCGGAGCACTTATTTCAGCACTTGGCTCCACTAACCTGCCTGACATGGGTGCAGGTACGCTATCCTGAGGAAACAAGACTGCCTAGGGCTCGAAGGAAAGCCACAATAGCATATTTCTATGGCAGCTAGCTCTCCCCGCTGGCTGTTAAACAAGAAAAACCTACTCGAATCCACTTGTATTCAAATCAAAATATATACATTAGATCAATTAATTCTTCAGTATGACGGGCTAGCTCCTAGTAGCAAATATATTACATGTATGCAAATGAAAAGGGATTAGGGCCACAGCAGTCCCAGGAATGCTAAGAAAAGGAGAAACTAAATTGGATCAATTATATCCTAAACTTTATTGGTAAATGCAATATAGTATAAAAAGAATCCCACAGATGTAGCACAAAGACTACATGAGTGGGACCCGTTCCTCCACAATATCCACTAACAATGATAAAACATTATGAACTGTAGAAAGCGAACAATGTTGTTAATTTTCTACAATTTATAATGTTTTATCATTGTTAGTGGATATTGTGGAGGAACGGGTCCCACTCATGTAGTCTTTGTGCTACATCTGTGGGATTCTTTTTATACTATATTGCATTTATCAATAAAGTTTAAGATATAATTGATCAAATTTAGTTGCTAATTCTCCTTTTGTTAGCATTCCTGGGACTGCTGTGGTCCTAATCCCTTTTCTTCTCCCCGCTGGCTGCCTGTATAAGCACTCAGTGCAAAGTGAACTGAAGCCTGTTTGGCTCTGATAATTCTTGTAAACAGGACAGGAGAAGGAGCTAGAGAGGAGGGTCAACATTATGGATCCACAAACTACGGCCCTCCGTTGTTGCGACATTCACAGACATGACTAGGCATGATGGGAATTGTAGTTCCTGGAGGGCCATAGTTTGAAGACCCATGGTCAACACTCTGCATCTGCACTGATCATTGATCTGAGATCTGGAAGAGGTCTAATGCAGCCTTGCAGAAGAGGGGGATACAATGATACAATGATCATGAAGGTTGGAGGGGGGGGGGGGGGGGCATGGACATGTGCTAGGGGGTGCTTTGGGAGGGAGAGGACTTATGCTATAAGGGGGGGGGGCAGATTCAAAGTCTGACTCCCCCAACCCTCCCTTCTAACACAGGTCCTCTCCCCTTCCAAATCACCCTCTAGCACATGTCCTCTTACCTCCCAAATCAAAAAGATGCTGGCTGCTAGGCACCCCACAAGTAATGCAAGGGCCCACGCTACCGTGCCCCTGCCAGACACCTGCTGATACATCCACTGCAACCTCACTCTACTGACACCGTCCACTGCCCTTCTGACACCATCCTCTGCCCTACTGACACCATCCTCTGCCCTACTGACACCATCCTCTGCCCTACTGACACCATCCACTGTCCTACTGACACCAACCTCTGTCCTGATAACACCCTCCTCTGTCCTACTGACACCATCCAATGCCTTACTGACTCCAACCTCTGCCCAACTGATACCATCCACTGCTCGACTAACACCATCCTCTGTCCTACTAATACATCCATTGTCCTACTGACACCAACGTCTGTCCCACTGACACCAACATCTTCCCTTCTGACACCAACTTATGTCCTACTGACACCAACCTCTGCCCTACTGACACCGTCTACTACCCTTGTTCACACACAGTCCACTGCCATGCTGACTGACAATGTCCACTTTTAAGGTAGGCTTATATTTTTACAGTGACATTCATTTTATTATATTTTTTATAAGTTTTCCTTACTATTTATTTAGGTCTTGCTAGTTAACTTCTTAACCCGAGAGATGTTTGATGTCTTTCATGTTGTTCAGGTGGATCTCCACCTCAGAAAGGTTGCCGTCCCCTGCTTTAGCCACTTGGACCATGGGAGTATCGCAGTGGAAGTGGCAGGTGGTATTGGGTGGGGGCACGGGGTAGAATGGTGGCAGCAGAAGACACTATGCAGGGTAAATATTAGCTGAACATTCAAGGCAGGAAGTATACAAAAATACAAAATAAAAATTAATATTCCATTAAAAGATAAAACAACAAAACCAGTGTTTAGAGCAGTATTCACCTTAAATCCAGAGACTTTTTTTCTGTCACTAGACTTCCTCAGTCTGATGCTCTGCATCATTGTGCCCACTTCCTCTGAGCCCAGGTGGCTCTGGACCTTCCTCCAGCCTGTAACTGGAGGGTGAAAAGAGAAGCAGCACATTGATGAGCTCATCTTGCAGTCACTCTGCTTTCTCCTCCTATCAGCATGTTTTTTGTGAACACCTGACCGGATTGAAGCTTTGTGCTGCTTCATCACACTCCAACCTTGCTGTGCAGGGACTGCATGAGGTTGATACCAGGTCCAGTTCATTTACTGACCCTACTTGTATTTAACAAACACATATAATGATGTATTAATGATTGCAGAGCTGTATTAATTGGTCTTTTTTGTCTGCCTAGAGCAGGATTCTCTAAAATACTGCCTGCAGGACATATCCGGCCTGCTGCTGCGAGATTTTGACCAGTCCGGACCAGCTAGGGTCAGTGGCATCCTGTGCATTGTGGGCTAACGGGCGCCACCAAATTTCCATGTGCCTGGCCCCTTTCAGGACACTGGACGCATGGACTCCTATGGCTGGGGTGGAAGGGGTGTTTTTTTTTTTTGAAGCAGCTGATTAGAGCCAGAGGCTCTAATAGGCCGACACTGTCAGTGGTGTATCCTTAGGAATAGTGCACAGTCTGAGGTTTCTGATCATTTGGTCCCAGCTTCTGATGGGACCCTGATGTAAGAGGGACTCTGATGGCAACACTCATTTGTGATTGATAGGGACCCTGATGTAATGGGGAATCTGATATGACTCTCCTTTGTCAGGGGGCTTCTGAAGCTATGGGGGGATCTTCTGACGTGAAAGCGGGACTTGGGTTGTGGGTCTTCTGATGTGAACGGGGGCTTCTGATGTGAAAGAGGGACTCTGATGTGAAGAGGGGTCTTCAAATTTGATGGGGTGCTTCTGATGTGAAATGGAGACTCTGATGTGAAGGGGTGTCTCCTGATGTGAAGAGTGATCTTCTGATGAGATGATGGGGGGCAGGGCTTCTGATGTGATATTGGGTTTGTGATATGAAAGTAGGTCTTTCCATGTTATGGAGGGATCTTCTGCTGTCAAAAAGGGGGCTTGATATCTGTGTGTGTAAGGGGGCGGGCTTATGATGTTGGGCTTGTGTGAAAGTAGGACCCTGATGTGAAGGGGGGGGGGGGGACGTCTGAGGTGAAAAGAGGGCTCTGATGTAATGGGGGGCTTCTGGTGTGAAAGGGGGACTCTGATGGGAAGATGGGGGCTTCTGATGTAATTGGGGGCTTCTGATGTGATGGAGGCTTCTGGGGTAAAGGGGAGACTCTGGTGTTAAGGTGGGTCTTCAGATGTAATGGAGGGGGCTTGTGATGTGAAAGAGGATCTTATGATGGAATGGGGGGCTTCCAATGTGAACGGAGAACTCTGATGTAAAGAGGAGGAGTCTTCTGATATGATGTGGGAGGTTCTGATAAAGTGATTTTATAGAGTGTTTATTCATTCATTTGATTGTTATTCATTTATTTTTAAAACAGTTCTTTTTTTCAACCTGCAAATATTTGTAAGATATAGGTTGTGGCCCTCATACTGAATCAATTGGGGACCCCTAATCTAGAGTTCAGCTTTATTGAGGAGGCATCTTAAAACACTTCATCCATAAGTGCCATTTCAATTATAGATGGAGATTTGGTGGGATGACCCAACCACAGGCTTCTTATTTTTCTTGGGCATTTCTTCTGCAAGAACTTTTGGCCTGGATTCCAGTGTCTGTCCTCCTTTAAGTATACCAGCACATGATGTGGTGTTCCCACTTCTCCCATTGACAGGCAATTCTATTTCGCTCAATGGTCATTCCCCATATGTGTGTGATTTTACCTACAATGGTGCTCCAGTGGCCATAGGACATGCATCTGAAAGCCGATGACTGCTGAAGATAAAACATAGTTCTTGGTGGTGGTGGGGGGTGTTGTTCCAGAGCCGACGTTGTGGGACTTTGTGTTTTGTCATAAAAGCGCGGTTGCACATGAAAGCTTTCAAGTAGTAGAGAAGCAAAGGAAAAAAAAAAAAAAAAGTTGTCTACTTATATTTTGAAATTTGCACTTTAAAGTAAAGCGGTCATGAGAGAAATATGGGGCCTGTCCTCACTGATAACGTTCTCTAAAAGGCCAGTTGCCTGAATGGTATGCTGATTAGGTGAACACTGAAGGCCATATTCTAAATGCAGTGAATCTGAGGATGGCCAAACATTCACCACCAGGTGAGTGTGGTTTAACCCTTTCGCTTCCAGAATTGTTTTTGCATTTTATTTTTTTTTTGCACACTTTAAAATGCACATTTTGGGCCTGAATCCCCCCAATTGAAAAATTGTTTCTGAAGCAGGGAACTTGCTTTTTATGTCATACGATAATAACGCAACAGTTTATCAAATTAATACTTTCAGTAAAAGATGAACAATTTTAGTGATACAAATGCAATATATTACCTATTTTGGTAAATTATAAAAGATGAAGCTGCATCAGCATCCCAAGTCTTATAACCGCGCGTGCATTTGAAATGGTAACAAACTTTGGTACTCAAAATTATCCATGCTTTTAAAGCTCTCACAGGTCTTCAGTTTAGAGTTAACCACGAACATTGGCCCTTAAATGATTTCTCTCACTCTGGTATTGGTAGCGATTTATAACGTGTTGTGAAATCATTGTTTTTGTACATAGCCACACTCAATCCTCGTGTTTATGTATGTATGTACTTGGGGGGGCTTTTATTCACTTTAATTTTTTAAAAACATTTATTGCCATCACATAGGGGACCAATAGCCCCCACGTGATAATAGTTTTTACAGTGATAGTGACTATTTAAAAAGACATCAAGGGTTTTATCAGACCCCTGATGTCTCCACTGGACTATAATAAACCTAATGGAGTACAGATCCTCCATTAAGTCCATCCCAGCCACAGCAGCCATAGAATGACAGCTCAAAATCACTAACTTAACCACTACAATACAGGGCACTTTCACCCCCTTCCTTCCCAGCCCAATTTTCAGCTTTCAGCGCTCTCGCGCTTTCAGTGACAATTGCGCGGTCATGCTACACTGTACCCAAATGAAACTGTTATCGTTTTGTTCGCACAAATAGAGCTTTATTTTGGTGTTATTTATTCACGACTCCGTTTTTTTTTTTTTTGCGATATAAGCGCAAAAATAGCGGAAATTTGGAAAAAAAACAATATTTGCTTTTTTCTATTTGAAAAGAAATCCAATAAAATCAAATTTTGTCATAAATTTAAGCCAAAATGTATTCTGCTACATGTTTTTGGTAAAAAAAATTCCGTTAAGTGTATAATAATTGGTTTGTGTGATCACGGACATATGTACGCAAATGATCATGTACATATGTGTGCAGGTGATCACGTACATATGTGTGCAGATAATCATTGGGACATGTGATTTTAGTGGGACATATGTGGGGGACATGTTTTTATTATTAGGGACATGTGTTTTTATTATTTGGGGACATGTATGTTTTGGGGACATGTGTGTTTTGGGGACATATGTGGGGACTGTGTTTGTACTGTGTGGTGTGTTATGTGTGTACACTACACTGATGATCAGTGAGTAAAAAGCTGTAAAAAGCAGCCCATACTCACTGATCATCAGCCGGCTGCAGCGTTCTGCTCTCCTCTCCTCAGCGGTGACTTCCGTGTGAGGAGAGGAGAGCCGATTGCCTAGCAACCGGCTGTTTGTTTACATCACATGACGGCCGTGATTGGACACGGCCGTCATGTGATCAGGAGGGCCAATCACAGAGCCCTCCTGCCGATCTGAGATGTGCCGTGTCCGGGTGACACAAGCACATCGGGATCGCACCGCTGCGCGGGCGCGCGCGATCCCGCTACTCCTGAATGACGTTCCTGAACGTCCTATCAGGAGTAGACGGCTCCCACCCGGCCGTATATATGCATTGGCCGGGTGGGAAGTGGTTAAAGGGTTAGTTCACCCCCAGGCATGTATCCAGGGGTTCTGTTGTTCCTCCTGCGGGCCCAGGACTGGCTTAGTGGGTGTCCCTGGGTAGTAATGAGGGAGCTGATCCTCACTCCATTTTATTAAATTTAAAATGTTTACAGTCAGATCTTTATATAAACTAGATTGGGAGGCTCATTTATAACAGGAAGCCCTCATCGCACAAGAGATCCTGCATTTTGCAGCCCAACCACCTGTTTTTACTGCCCCCCAACTGCAATTGTAAACAAGGCCTTACACAGCTGAGGGAACTCTGCAATTAGATTAGATGTTGGTCAAACGCCTCTGACAGGTCAAATGACATTCCTAACCTCTCAGTTTTCTTTTTCCCAAATCTTCCATTTAGAAGAATAGAGCTGCACTGGCTTTGGGAACAATAAGCAGATTTTTCAGGCACAGCACTGGGCTTTTTTACAGATGTGGTATTTTTAAGGCCATACCGCTTCTCTATAAATGTCCTCCTTGGTGTGTAGGCTTTTCGCATTTAAAAGCATTCATAAGCCAGATCCTTACAGCATACAGTGCATCCGGAAAGTATTTACAGCACTTCACTTTTTTCACATTTTGTTATGTTACAGCCTTATTCCAATATAGATTAAATTCATTATACTTCTCAAAATTCTACAAACAATGCCCCATAATGACAACATGAAAGACATTTGTTTGAAGTCTTTGCAAATTTATTAAAAATAAAACTGAAAAAAATCCCATGTACATACGTTTTCACAGACTTTGCCATGACACTCAAAATTGAGCTCAGGTGCATCCTGTTTCCACTGATCATCATTGAGATGTTTCTACAACTTGATTGGGGTCCAAATTCAGTTGATTAGACATGGTTTGCAAAGGCACATGTCTATATAAAGTCCCACAGTTAACAGTGCATGCCATGAAGACCAAGGAATTGTCTGTAGACTTCCGAGACAGGATTGTATCGAGGGACAGATGTGGGGAAAGGTACAGAAAAGTTTCTTCAGCATTACAGGTCCCAATGAGCACAGTGGCCTCCATCATCCGTACATGGAAGAAGTTTGGAACCACCAGGACTCCTCTTAGCCCTTGTACACACGGTCGGAGATTCCGACTACCAAATCCGTCGGAGTAATTCCGAAGGATTAATTCTGGAAGAGGTCCGGAAGTGATGTTGCATACACACGGTCGGACTAAGTTGTCGGAAAATCCGATTTTACATAACGTGATGACGTTATTTCGTTAGGACGGGACTACGTTCAGGCTAGTAGCCAATAGCTTTGGTCTAGGAATTTGATCTGAGCATATGTGGCACTTTGTCCGTCGGAGTAGGCTACACATGATCAGAGTATGTCCGATAGGAGCGTTTTGTCGGAAAATTTTACCGGCAAGTTGGAAAACTTGGTCCGTCGGATATTCCGACGGAAACAGTCCGATGCAGACCACACACAGTCGGAATATCCGACAAAACGGTCCTATTGGACACATTCCGTCGGAATCTCTGACCGTGTGTACAAGGGCTTAGAGTGTGCCACCCCGACCAAATTGAGCGATTGGGGGAGAAGGGCCTTAGTCAGGGAGGTGACCAAGAATCCGTTGGTTACTCTGATAGAGCTCCATATCTGCAGCACTCCACCAATCACACCTGTATGGTAGAGTGGCCAGACGGAAACCACTTATCAGTAAAAGACACATGACAGCCCATGCCTTGAGTTTGCCAAAAGGCACCTGAAGGATTCTCAGACCATGAGAAACAAAATTCTTTGGTCTGATGAAGCAAAGACTGAACTCTTTGGCCTGAATGGCAAGCAATATGTCTGGAGGAAACCAGACACCGCTCATCACCTGGCCAATCCCATCCCTAAAGTGAAGTCAGGATCGAGGGAAAGATGAATGCAGCAATGTACAGAGACATCCTTGATGAAAACCTGCTCCAGGGTGCTCTAGACCTCAGACTCGGGTGAAGGTTCATCTTCCAACAGGACAACGACCCTAAGAACACAGCCAAGATAACAAATAAGTGTCTATGGGACAACTCTGTGAATGTCCTTGAGTGGCTCAGCCAGAGTCCAGACTTAAACCTGACTGAATATCTCTGGAGAGATCTAAAAATGGCTTTGCATTGACGCTCCCCATCCAACCTGATCAAGCTTGAGAGGTCCTGCAAAGAAAAATGGGAGAAACTGCCCAAAAATAGGTCTGCCGAGCTTGTTGCATCATACTCAAAAAGACTTGAGGCTGTAATTGGTGCCAAAGGTGCTTCAACAAAGTATTGAGCAAAAGCTGTGAATACTTATGTACATGGGATTTTTTTGGGAGGTTTTTTGGTTTTTTAATAAATTTGCAAAGATTTCAAACACACTTCTTTCATGTTATCATTATGGGGTATTGTTTGTATTTTGAGAATTTTGAGGAAAATAATGAATTTAATCCATTTTGGAATAAGGCTGTAACATAACAAAATGTGGAAAAAGTGAAGCGTTGTGAATACTTTCTGGATGCATTGTACCACCCAACTTTTTGAGATGGTAACGAGGGACACCTATTAGCAAAAGTATGTAGGCATAGGACACACCCCCGTCACACCTCCTTAACCACTTGCCTACTGGGCACTTAAACCTCCTTCCTGCCCAGACCAATTTTCAGCTTTCGATGCTGTCACACTTTGAATGACAATTACTCAGTCATGTAACACTGTACCCAAATAACTTTTTTGTCTTTTTTTTCATACAAATAGAGCTTTCATTTGGTGGTATTTGATCACCTCTGGGTTTTTTAATTTTTTGGGCTATAAATGAAAAAAGACCGAACATTTTGAAAAAAAAAACACATTTTCCTTTGTTTCTGTGATTTTTTTTGGCCACAATTTATACTGCTACATATCTTTGGTACAAATAACCCAAATTAGTGGATATTATTTGGTCTTTGTGAAAGTTAGACAGTCTACAAGTTGTGGTACAAATCATAAAAAATTGATCACATCTGATGTACTGGTGGTCTATCTCATTTCTTGCAACTCGAACAAGCCAGGAAATTACAAATACCCCCCAAATGACCCCTTTTTGGAAAGTAGATATTCCAAGGTATTTAGTAAGAGGCATAGTGAGGTTTTTGGTGTTGTAATTTTTTCCCACAATTCTTTGCAAAATTAAGATTTTTTAATTTTAAATTTTTTTCCCCACAAAATTGTCATTGTAATAGGTTATTTCTCTCACATGGCATGTGTATACCACAACTGACAACCCAAAATACATTCTGCTACCCCTGAGTATTACGATACCACATGTGTGGGACTTTTTCACAGCCTGGCCACTTAGAGAAGCCCAACATGCAGGGAGCGCCATAACGGTTCTAGGAGCATAAATTACACATCTAACTTGTTGACTACCTATTACACTTTTGAAGGCCGTGGAGCACCAAGACAATAACACGTAGCATTGATGGCAGATGGCACTGATACGTGGCACTGATGGCACGTGACACTGATGTGACACTGATGACAGATGGCACTAATACGTGGCACTGATGACATGTGAAAATGACAGGTGGCACTGATGACACGTGGCACTGGGGACACGTGGCACTGGGGACAGGTGACACTGGGGACAGGTGGCACGTATCACTGGGGACAGGTGGCACTGTGGACAGGTGGCACTGATAGGTGGTACTGGGGACAGATGACACTGATAGGTGGCACTGGGAACAGATGGCACTGATAGGTGGCACCGGGGACAGATGACACTGATAGGTGGCACTGGGAACAGATGGCACTGATAGGTGGCACCGGGGGCACATGACACTGACAGGTGGCACTGGGGACACATAGCACTGACAGGTGGCACTGGGGACAGATGGCACTGATAGGTGGCACTGGGGACAGGTGGCACTGATAGGTGACACTGGGGACAGGTGGCACAGGGGACAGATGGCACTGATAGGTGGCACTGGGGACAGGTGGGCATGTGTGTGTGTGTGTCTCACTGTGTGTGTGTGTGTTTTACTGTGTGTGTGTTCTTACTTTTCAGGGACGCTGCAGCTGCAGCCATTCATCTCTCGGCGATGAGAGATGATCTCATATGTTTACATATGAGATCACCTCTCATTGGACACGCTGATTGAGTGCTAAATGGCCGCTGTGATTGGGCATTTAGAACGATCTGTGATTGGCTGTGTCCAAGGGACACGGCCAACACAGAACTTACCCGATGTGCGCCCGCGGTGGCACGCGGAGGGGAAGTAAATAGGAGGACGTCCAGGGACGCCCTCCCGACAGTTAGCGTCCGCGCTGTAGCAGTCTTTTGGCTATAGCACGGGTGCAAAATGGTTAAAGAAGAATTATACAAAAAAGATTAGTTAAGTGTTTTTTTTTACCACTACTATTACTTTATACTGACTTTTGAAATTGACAAATGCAACCATTTAGAAATTGGATGAAGGGTTTAGCACTGGGAACACTTTTTGAAAGATAAATAGTGCAATTTTTATACATCTATATAGTACATATACTATCGATCTATACTATACGATCTATACTATATACAGTAGGTGCCGCTGATATTGTGTTTCCAGCGCGATCAGATTGCGCTGGAAATCACTGCTGCAAGCTGTGCTTCTCGCGCTCACCACCATCCATAGGAATGCCGTGCATCCATAGGAACGTATAGGGGGCGGCAAGCGGAAGGAGTGAAATAGCTTGGTGCTGGCTCCCGCGACGGGGCTCGCTGGTGTCAGTCTCGCCGCTAACAGACACAATATCGGCGGCACCCACTGTAGATCAGACCAAAATGAGGGACAAATGAGGAGGAAAGTGGGACAGAGGGACTTTGTTCCAAATTAGGGATAGTCCCTCGTAATCAGGGACAGTTGGGAGCTATGCTTACAGGAGAAGGGTTGGGGGGGCAGCAGCCATGATGAACTAGGCCTTGTAAACAGTCCTATTTATCATAACACACTCATGAGTCATTGTCTTACGAAGGGTCACAAGGGTTTAGCAGCATAATGAACTCATACCTCCCAAATTTTTGAGATGGGAATGAGGGACACCTATCAGCAAAAGTATGCAGGCATAGGACACACCCCTTGCCATGCCCCCTTAAAGGAGAATTGTACAAAAAAACAAGATTGGCTAAACCCACAAGTGCTTTTTTTAACACTAATATTCCTTTATATTGGCTTTTGGAATTTATAAATGCAGCAATTTAGAAATCAGATGAAAGGTTTAGTGTTGGAAAACACTTTATCATAGATAAAAAGTGCATTTTATATACATTTATACAGATCACACCTAAATGAGGGACATGTGAGGAGGGACAGAGGGACATTGCTTCAAATCAAGGACAGTCCCTCGAAATCAGGGACTGCACTGCATCTGGTTTCTATGCAGAAGTGAGCCTGATTTCGCACTTTCCAGCTTTAGTAAATAAACCCCATTGTGTACTTAAAAGTGGGGTACACCTGTAAAGAGTACATGGATTTCCTCTACATTTATGTCCGTCTCTCTCTTTCCTCTAGTGTTGAGTTAAACCTTATTCTGTCCTCTGCCTATAGGGATATAAGAGTCTCAGCTTCGACATTGAAAGCTAAAGCCTAAAAGCCTTTTTATTCCATTAGTGTCTAAGTGGCAGTCCTTTCGCTGTTATAGAATGTACGGAAGAGGCTTACCGCCGGAGATAAGCTCTTCACTAAGGACGATTCACACATCTCTATAGGCAAATCTTTATAACCACGGGGCAATCGGGAACAACTGTATTGCTGATTGACAATTAAAATTTGTAAAGGATAAAGGATATAAAGTGTGCCTGCTGTATGTACTTCTTAGGATGAATAGCTGGCTAGAATATAGTGTGAATACAATACCCGGGAGAGTCTGCATAGGAAAGGAAATATTGTGTGCAGAGGGCCTCTAGTGGTCACAGAACATACTGCATAGCAGTTGGTTTCTAGCCACTTAAAGACCAGGCCTATTTTTCAGACTCTGTGTTTACAAAGTTAAAAACAATTTTTTTTGCTAGAAAATTACTTAGAACCCCCAAACATTATACATTTTTTTTCTAACACTCTAGAGAATAAAATGGCGGTCGTTGCAATACTTTTTGTCACACCGTATTTGCGCAGCGGTCTTACAAGCGCACTTTTTTGGGAAAAAATTCACTTTTTTCAATAAAAAAATAAGACAACGGTAAAATTAGCCCAATTTTTCTTTATATTGTGAAAGATAATGTTACACTGAGTAAATTGATACCCAACATGTCACGCTTCATAATTGCGCCGGCTCGTGGAATGGCGTTAAACTTTTACCCCTAAAAATCTCCATAGGCGACCTTTAAAAAATTCTACAGGTTGCATGTTTTGTGCTCTCCTGTCATTGGGAGCAGTGGTCTCTGTCATGTCAGTGGTAGCCCATTCCCCCCCACAGTTGGAATCACTCCCTAGGACACACTTAACCCCTTGACCGCTTGATCGCCCCCTAGTGTTTAACACCTTCCCTGCCAGTGTCGCTTACACAGTAATCAGTGCATTGTTACAGCACTGATTGCTGTATAAATGACAATGGTCCCAAAATGGTTTTAAAAGTGTCTGATGTGTCCGCCATAATGTCGCTGTCACGATATAAATTTCAGATCGCCGCCCTTACTAGTAAAAAAAAATAATAATAATAAAAATGCCATAAAACTATCTCCTATTTTGTAGATGCTATTGGACACTATTGACACATTTTTGGGACCATTGGCATTTATACAGCGATCAGTGCTATAAAAATGTACTGATTACTGTAAAAATGCCACTGGCAGGGAAGGGGTTAACTGTGTTCTATCTCTGTGTTCTAACTGAAGGGGGAGGGGACTGTGCAGGGGAGATGACAGATACAAAGTATGAACAGACAATCAGTCTCTTCTCCTCTCAGAGAACCGGAAACTGTGTTTTTACACACACAGATCCCAGTTCCCGTTGTGTAGCCAAGGATCGCGGGAGCCCGGTGTAGATCGTGACCGCCGGGCACTCGCATCGGCTCAGGGGGCGAGCACGCACCCTAAGTGGCCACAGGGCAAAGCGATGTTACATAACGTCTTTTCGCCCAGCCGTACCATTCTGCCACAGTGAAACTGCAGCGGCTGGTCGGCAAGTAGTTAAAGGCCAGGTTCACTTTTAATCAATTTATTTTTTTTTGCCCAGAAGCCTGCAAAGTATTGTACCCGTGAGGTCGCCGTAGGTGCAATGCCAGGCTCCCGTAGACTTCTCCTCCAGCATCCTGTCTGTACAGAGGTAGCGGTGGAGGTCTAAGTAGGCTGGAGGAAGTGTCAATCATAGGAATGCACAGGGAGGGTGCCAGGTGTTTCACTCTGTGCAGTGCCGACTCCCATACTACCCAGGTTTTCCGCCATGTTTCCCCCAACCCCAACCCCCCCAGTGCTGCTGGCTTCCCTCCTCTTCCCTTGACTGCTGCAGGGGATGTTTCAGGATGGAGAGCAGGGGAAAGGGCTAGTCAATATGTCATTTACCGGCCCCTTCCTTTTCTAAATGAACACAGTGACCACACTCACTGTGTTAAATAATAACTGAAGCATAGTAAACTGTGTCTGTTATGCTTTGGTTTGTGAATGAACAGGAAGCCGCTCAGCACAGAGCACTTCCCATTCATTCACTGTCCAGTGCAGCTGAGGCTGCAGAGAAAGGCTTGTGTGTTTGAGCTTTGGGGTGCACACCTATGGTGTCAATAGACTGAATGCAGTGATTACTGCACTTGTATTCCACAGAGAATGACAAGTATGTCTGTCATGGTAAAAGACAGGACTGTTTTCTGCTTCTGCTCTGCGGTGCATTGCTGTTGAGCCCCTTTGAACAAAAAAAGTGAACTGTTTTTTTGTTGTAAATTTCTCGAAATTTCTATGATAAAATGTTTAACCGCTTCCCGACCGCCTCACTGCCTCACGTACAGGCAGAATCACATACCTGTACGTTGCCCTTTAAGAGGCAGAGGGGGTGCTCGCCCGCGGGAAGGTCCGTAAGTCCGGTCGCAGGTCCCACAGACTCGATCGCCGCAGGGATACCTGCGATCGCCTCACGGGGAGGAAGAATGGGGAGATGCTAAAGTAAACAAGCATCTCCCTGTTCTGCCTAGCAACAAGGACACTGATCTCTGCTCCCTGTGATTGGAGCAGAGATCAGTGATGTGTAAAACACAGCCACGCCCCCCCCCCCCCCACAGTTAGTAATAGGGATGAGCTTCGTGTTCGAGTCGAACGTACGTTCGACTCGAACATTGGCTGTTCGTCCGTTCGGCGAAATCCGAACATTTTGGTCCGTTCGCGTCAAATTCGCGTGGTGCTCACGGCCCACAATGCACTGCGATGGCGCAGTGCATTGCTGGCTCATGATTGGCCAAGCATGCACTGTGACCCTGCATGCGTGGCCAATCGCAGCGCCAGCAGCGAGGAGAGCCATGATTGGCCACAGGCAGGATGCCTGTGGCCAATCATAGCTCAGGCTGTGTAGTGCACGCCCCACACTATATAAGGCCGACATTGTGGCGGCCTCATGTAGTGTGTTGGCGTCTGAAGCAGTGGGTGTTCTGTGTACCTTCAACACAGTATACACCGATCGTTTTCGGCCGATTTTCTATCTTGCTGTTGTGTAGTGGTTATTGTCTGCGTGCCCTGACCGCAGTATACACCGCTATATTCACCTCACCTATATAGCTAGTGATCTATCTTTTATAATAGAGCTTGCAGTCAGTAGTGTTAGGAGATAGTGCGTGCTGTCTGCGTGCTCTGTACCCAGTACATACCGCTATATCCACCTACATAGCTCTTCTCTATTTGAGCCCACTTGCCATCTGCAGGAGTTATTGGAAGTTGTGTGTGCCTCCAGCACAGCACAGTATACATCTGTATATACCCCTTTATCTCTGGTGTTCTCTGGTTATTGTCTACGTGCACTGACCGCAGTATACACCGCTATATTCACCTCACCTATATAGCTAGTGATCTATCTTTAATAATAGAGCTTGCAGTCAGTAGTGTTAGGAGATAGTGCGTGCTGTCTGCGTGCTCTGTACCCAGTACATACCGCTATATCCACCTACATAGCTCTTCTCTATTTGAGCCCACTTGCCATCTGCAGGAGTTATTGGAAGTTGTGTGTGCCTCCAGCACAGCACAGTATACATCTGTATATACCCCTTTATCTCTGGTGTTCTCTGGTTATTGTCTGCGTGCCCTGACCGCAGTATACACCGCTATATTCACCTCACCTATATAGCTAGTAGTAGTGATCTATCTTTTATAATAGAGCTTGCAGTCAGTAGTGTTAAGAGATAGTGCGTGCTGTCTGCGTGCTCTGTACCCAGTACATACCGCTATATCCGCCTACATAGCTGTTCTCTATTTGAGCCCACTTGCCATCTGCAGGAGTTATTGGAAGTTGCGTGTGCCTCCAGCACAGCACAGTATACATCTGTATATACCCCTTTATCTCTGGTGTTCTATAATAAAGGCATCTGCAGGAGTTAGTGGGTGTTGTGTGCCTCCAGCACAATATACACTACCCAACTGCTGTTTTACCCAACTCCCTTCAGGCCATTACCATGTCTGGAAGGCCAGCAAGGAGAGGCAGACAGGCGCGAGCCGATAAAAGAGGGCAAGCAGGCTCTGTGTCTAGAGACAACAGTGCTGGTCGTGGACGCGGTGCATTGTCATCAGCACGTGGCCATGGGACATGCTTGTCCTTCTTTTCGGCAGCTGGACATGTTGAACTGCAACATGCCAACGACTTGGTAGAGTGGATGACCAAGCCCTCTTCATCCTCCTCATCCTCTCTCACCCAGTCTCAGGGTAGTAGCAAAGCAGCTGCCAACGCATTGTCTTCCCTCCTCTCAATGTCATCATCAGTGACTCCTTCCCTAGACCCACCACGTCCTCCTGAGGAGTCTCCTGAACTCTTTGAGCACAGTGTTGGGTACATGCTCCAGGAGGATGCCCAGTGTTTTGTGGGCTCTGATGATGACACTCAGCTAGTGGAAGGCAGTAGCGTGAGCGCAGACAGAGGGGATGCTCAAGAAGGACAGCAATCTGGCAGTCATGTTCCACAAGCTGCAGCATACTGCCAGGTTTGCTACAGCGATGAAGAGGGAGGGGATGATGAGGGCACTGACTCCACGTGGGTGCCTGGAAGGAGGGAGGAGGAGGAGGAGGAGGAGGCACATGTCCAACGAGGCAGGATGCCCTCCGGGGGCCAGCTTAGGGGCAGCACACCGACTGAATCACACCGCAGAGCTCCGCCTGTGCAGGGCTCTGCCTCTGCGCGTTATTCTAAAAGTTCTTTGGTGTGGGCCTTTTTTGAGACGAGTGCATCAGATCGCACCGCTGCTATTTGCAACATATGTCTCAAGCGTATCTCACGTGGCCAAAACATCAGCCGCTTGGGCACCACATGCTTGACCAGACATATGTTGACCTGCCATGCAGCTCGTTGGCAAGCGTACCTCAAAGACCCACACCAAAGAACAAAGCGGACCTCTCCTTGCTCCTCATCAGCTGGCATCTCCAACCCCACTAGACCTTCAGTCCTCTCTGAAACCTGCTCTAAGAGGAATGAAGGTGTAGAATTAGGTGTGTCACAGCCAAGTGCTTCCGGGAACTCTGCTAGCGGTACACCCACGTCCGATTATAGCAGGCAAATGTCCCTGCCCCAGCTGCTGGACCGGCAGAAGAAGTTCACTCCCAGCCATCCACATGCCCAGCGGTTGAATGCTAGCTTGGCTAAATTGCTAGCACTTCAACTGCTGCCTTTTCAGTTGGTAGACTCGGCCCCCTTCCGTGAGTTTGTACAATGTGCGGTTCCTCAGTGGCAGGTCCCCAAACGCCACTTTTTCTCACGGAAGGCGATTCCGGCTCTCTACCGGCATGTGGAAGGCAATGTCCTTGCCTCGCTGGACAGGGCGGTCAGCGGTAAGGTGCATATTACCGCTGACTCATGGTCCAGCAGGCATGGACAGGGACGTTACCTGTCTTTCACGGCCCATTGGGTCACTCTTCTGGCAGCTGGGAAGGATGCAGGACAAGGTGCAGTAGTGTTGGAGGTTGTTCCGCCACCACGCCTCCAAAATGCTACTATTGGTTGTGACACACCTCTCTCCTCCACCCCCTCCTCTTCTTCTTCCTCCATGGCCTCTTCCAGTGCTCTGTCCTCAGAACCAGCGGTGCTCCGTAGGCGTTGCAGGGGCTACGCAAGTACGCAGGCAAAACAATGCCATGCCGTGCTTGCGCTGGTTTGTTTGGGGGACAGGAGCCACACTGGGGCGGATGTTTTGTCAGCTCTGCAGGGGCAGGCCGAGAGGTGGTTGATGCCACGCCAGCTTAAGCCAGGAATGGTGGTTTGCGACAATGGTACCAACCTCCTCTCCGCCCTCCGACAGGGACAACTGACCCATGTGCCCTGTGTAGCTCACGTCCTTAACCTGGTGGTGCAGCGGTTCTTGGGCAGGTACCCCGGCTTACAGGATGTCCTGAAGCAGGCCAGGAAAGTCTGTGTGCATTTCCGCCGATCATTTAATGCCTGTGCTCGGCTGGCTGAGCTCCAAAAGGAGTTGAACCTGCCCAAGAACCGCCTTATATGTGACATGCCCACCAGATGGAACTCAACATTGGCCATGCTGCAGCGGCTGCACATGCAGCAGAGGGCCATCAATGAGTACCTGTGCGACTACGGCACCAGGACAGGGTCAGGGGAGCTTGGTTTTTTCTCACCACGCCAGTGGGGCATGATCAGGGATGCATGCACTGTCCTGTCACCGTTTGAGGAGGCCACAAGGATGGTGAGCAGTGACAGTGCATGTATCAGTGACACTGTACCTCTTGTCCACCTCTTGGAGCATACGCTGCATGGAATAATGTACAGGGCACTTGAGGCAGAACAGAGGCAGGAAGAGGAGGACTTCCCTGCCTCTCAAGGCCCTCTTTATCCAGACAGTGTTCCTGCTGTGCCACCCATCACACAGGAAGAGGATGAGGAGGAGGAAGAGGAGGAGGAGGATGATTGTGTCAGCATGGAGGTGGAGGCTGGCACTCAGCATCAGCATCAGCAGCAGCAGCAGCAGTCCTGTAGGAATGATTTACAGTCCCAAGAAACACGTGGACTTGTACGTGGCTGGGAGGAGGTAGCTGCGGATCATGTTGTCCTTAGTGACCCAGAGGACTCCGGACCGAATGCCTCAGCTAACCTACGCTGCATGGCCTCCCTGATCCTGCAAAGCCTGCGGAAGGATCCTCGTATTCTTCGGATCAAGGAGAGGGACCATTACTGGCTGGCCACTCTCCTTGATCCACGGTACAAGGGTAAGGTTGCCGACCTTATCTTGCCATCGCAGCGGGAGCAGAGGATGAGACATCTCCGGGAGGCCTTGCAGAAAGGTCTGTGCAACGCGTTCCCAGAGACTGGGAGGTTACAAACTCCTGGTCCTGGACAACGTGTTGCTGAGGCATCGGTCAGAAGGAGCGGTGGAGAAGGTGGCCGTCTGACTGATGCTTTCAGACAATTTTTTAGTCCGCAGCCCCAAGGTATGATCGGTTCCAGCACCCATCGCCAGCGTCTGATTTACATGGTGCAGGAATACCTAGGGGCAAAGTCAGACTTGGACACCTTTCCCACCGAAAATCCTCTGGCTTACTGGGTCTTGAGGATGGACCACTGGCCAGAGCTTGCACAGTATGCAATTGAGCTACTGGCCTGTCCTGCATCCAGCGTTCTTTCGGAACGCACCTTCAGTGCTGCTGGTGGCTTTGTTACCGATCACAGGGTGTGCCTGTCCACCGAATCAGTTGATCGACTGACCTTCATCAAGATGAATCAGTCTTGGATCACCCACAGCTACCAAGCACCTGAAGCTGATGTAACCGAATATTTTTTTTTGAAATACCACATCCCTTCAAGACTGCCTATGCTGATGCTGAGTGACTGTCCTGTTATGTTGATTGTCTATCCTCTTCCTCCGCTGATATGTTGGAAGAACATTTCTGGTTCTGGTTGATGCCATCAGCCCAATTTTTCTGCCCCTGTTTAACAGGGGTGTTTAAGTACAATTTTGATGCAATGCTTTGCAGCAGGGCTAATTCCTGCAATCAAACAAGAGTATATGGGAGAGGTTGCAGTGTGGTGGCACCAGCACCAGTGCCTAAGGCCCAATTTTTCTGCCCCTGTTTAACAGGGGCGTTTAATTACAATTTTTGATGCAATGCTTTGCAGCAGGGCTAATTCCTGCAATAAAACTAGAGTATATGGCAGAGGTTGCAGTGTGGTGGCACCAGTGCCTAAGGCCCAATTTTTCTGCCCCTGTTTAACAGGGGCGTTTAAGTACAATTTTTGATGCAATGCTTTGCAGCAGGGCTAATTCCTGCAATAAAACTAGAGTATATGGAAGAGGTTGCAGTGTGGTGGCACCAGCAGCAGTGCCTAAGGCCAAATTTTTCTGCCCCTGTTTAACAGGGACATGTAATTACAATTCTTGATATAATATTTCACAGGAGGGCCCCTTCCTGTGCCCACCCAGAGTAACGGTGAGGACTTATAGTGTTGTGGCACCAGCACCACAACCACCAAAGGTCAATTTTTCTACCACTGTTCAACAATGGCATGTAATTACAATTCTTGATATAATCGTTCACAGCAGGGCGCTCCAGCGCCCACCAAGAGTCACTTTGAGGGCTTACAATGTTGTGGCAAAACCAACACCTTGTTCCGCCATTTCTGCAGAGCATATAGGGCAGGCCCCTACTTTCAAACATCCAATTTACAAACATCTCCTACTTGCAAACAGAAGGAGACAACAGCAAGTGAGATGAAAAAAGATGGACGACAAAACAAATTATACAGGGGTGATAACCCTTCCCTATGTTTTCCTAAAAGCTTTAAAATAGTTTTTTTGACTGGAGCTACACTTTAAAAATGTACCAGTTGAAAATTACAAACAGATTCAACTTAACACAACAAACCTACACAGTCCCTGTCTTGTTTGCACCGCCTGTATACTGCTGTTCTGAGTATATAGGGCCTGGGGGCCACACACATTTCCTTTTTTTAATATGGGTACGGGGTGCCCCTTAATATGCGTACAAGACCCAAATAGGCTGGTAATGGGCAGGGAGGGCTACCCATGCCATTTTTCTGAATGATTTTCAACCATATTGCAGGAACCAGATATAACATTAAAACCGCAAGCAGTTTTAAATGGTGTTATTTCCGTTTAATGTCATTTTGTGCAGGGACTGTTCTAAACACGGGAAACACGTGGCACTTCACAGGCATACTACAGACACCCCCCAGGCACCATATTTAAAGGAATATTTCACTTTTTTTTTTCACTTTAATCGTCATTAAAATCTGTGCTCCCGCCAAAACGGCCATTTTTAAAAACATTTTAGGCATTGACCCATGTCCCCTGGGGCAGGAGCCAGGTCCCCAAACCCTTTTTAGGACAGTATCTTGCATATTAGCCGTTAAAATTAGCACTTTTCATTTCGAACGTTCGAGCCCCATAGACAATGGGGTTCTAACGTTCGTTCGAATTTGGGGTCCGTTCGAAAGTTCTGGTGTGAACCGAACCGGGGGGTGTTCGGCTCATCCCTAGTTAGTAATACGCTCCTAGAGACACACTTAACCCCTACACTGCCACCTAGTGGTTAACCCCTTCACTGCCGGTGTCATTTACACAGGAATCAGTGCATTTGTATAGCA
The DNA here is from genome assembly GCF_037356315.1 of Lithobates pipiens. NCBI lineage: Eukaryota > Metazoa > Chordata > Amphibia > Anura > Ranidae > Lithobates > Lithobates pipiens. Next base: position 570,138,249 of record NW_027507903.1, read on the forward strand.
CTGATTGCTGTATAAATGCCAATGGTCCCAAAAATGTGTCAAAAATGTCTGATGTGTCCGCCATTAATTTTGCAGTCACGATGAAAATCGCTGATCGCCGCCATTTAAAAAAATATATATATATATTAATAAAAATGCCATAAAACTATCCCCTATTTTGTAAACGCTATAACTTTTGCGCAAACCAATCAATAATCGCTTATTGCATTTTATTTTACCAAAAATATGTAGAAGAATACGTATTGGCCTAAACTGAGGAAAAAAAAATTTTTTTTTATATATATTTTTGGGGGATATTTATTATAGCAAAAAGTAAAAAATAATGCTTTTTTTTTTTCAAAATTGTCGCTCTTTTTTTGTTTATAGCGCAAAAAATAAAAAATGCAGGGGTGATCAAATACCACCAAAAGAAATCTCTATTTGTGGGAAAAAGGACGTCAACTTTGTTTAGGAGCCACGTAACACAACCGCGCAATTGTCAGTTAAAGCGATGCAGTGCCGAATCCCAAAAAGTGCTTTAGTCAGGAAGGGGGTAAATTTTTCCAGGGCTGAAGTGGTTAATAAAGATATATTATTTAAAAAAAAAAATGAACTGTGAAATACAGCACACAAAAAAGGGCACAGAGGGTACAAAAAGGCCAAGCCTCTGAAGAGGAGGGGCCTCTAACCCTGAACCTCATGGGGCGCAAGGCCCCTGACAGGGGGCAAGGCACGTAAGGCCGAAACTATGTGGACCCCACTCCATAGGGACCAGCCGAAGCCGGTCCACCAAGTACTTGGTGAGGGCCTCCCGAAAGAGAGACTCCTCCAGATAGGGAAACACAAAAGACCCAAAGGCCACAGAACCTCCCCCCGACATTGGGGCCGGCCCCAGATAACCTGAACCCTCCATTTCTGTGCAACACACAAAAAACAAACAACACACATACAGTGAAGTGATGGGACTTGTAGTTCTTTCACAGATCTCTGTGAATGAAAAAAGTGGTGGTGGGGGAGAAGAACGGAACCCCCACACGCTGTCCCAGGAAGGTGGGCAATTCGTTTTTGGGGGAAGTTTGCTTATCAACATGGGCATGTAACACCCTAAATACGGGTGTAACATGTAACATGCGGTGTTAGGCCGCGTACACACGGGCGGACTGTCTGACGGACTTGGTCCGCTGAAACGTGTTTCAGCGGACAATCCGCTCGTGTGTGGGCTTCAGCTGACTTTTTCAGCGGACAGTCTGGCGGACTAAGTCTTTCGGAATTTCCGTAATATTGTCCGTCCAAACTTGGTTTCAGCGGACAGTCCGCTCGTGAGTAGGCTAGTTCGACGGACTAAGTATGGCGCATGCTCAGAAAGGATTTACACGGCCGAAGGTTGCATTGCAGTGTATTGGACGTCGTATTTCTAGTCCCGTCGTACGTGCTGTACACGTCATCGCGCAAGCTTTCAGCGGACTGTCTGTTCGTCGTGTGTGGTCAAGTCCGTTCATTCAAAAGTAGGACGGACTGTCTGTCGGATTGTCTGACGGACTTAGTTGGACGGATAGTCCGCCCGTGTGTACGCGGCCTTAGACTTTAATTGCTAATACTGCATTTTTATGTTGTGAATTGCCCTCTCTCTGCATAATTTCTGCCTTCTGTCTGTATTCTCGTGTAAAAAAAATAAATCATGGATTCGACACAACTTCAGATAACGTTGAACTGAATGTTCAGCAGAGATGAGCCAAACTGCCCTGGGTTGAGTTTGATGAGGGTTCCATAAACATCAAAGAAGTTTGGATGCCGACCCCAAACCTCATTGAAATCCATGAGAGCCGAAACTGTCAAATTGAGCTAATAGGCAAGGGAGCGTCAAAAATAGAATTGTTGCAAACATTGTTTTTTTTTTTTTTTTTTAGTTCCATTCTTCCAGGAGCACCGATTTTTTTTAAATGCTTAAAGTCAAACATTAAAACTGTCCAATTACTTTAAATAACATGTCTGAGGGGTGCCCTAATCCTGCCTGACTTTTACACAGGAAAAAAAGTGTTTAAAATTGCTGTCAAATGACATTTCATTCCCGACTTTTTTTTTTTTTTTTAAATGTCACTTTTGCTGTAGCAAATCCTACAGTGAGAATGAAAAAAATAAAAAGTTGCATAGACCTTTTGAGTTTTGTATGGATTTTAAGAGGGTATCTCATTAAAAAAAAATGCGCGAGGTTCTCCAAAAATCCATACCAGACATTTAATCCCAAGCAGCCTGATTTTTTCAGGCAAAGGGGGGGGGGGGGTGGTGAGGCCACATTCCCTCAACAGTAGTCCCCCCCCCCCCCCCCAGCAAAGCACCTTGTCCCCATGTTGGTGAGGACAAGGACCTTCCCTAAAACTCTGACCAGTGATTGTAGGAGTCTGCAGGCAGGGGGCTTATTGAAATCTGGAAGACCCCTTCAAAAAGAAGGGGGCCTCCACATTCCATCCCCCTATGTGTATGAGTACATAATACCCACTCATTCACAAAAATAAAAATAAAAAATGGAATTTATAAATAAGGACACCCAAATGTTTGACAAGCCATTTATTTAAAGGAAAGATTCCACAAAAAGTCTCTTGTAAATACATAGTCAGTCATGATGCCCGTCGACTCCCCAGAAAAAATAAATAAAGATGATGATTTTGCGCACATGGCTGGCCCCAACAGTTCCCCTCGTCATATTACAGTTTCTCAAGCTATCATCGGCTATACAAGGGAAGGGGCAAGATATTTGGTGATTTCATTGACCAAATATGGGGCAATGGGATTCCCAGCCATGCAAGTGAATGTGCCAAGTGACAACAGTGGTTGGTAAGGGTGCAAGCATTTAGTAACCATTGATAGCAAGAAGCTGTCACATGCATCCACGACAAACACACAAAAACTTTGGTTAAGACAAACACCTGAACAGCCAGTGCTGTTTGTCCCTGCGACACAGTGCATCCTCGATCTTGACATCATGTGCGGAGAGGAGAGACGATCAGCGGCATTTCCTCAATGATTATGAGTGCAGCTCTAACAGTGCCCATCAGTGATAGCAATCAGCAATCAGTGCCTGCTCATCCGTGCCGCCAATCAGTGCCCATCAGTGCCGTCTATCCATGCCGTCTGTCGGTGACCATAAGTGCCGCCTATCAGTGCCATCTACCAGTACCTATAAGTGCTCATTAGTGCTGCATATCAGTGCCACCTATCAGTGTCCATCAGTACTGCATATTAGTGCCTCATCATTAGTGCCTCCTCTTCAGTGCCACCTCATAAGTGCCGTTCAGTGCCAATCAGTGCAGCCTCATCAGCACACATCAGTGAAGGAGGAAAATTACTTATTTACCAAAAGAAAGCTCTGTTTGTTTAAAAAAAAAAATTTTTTGGTTCAGTGTTGCATGACCGCGCAATTGTCATTCAAAGTGTGACAGTGCTGAAAGTTGAAATTTGGCCTAGGCAAGAAGGGGGTAAAAGTGCCCAGTAGGCAAGTGGTTAATGAAAGCCAGCAGTTTGACTTTGCACACCTTTTAGGTTTTTATGCAAGCGGCAGATTTAAACTGAAAGTTTAGTTGAGCTTTAAAGTATGTTGAGTTGATTACCTGACTTTAGCAGTTGTGGTCCTCACTGGTTATCATTAACAATTCACAGATTTTCCCTGTTGTCTGTGGTCGATCTTTAAGGGTACATGCTGATGACTGTATAAACATTTGGGCACTAGTATTATTATCATACAGTATTTATATGGCACCAACAGTTTACGCAATGATTTTACAATATGGGGGTGGGGGCAGTACAATTACAATACAGTTCAATACAGAAGGAATAGGAGGTCCCTGCTCATGAAGCTTACAATCTAAATGAAGGGGGTGGTGATACAAAAGGTAATAGCTAAGGGGGATGATCTGATGGAGATGGCTAGGGGACAGTTGTTAGGTGGGTGTGGGATAGGCTTCCCTGAATAAGTGAGTTTTCAAGGATCACCTAAAGGTAGACAGGGTAGGTGCTGACCGGACATACTAGGGCAGGGAGTTCCAGAGAATAGGAGAGGCTCTGGAGAAGTCCTGGAGATGAGCATGGGAGGATATAACAATGGAGTAGAGAGCAGGAGGTCCTGGGAGGAGTGGAGAGGATGATTTGGGCAATATCTGCAGATGAGGCTGGTGATGTAGTTGGGGGGAATGTTGTGAATGGCCTTGGATGTTGTGGTTAGTATTTCAAATTTTATATGTTGGACTAATAGAAACCAGGGAAGAGATTGGCAGAGAGGGCAGCAGTCACGGATCGGTTGGTAAGGTGTATAAGCCTGTATAAGCCTGGCAGCAGCATTCATATTAGACTCAAGGGGGGATAGCCTGTGTAAAGGTAGCCCAGTGAGGAGAGAGTTGCAGTAGTCAAGGTGGGAAATAATCAAGGAGTAAAAAAGTTGTTTTGTGGTGTCTTTAGTCAGGAAGGGTCGAATTCTGGAGATGTTGCGGAGGTTAAGGAGGAAAGATGTAGCCACTATGAAGTGATTAGATGTGGGCACTGTAGGAGAGGTCAGAGTCAAGGATTACACCCAGCACCCTGGCATGTGTGGAGGGAACAAGGGATGTGCTGTTGATCTCAATGGTAAAGTCATGGGGAGGAGTAAATATTACAAGCTCAGTTTTAGAATAAGATTAGTATGCAGGATCTTGTTGGCAGAAGTTAGCAGGAAGATCCTGCTTAAAAGTGCTCTGTTCTCTGTACTATGTAGAGATTGAGCTGTGCTTGTGTCAAAAACCATGAAATCAGTCAGACAGAAGTACAGTTAAATCATACTTGTTTAATAATAAAAGTAAAAAGAACAAACGTAGTCAAAACATAGCCAAAGTTCGGTAACCGCAACAGATAGTCAGACAAGCCAAACGTCAGGGATCAATGTAGTGGAACAGCAAGCAGGATCTGGAGCCAGAAGGGTTGTCAGCAAAGCAAGCCTTGAACAGGATCGCAGGAGATAATTTCTGTGATGTTGAGCAAGGTGAAGGCAGAGCTCCTCTGGATTGGACGGTTTAAGTAGGCAGGACTGATGAGCGGGATATCATCAACAGCTGAGTAACTGTGGAGAGATAGGAGCTGGCAATTAGCTGACAGCTGAGCAGCCAGCTCAAAGAAGGAAGGGTTGAGCCCAGCCCTGACAGTTTGCTTCGACAGCACATATACTAAACTTGGAACGATACAGAGAAGATTAGCATGGCCCCTGCGCAGGGATGACATGCAAATTCATGAAGCTTTCCATATTTAAAAAAATTGAGATTGAGCAATGTATGTATGTCTACAAGTGTACAGCGTTCATACACCTATTGGTTGCTAGGACATAGGCAGTCATTGCTGTCCAGAATCCTCTGTTGCTAGGACACAGTTGGCTATTGCTCTCTAGCATCATCTGTTGCTAGGACACAGTCAGCTATTGCTCTCTAGCATCCTCTGTTGCTAGGACACAGTTGGCTATTGCTCTCTAGTATCATCTGTTGCTAGGACACAGGATCCCATTGCTGAAAAGCTTCCTTCATTGCTAGGATGCAGTTGGCCAAGGCCACCTAGAGTTCCTTGTTGTTAGGATGCAGGCAGTTATTGCCGCCTACCTTTCTCTGTTACCAGGAGGCAGTAACTATCTTGTTTCCCTTGTTGTTAGGCAGGGCTGGACTGGGACAAAAATTTGGCCCTGGACTTCATCCAGACCAGCCCACTTTAATTTTGAAAACAAGCACAAAAACAGTATATAAAACTATACGTAATTGTGCAAAAAAAAACATAAGTAGCATAACATAAGGAGTCCTCACTAACCTCTTTTATTATTTCACTTATTCTCCTCTGTATTTTTTTTTCATCTTTCTCACAACACTGCATGAAGCTGAGGGCAAGACGCGCAGCCATTACTTTGTCACTGAAACCGGCCCACTGAGCCATCGGCCCACCGGGAAACTCCCTGTAGTCCCAATGGCCAGTACATGCCTGTTGTTAGGACATAGCAATTGTCACCTAGCAGCCTCGGTTATTAGGATACACCCTCTTGCAGGTGGCCATTACCCCCTAACATCTTCTTTTGCTAAGATGCAGACATATCCTGTACTACGGACCTTGGACAATTCTTTTAATTTTCTTTTTTTACAGCTCTGAACGCAGAGCAGGTTAACTGATCTTTATGCAGCTGTATGCATGGGGCCATAGAATACAATACAGCTGCAGTCAGATCAGTGTAAAGAAAAAAGTTACTAATGAAAATGCTGTGGCTGTGGAAGGAGCTCTAAGTAAGTATTCCCTTTACAAAGTCTTCTAGCATATACTGTAGCTTCCCCCATTAGGGATGCGGCTGATCTCTCCTTTGTATAAAAAGCTTTTCATTTATCCTTCCATAAAGGTGTGCTGAATGTGTTCTCCGCTCCGTCACAGCATGACCACGCTCTTACCATCGGGTCATATTGTAAGTGAACTGGATAAAAGCAATCAACATGTCAGCGCATAGACATTCACACTTCTGCCTCAGCTTGTTATAACTTGAAGTATTTAAAACCAGCATCTCTGGGTGCTTTCTAAAGAAAAGCAACTGTTTGACTTTGCACACCTTTAGCTTTGATGCACTTGGAATGTTTGTAGCAGATATAAATGATATTGTCAAAAGTATTGGGACATCTGCCTTTACACGCACATGAACTTTAATGGCATCCGAATCTTAGTCCGCAATATTGAGTTGGCCTACCCTTTGCAGCTATAACAGCTTCAACTCTTCTGGGAAGGCTGTCCACAAGGTTCAAGAGATTGTCTATGGGAATGTTTGACCATTATTCCAGAAGCACATTTGTGAGGTCAGGTACTGATGTTGGACCAAAAGGCCTGGCTCGCTGTTTCTGCTCTATCTCACATCCCAAAGGTGTTCTATCGTGTTGAGGTCCAGACTCTGTGTAGGCAAGTCAAGTTCCTCCATCCCAAACTTTCTCATCCATGTCTTAATGAACCTTGTTTTGTGCACTGGTCCAAATCAGTACCAAGAATACCAAGCATACCAAGACATTTTGGACAATTTCATGCTCCCAACTTTGTGGGAACAGTTTGGGGATGGCCTCTGCCCATTCCAACATAACTGCATACCCATGCACAAAGCAAGGTCTGTAAAAAACATGGTTGAGTGAGTTTGGGGTGGAAGAACTTGACTGGCCTGCACAGTCTTGACCTCAACCCGATAGAACACCTTTGGGATGAATTAGAACTGAGACTGTGAGCCAGGCCTTCTCTCCAACATTAGTGCCTGACCTCACAAATGTGCTTTTGAAAGAATGGTCAAACATTCCCATAGACACACTCCTAAACCTTGTATACAGCCTTCCCAAAAGAGTTGAAGCTGTTATAGCTTCTATATTGAACCCTACGGACTAAGACTGGGATGCCATTAAAGTTCATGTACATGTAAAGGCAATCGTCCCAATACTTTTGACAATAAAGTGTAAACTGAAAATCCCGTTGGGCTTTAGAGGCTAAATTGAATTCGATGATATGTTGTTGAAAAAACATTTGCTGTTAAAGTGGTTGTAAACCCTTACAACACACTTTCACCTACAGGTAAGCCTAGATTAAGGCTTACCTATAGGTGCTGTAAATATTTACAATTTCCCGTACGAGGATTCCTTCTGCACATGCGCCGATGTATTCAGCGCATGCGAGCTTTAGAAGGGTCACTGCGTGCCGTTTTTCATTAAAGGACATGGCGTGACTGGCGGCTCCCACACGTCCCCAGAAGGAAGATGGATGCTTCCAGCCGGCGATGAAATCGAGGACATCCCAGGCTCCTGTGTCAGGTAAGTGACACATAACGGGCTACTATGCGATGCATAGTAGCCTATTATGCTTTGCCTTTGCAGGGAAACGAAGAGGAAGTAAACCTATCAGGGTTTACTTCCTCTTTAAAGCCCAACTCTGAGAACATTTTAAATGATGGGGTTGTGCCCGCACTGCAAGGATTATTAGCTTGTTTTGTCTACAGGAGAAAAGAAGCACTTCCTTTCCTGATCCTTCACTCCCCCATGCGAACTATCACCTATGGGCCTGGCTGAAAACAGTGGGGGGGCCATTGGGGGCCATTTTGTTTATAGCGCATAAAATAAAAACCGCAGAGGTGATCAAATACCACTGAAGGCTCTATTTGTGGAAAAAAAAAAAGGATAAAAATAGGTTTTGGGTACAGTGTCACACGACCGTGCAATTGTCAGTTAAAGTGACGCAGTAGAAAAGATGTAGCTGGATAGCCGCACTCCAAATTATTCAACTTTATTTCAAAAATGTAATTAAAATCATAGCATCTAGGCTGGTAAACAGACTAACTGCACAACCGCTGACATGTTTCCCACCGAACACGGTGCTTAGTCATATGTCAGCGGTTGTGCAGTTAGTCTGTTTACCAGCCTAGATGCTATGATTTTAATTACATTTTTGAAATAAAGTTGAATAATTTGGAGTGCGGCTATCCAGCTACATCTTTTCTACTTCAGTTCCTGTTGCAAACAGAGCCAGCACCCTGTGGGATTGTGGAGACAGCTGTTTTGGGAGAAGTCATTACCTTAGAGCGGTAATTCTTTGTATTTAAAGTGACGCAGTGCCGTATCGAAAACAATGATCTGGTCATGAGGAGGGGGGGTAAATCTTCCGAGGGGCAAGTAGTTAAGGCAAATTGATCTTATTTACTTATTTTAGCACCGTTGCAGTGCTTACTGGTTAACATTAACAGTTCGTCAAACTTCCCTGTTGCCTTTAAACAGTAAGTATTCCCTTTACAAAGTCTTCCGACGTGTAACTTCCTCCGTTAGGGATGCGGCTGATCTGTCTTTTATATAAAAAGCTTTTCATTTATCCTTCCATAAAGGTGTGTTGAATGTGTTCTCCGCTCCGTCACAGCATGACCACGCTCTTACCATCGGGTCATATTGTAAGTGAACTGGATAAAAGCAATCAACATGTCAGCGCATAGACATTCACACTTCTGCCTCAGCTTGTCATAACTGAAATTATTTAAAAGCGGGATATGCGCTCTGTGCAAAAGCAATATAAAAGCTTTTAAAATGTATCATCCGTGTCCCGCACTACATGTCGGATTTAAAAAAAAAAATGATCGACGCTTTAAACATCATTTTGGAGGCATTGAGTGTGCCGCCGCTTGTTAAATTTCAGTCATTCCGGTTTTTGATTTATGAAACTGTTTCTTTCATGACGTTTGATGCACAAGCTCATTTTCCTTAATCCTCTCTACACAAGCCCAATTAATCTGCATCAGTCAATCGATGTTTAACAAACATGCTATTGTGTAATGCAGACGGTAGAGCAACAGCGCCATCTACAGACCAGTATCTAAGATACGGCTGCTGGCACAAAAACAGGATTCGCACCTCACCTATATATTGCAATATAAGAATAAAAAAATCTGTGCCTGCACAATAAACTATCTATTATAATCTTCAAGGTGTAAAATCAATAAAGTGCAATTAATGTAGAATGCCAATAATGTTCAAATGCTCAATAAAGTGCTTTCTGAGCCATAGATAATGTCTGTGCAATTCATAATAAATACATATCAAATAATTAAAAAAAAAATTACAATTATAACGTCATAGAACCCAACTTTCCCTGATTTCGAGGGACTGTCCCTGATTTGGAGCAATGCCCCTCTGTCCCTCTTTCCTCCTCATTTGTCCCTCATTTTGGTCTGATCTATATAGTTCTATATAAAATGCACTTTTTATCTTTCAAAAAGTGTTTCCCAGTGCTAAACCTTTCATCTAATTTCTAAATTGCTGCTTTTGTACATTTTAAAAACCAATATAAATTAATAGTAATGGTAAAAATAGCCCTTGTGGATTTAATTAACCTTTTTTTTTTTTTTTTTTTTGGTTAATTCTCCTTTAAGGGGGTGTGGCAGGGGGCGTGTCCTATGCCTACATACGTTTGTTAGCAGGTGTCCCTCTTTCCCATCTCAAAATGTTGGGAGGTATGTAACTGTTCATTTAAAACATTTCATTCAAAAAAAGTTATCATGGTCCTGTGTCCATTCTCATTAATATGCTAAATTTTAGCAGCAAAAAAAAAAAAAAAGAATAAAAAAATTGTGCTTATATAAAATTTTCTCCACAAGTGGGTAATGTGGACTTGCTTGTATTTGTAGTGTGCTTATCCCTCCACCAGTATAAAACCCTGACAAAGGCACGTGGTACAGTGATGTAATGCATAGGTAGGAGGAGCTGTTGACATCACGCCGCAATCGGAAGTGAGTGGAACGCCATTTTGTTGGAGTTACATAGGAACCCAGAGGCTGCATCCATTGCAATGTACAGTGCCTTGAAAAAGTATTCACACCCCTTGAAATTTTCCACATTTTGTCATGTTACAACCAAAAACGTAAATGTATTTTATTGGGATTTTATGTGATAGACCAACACAAAGGGGCACATACAGTATCTCACAAACGTGAGATACCTCTTACATTTCTGTAAATATTTTATTCTATCTTTTCATGTGACAACACTGAAGAAATGAAACTTTGTTACAATGTAAAGTAGTGAGTGTACAGCTTGTATAACAGTGTAAATTTGCTGTCCCTTCAAAATAACTCAATACTCAGCCATTAATGTCTAAACAGCTGACAACAAAAGTGAGTACACCCCTAAGTGAAAATGTCCAAATTGGGCTCAAAGTGTCAATATCTTGTGTGGCCACCATTATTTTGCAGCACTGCCTTAACCCTTTTGGGCATGGAGTTCACCAGAGCTTCACAGGTTGTCACTGAACTCCTCTTCTACTCCTCCATGATGACATCACAGAGCTGGTGGATGTTAGAGACCTTGTGCTCCTCCACCTTCCATTTGAGGATGCCCCACAGATACTCAATAGGGTTTAGGTCTGGAGACATGTTTGGCCAGTCCATCACCTTTACCCTCAGCTTCTTTAGCAAGGCAGTGGTCATCTTGGAGGTGTATTTATCATGTTGAAATACTGCCCTGCGGCCCAGTTTCCGAAGGGAGGGGATCATGCTCTGCTTCAGTATGTCACAGTACATGTTGGCATTCATGGCTCCCTCAATGAACTGTGCCGGCAGCACTCATGCAGCCCCAGACCAAGACATTCCCACCACCATGCTTGACTGTAGGCAAGACACACTTGTCTTTGTACTCCTCACCTGGTTGCCACCACACACGCTTGACACCATCTGAACCAAATAAGTTTATTTTGGTCTCATCAGACCACAGGACATGGTTCCAGTAATCCATGTCCTTAGTCTGCTTGTCTTCAGCAATCTGTTTGCAGGCTTTCTTCAGCATCATCTTTGTGAGAGGCTTCCTTCTGGGATGACAGCCATGCAGACCAATGTGATGCAGTGTGTGGCTTATGGCCTGACCACTGACAGGCTGACCCCCCACCCCTTCAACCTCTGCAGCAATACTGGCAGAACTCATATGTCTATTTCCCAAAGACAACCACTGGATATGTTGTGGAGCATGTGCACTCAGCTTCTTTGGTCGACCATGGTGAGGCCTGTTCTGAGTGGAACCTGTCCTGTCAAACCATTGTGTGGTCTTAGCCACCATGCTGCAGCTCAGTTTCAGGGTCTTGGCAATCTCCTTATAGCCTAGGCCATCTTTATGTAGAGCAACAATTATTTTTTTCAGATCCGCAGAGAGTTCTTTGCCATGAGATGCCATGTTGAACTTCCAGTGACCAGCATGAGAGAATGAGAGTGATAACACCAAATGTAGCACACCTGCTCCCCATTCACACCTGAGACCTAATGAGTCACATGACACCAGAGAGGGAAAATGTAGGGATGGGGGTGCCTTCCTCCTGTTACAAGGCTGATGAGAGTAATGACAATGGCATCCCTACTCCTGTCAGCCCAGTGCTGCGAGCAGCAAGGCAAAGAGGAAAGGGTTGGTAGGAGGTGCGGGCTGTGTTCTCGCTCCCTCTCCTCCTTCCTGCCAGTGCAGTGCCCCTGTATTAACAAACAGATGGTAGTGTTCACAGACACACAGGAGCTGCACTAGCAGGAAGGGTGAGTGGGTGAGAGAGCACAGCTCACAGAAGTGTCCACTAGAGAGTCGTGAGTGGAGAGCCATCAACACAAGCATGTGCTCATGGTTAAAACTGAGCTGCACTGTGATTTTGACAAGGAATTGACTGCTGAGCATAGGATCCCCTAAGCTTGCACATCATGAATGGGGGGTGCAATATGGCATCTTTTCTCTGGGCACTGGATGACCTTGTCCCAACACTAAGCTCTGCACCGCCTCCCTGTTCATTCACAATCTAAAGCACAGTAAACACAGTACACATCACTCTCTATCTCCATCTGTGTTCATGCAGAAAGGGAAGGGGCTGATAAATTACATATTTACTGGCCCCTTCCCCTGCTCTCCATCCTAAAGATCCCCCACCAGAGCTGGCAAGATAGGAGAGCAGGAAAAACCAGCAGCAATGCAGGGGTGGGGGAGCAGCTAGGGGGGCCCGGGTAGCAGAGGGAAGAATAGCCTGAACAGGATAGGTGACGGTTGACATTTACTGGAAACAATTCCCTGTATTTTTCTCCTGTGGCAGCTGAGTGCCAGGGAGATGGGGGCTTTCTGCTGCTGCTGTAGGAAAAATCAGGGGATTGGTTCGAGTAAATGTCGCCACCCCTCCTGTCCAGGTTCCAGGGACTGCAAGGAAGGGATGAAATCTATCCATCATCTGCCCATGATTGATGGGCTACGACCCCTGCTCTAGAAGGTGGAAATCACTTTAGTAGACATGGCTACTACAGTGATCATTACTAGCGATTGGGCGAGGTGGAGCGCGTGACCGCCCTGCCTCTCTGCTTCATCCAATCAATGAATGGTACCCATGACGAAAGGCCAATCTCCGGTGTTCACAATGCAGCAGGGCAGCTACTCAGTATGGGACCCTGAAGCTAGTGGAGATCAGTGGAATAGCGGTGCCTACCACAGTGATTTCCAGCTTCTAGAAGGAGTATGGTGTATGCATAGTTACATTAATCCAAGCTTTACCAATGTATTGTAAATGTAATGTAAAAATATCCATACCTGGAATTCTTCTTTAGGTACTTGTGCATTGCCATGTTTATTTGATCCTCAATGTATGTATGGACCAAGAAGGCAATGCACATATTCCTTATTATGCACTCCATGTATATTCTTTAGATGCTGTCCACAATTAATGGCAATGCACATACATACGTTTACACCACATGGTTTAACTATCTCTATGAAGGTTCTCGTTTATCCTGTTTATGGTATAGAATATTTGTATTAAGTCACATTCAATTGAAGTTGTTCTTTAATGTTGAGGACATTTTGTAGCTTTTCCAAGCCACTTCCTTAGTTCTAAACGTGTCAGGAACATACCCAGACTTTTTTATCCACACAGATAGCACTGGCATAGGGTTGCCACCTGCCCGTATAATATGGGATCATCCCGAATCTCATTTAAATTTTCAGTCCTGTATTGGTTGAATGCAGGCCACAGTTTGTTCTCTATTTTCAGAAGAGATGGACTCATAACCATACCTGGGAAAGGGGAAGTAACCAGCATCAGGTACCCACAGAAGGTGAGCCACATTCCAGACTTTTTTGGCTAAAGATATGAGTTGTTATCGGATTACCAGAGTAGAGATGTTAGAGTGGCTGAACACAGGTGGGGGCCTTCAACATTATCTGTCTTCCACATATAATGCTGTTTTAACACCTCCAGCCCAGAGTCTTTGCAATAATTCTCACCCTTCACCATGTAAATTTAAGAAATGACACTTATGTACACTTCCTAACACCAAGGATGGGATTGAATAACTAGTACAGGGTGGCTGCACAACTTCCACGCTTCCCACCCTGTTCTTGGACAATCAACATCTACACATTCATAATGATTGGAGTAAGGTGTCAGTGCTCCCTGTGTGGATATAAATGGTGGGTATTTTCCTGACCCTTATTAGAACTGAAGAAGTGCTTTGGATTAGCAAAAAAAAATCTTTAACTTTACAGAACAAGTCCAGCTGAATGTGACTAACTACTACTAGCTAGGACCCAATTTGTTTTTGGCATCGGGAGGTCATTGCGTCATTCTTGGTATGGGGCTTTCTGCATTAAAAACATAAGAACAATTACACAGTGACCCCAAATATCCCTGATCTCTAATTCAACCATTGCTGTTAAATTGACCCTTACTATTAACCCTTCCCCAACATGAACCCTAATACTTAAAGCTGCGGTTTAGTAATTTTTTAAATCTTCATACTCTTGCAAAGCTCGAAAGTCCAGTTGAACCCTCAGCAGCAGACAGACCTGGGTGCTGAGCCACTGCCCGCCGAACTGGTAAGTAGTAGTTTTTTTCTACAGGTTTTTTTTAACAGAGTTGTTTAACCCTTCATTTGCTGCCATTGTAATTATTAGGGCAGAGTATCCGGGTGCAGATGTGTTAAAGTAAACCTGTTTCAAGCCTGGGCAATTTTAACTGAGCAAAGGATGAGAAAATCCTTAAGCAGAGGTAATCTACAAAACAAAATTAAAAAATGAATCCAGGCAGCAAAAGGTATAAGACAGGGGTATCTAACTCATTTTTACTGTGGTCTGTTTTAGCATTATGGGTGCCCTTCCATGGGCCAGTTCAGGAGTGCGCTTTGTACAGAGTGCAAAGTTCAGGAGTATGCAGTATACAGAGTGCAGAGTTCAGGAGTATGTTATGTACAGAGTGCAAAGTTCAGGAGTATGCAGTATACAGAGCGCAGAGTTCAGGAGTATGTTATGTACAGAGTGTAGAATTCAGGAGTACACTTCGTACAGAGTGCAGGGTTTGGGGGTGCACTACATATAGGGTGCAGGGTTCAGGAGTGTGCTATGTTCAGAGTTCAGGAGCACGTGGCGTACAGAGTGCAGAGTATAGGGGTGTGCTACATGCAGAGTTCAGGGCTGCGATGTGCGGGCTTTGTGTTTGACACATGGGGCATAAGCAAATCTGAAAAAGTCTCTAAAATAGTCCTGGGGCTTTATCACACTTAAAGGGTTACTTCACCATTTCCCAAAAAATTAAAAGGTGAACAAACACCCTATACTTCCCTTCCCCCCGGTCCCCGCTGTACTTACCTTCCTGGGTGATGAGCTGTCAGTGCCCACACAGCGGGGATTTTAAAAATTGAACAATCAGCACAAGGGACATAACTTACAGTTAGTATGATATGTCACTTGTGTTGATTCTTCTTCTTTCAGTAGCAATCTTTATCTGTTCTAAACGCCTCCATGGGTAATGCATAGATTTGCTTAAGACAAAGCCCAGCATCCATGCAGCATGCATTTTCCTCTCATTGATGTGCATTATCAGTCAATGTCTGTTGAAAAGAGTCTGTAAAACTGCATCAGAGGCACAAAATAGTTTATAAATGTACCCAGAGTAACACTTGCAAAGATAACATTAACAAAGAACAAGATGAAGGAACAATGGAGACACCTTTGGACAGTCTCATTGTCAATCTGGGAAGAGGATAATGTTAGATACACTAGCAAATTTAGATGGACTTGACTAACAAATTAAACCCCTACTAACACTTTTTAAGCAGTTACAGCAACAGTCTTCTTTTTTCTTTTGTGATAAACATTTTACATAAAGAAATAAAAGCTGACCTTTGTGAACATCTCTCTCAGCATTAAATGGCTCATCTCAATCTTCTAAGGCCGCGTACACACCGGCGGACTGTTCGCCCAACTTTGTCCGCTGAACAGTGTTTGGGCGGACAGTCCGCTCGTGTGTGGGCTTTCAGCGGACAGTTTCAGCGGACAGTTTCAGCGGACAGTTTCAGCGGACAGTTTCAGCGGACAGTTTCAGCGGACAGTTTGACGAACAAGGTTTTACGGAATTTCCGAAAAACTGTCCGCTGAAACCTTGTTTCAGCGAACAGTCCGCCCGTGTGTAGGCTTGTTCGTCAAACTAAGTTCCGCGCATGCTCAGAAAGGATTTACACGCCGAAAGTTATAATGCAGTGTATAGGACGTCGTATTTTTCGTCCCGTCGTACGTGCCGTTCACGTCATCGCGCACGGTTTCAGCAAACTGTTCGTTCGTCGTGTGTGGCCATGTCCGTCCATGCTAATTTTGAGCGGACTGTTTGCCGAAACTGTTTGACGAACAAGGTTGGGCGAACAGTCCGCGCGTGTGTACGCGGCCTAACTGTCACTTTTACTGGACATCTTGGTCTGTTAAAGGAAGTTGAAAAATAACAAACTTACTTTTAGGAAAAAAGACTAAAAAAAGAAAACAAATGCAACCCCAACATCTAAGAATTTGTAAGCTGCATTATAATAATGTTTTGTTTTTGGGTTTAGTACCAGTAAGTACAAGTAACTTCAATCTGCATACTCCAGCCATACAGAGAGTTGTGTTAGAGCCACACTGTAAATTTGATTTACACAATGCAGCTTTTTGCACTATAAATGTTTTTTTTTTTCCTC
The DNA here is from genome assembly GCF_037356315.1 of Lithobates pipiens. Taxonomy (NCBI): domain Eukaryota; kingdom Metazoa; phylum Chordata; class Amphibia; order Anura; family Ranidae; genus Lithobates; species Lithobates pipiens. Next base: position 570,154,717 of record NW_027507903.1, read on the forward strand.
CAGCAGTTCCTGTAAACATTTATTGAGATCAGCTGCACTTTGACAAACCCATTTCCTCCGATCCCACTCAAGTAGCTCTGACCTCCTACCCGCTGTTGATATATGGTTATTAGAACTATGTACAGACTGAATATATGCCTTAGACATGGACAGGCATATACAATACCTAGCAGTGGAGTAAATATACCTCTTGCACTTGACCTTCAAAGGCTCTTCTTAATGATAAAACAAATCTAATATATGAGAGGTACAAGTGATGGCACAGGAGGCAAGTTATACTGAAGAAACCATGTTTGCTAAATTAAAGCAGATGTTATCCTTGAAACAACCTTGTCAACAGACCATTCATTTCAAGAAAAATCTTTCCATAAGATTATATATGTATTTGATGTATTTAAGGCCTGTAAAAGTTACCCTTGTGTAGACATCCAAAAGCCCTGTTGCTGTGCTGTTGATGTGTAAGGGGGTGTTAATGTAATTCTCAGTTTGGCCACTAGGTGGCACCTTCCCCTTATGCATAGCTCCCAACTGTATCTGATTTTGAGGGACTGTCAGTGATTTGGAACAATGTCCCTTTGTCCCTCTTTCCTCCTCGTGTGTCCCTCATTTTGGTCTGATCTATATAGTTGTATATGAAAAGCACTTTTTATCTATCAAAAAGTTTTTCCCAGTGCTAACGTTCATCCAATTTCTAAATTGCTGCATTTGTAAATTTTAACAGCCAATATAAAGGAATAGTAGCGATTAAAAAAAAAAACACTTGTGGATTTGATTTACTTCTTTTTTGCTTAATTCTCCTTTAAGGGAGTGTGACGGAGGGCATGTCCTTTGCCTACATACATTTGCTAGTAGATGTCCTTACTTCCCATCTCAAAATGTTGGGAGGTTTGCCTTATGTGTATATATAGTGACGGCCGGGTGGGGAGACTTAAAGACTACGGTAACTAAAGGCAGAACTTTCTTTTTTTTTTTTTTTTTTTTTTTTAGTTTTGAATAAAGCAGAGATGGATTAGAACACATTCAGGAGATTCACCCTCCCTATTTTTCCTGTTTACCATTATCATTGAAAGTAAAAGTAAAAGAAAATCCCAAGTTTTGGGTTGTCCCCAGAAAAGTAATAGAGGGGAAATCGTCCAATGGGGATAACAGTTCAGTTCTAGGGGTCCCCAAGGAATTCCCTTAATTTGCAGGGATTTCCTCTCATTTCCTGTTTGGCTATGGGACAGGAAATCTCCCCAATGGGACACAGACAGTGAAAAAAAAAAAAAAAAGCTGACAGGGGTTATAACCCTCCCTTTCCTGAATACAAAATGAAAAAAAAAATGTTGCCTATAGTTCTACTTTGAAGAGTTAGACTTTGTAGCTGGCTGCTGTGTGAGTTGGAGGGGCCTTTCTGCAAATATTTAGTGTTTCCAGTGATTGGTATTCCCGTAGATGAGGAAAACTTGGAGAGGTCCTGATAACCCAGATAGGACTGAAATCGGGGACTGTCAGATTCCGAGGAGGAGGGCGATTGTTGAGAGGGTGCCCGTTACGGCTAAGTGTAGTGCTCCCCTGGGAGTGATACAGAGGGAGCAGTGCCCAAAGGTGCATGGTTTTCCAGGTGTTGTTGGTGATGAGCTGGTCAATGGAGTGCACTGGTAGTTGCTGGGATGACCCGCAGAGCCACTGAGTGCAGGGTGTCGGGCAGAAGGTGCCAGTAGGCGCAAACTGGTAGCAGGAACCGAAGACAAGCCAGGGGTCATACGCGAGAGATCAGTCCAGAAATGCCAGAGGCGAAGTACAGATGAAGGAGCAGACATGAGCATAGCCAGCGGTGCAAGCCAGAGGTTAATCAGGAGCGGATCAGAAGCAGAAGTCAAACAAGCTGGGTCGTTAACAGGGAACAGGATCACAGAGACACAGGAGCACAGGAAACACTGGGAAGCTGACGCTAATCCAGCAAGGGGCAGCTCCAACAGAAGGCTTATATAGACCTGGAAGTTCTGCCCACATTAGTCACACTGTGCACTCTGGCAGCCATGATTGTCTTGGGTGGAATTGTCAGTCCTTCTTCGACCATTTCCCTGACAGGGACAGAACAGGGAGAGTGCTCAACCCAAAAAAAGTACTGACGACTGCAAGACTGCTACCAGAACTGGTGAGAAGCTGCATGCCCTGAAGTTGTCTGCCTTGAAGTTGAAAGCTTGTTGAAGTTGAAAGCTCTTCTAGCTACTTGTGGCCTGTTTTTGTCAGTGGGACCTGGCTCAGCCGGGGAGAATGCAGGGTTAGGTACTGGTACTGGTTCTGTACATGTGCTGGTTAATGTGCAATTGAATTGCTCCCTCAGGTATTGGGGACTCACGCTAGCATGCAACTAGAGCAGGAGATCTCATTTAATTGACACTCTATAGTGCCCTTTCTCAACATTTTTACCCCAGAGGAACCCTTGAAATTTTTTAGAAATCTCAGGGAATGACTGCTAAAATTCATTAGGGATCACACTGCTGGTCAAGAAAGAATAAGCCCCTTATGGTGGTCAGTGGTGGTTAGAACCACCTATACAGACAGCTACAAAATCAATGGCTTTGGACCCGAAACTATGCAGACATCCTTAAAGTGATTGAAAAAGTCTCGCTTTTTTTAAATGAAAAATAACAGAAATGTTATACTTACCTGTCCTATTCCAGTAGGTTTGCACAGAGCAGCCCAGATCCTCCTCTTCTCAGGTATCTTTTCTGTGATCCTGGCCCCTCCCTACTGTTGGGTGCCCCCACAGCAAGCAGCTTGCTATAGGTCGAGTCACAGCTCAGTGTATCCATTCAGACTTGGAGCTGCGTCCTGGCCCCGCCCCCTTTCTATTCTCATTGGCTGATTAATTTTGATTGCCAGCAGCAGGAGCAAATGGCATGGTGCTGCTGTCTCAGCCAATGAGGAGGGAAGCCCTGGACGGCTGAAACATTCCTACAACATCGCTGGAGCTAGAGGGACCTCAGGCTCAAGTAGAAGTTCCTTAGTAGAGATGAGCCAGCACTCGGTAAATACGTCAAATTAAAAATCTTTATTGGATACACATAAGTCACATCACAAGTACACTACTACGTTTCAGCTGTAGCAGCCTTCTTCATAGAACCATGAGGAGGCACTGTGAGGAAGGGTAGTACAGCCAAAATGCATTGACATACTTGTGATATGACTTATATGTAACCAATAAAGATTTTTTTTCATTGGACAGATTTACCGAGTGTTGGCTCATCTCTACTATGGAACTTCATTTTGGCCTAGGCCAGAATCCAGAAAGCAGCTAAAGTAATGCAAAAACAAAAATGTAAATGTGTAAATATAATATTCCTTCCTATCTATTTACTAAGGATAGAAGCATAAGGATTAAAAACAGAGTAAATTGATAGAGTAAAGTTCCACTTTAGGTTGGAAATAAATCAGCTATGGCTCACGGAACTCTTAGCAACCCCTGGAGGTACTTTGGTTGGGAATGGCTACTCTATAGCAGGGATCCTCAAACTACGGCCCTCCAGCTGTTGCGGAACTACACATTCCATGAGGCATTGTAAAATTCTGACATTCACAGACATGACTAGGCATGATGGGAATTGTAGTTCCTGAACAACTGGAGGGCCGTAGTTTGAAGACCCCTGCTCTATAGTATTCTCTTTTGCAACCCTGCCCTGTTGCTGCATAAAAGGTTATGTTGGGAGTTGAGGGGAGTAGCTGGGCACATACAGTAATTAGACACTCCCAGAAGGGGAAATACTGTGAAAGGGAGCAGACTGGGGGAATCTACTGGACTTGTCACATTCTCTAGTAATTTCAATGGCTTAAAAAATCATATATGGAAAGGAAAAAACATGGAAGTAAGGATTTTGAAAATTTTGCATTTTGTGTGCTTTTACCTTCAAACTTTTATGTTGGTTACAGGTCCTCTTTATATATATATATATATTATGTAGACATGTCACTGGAGAAGTGATCGAGGGGGTGTACATCTCACCTAGGTTGCTACACAGTGTGAGATGGTAAATCCAGGATGGTTCAGTTTCTCAGCAGCAATATGCTGCTGAATTGTTATTTAATTTTGCCGGGCCTGGGTTTATATGGAATGGCAGGTAGGTTTGGTAGAGGGACCTGTCATTCCACATCCCCCGATCCAGTTCTGGGTTTGGGATCAGGTGAGCTTTGATCCTAATTAGCCTGGGAAGCTAAAGGCTCTGCAGAGTCTGCAGGTGATTGCTCAGCCAGGGAATGAACAATCTGTGTGTTGAAGGAAGCTGCAAGCACAGCCACTGCTGGAGCTAAAACTCACCCTGCGACATCCAGGCGAAAGACGCTGTGTTTGTAAGTGTCAGATAGGTGAGCAGAACCTGTTAGTAAGCGCCCAGCCGGGCTAGGACTTTTATTTTTGTTGTACTTAGAAAGCACGGTGTTGCTGTATATTTTGTTTGCTGGACTGTTTGTACCACGAATAAACGCCAAGATCTGCTTTATAAATTCCAAGTCTGCTGTGAACTGTGTCCAAACACACCCTACCCCGGGAAGATCCCTTACAATATATATATATATATATATATATATATATATATATATATATATATATATATATATATTATATTAATAATAATAATAAAATATTATATATATATAGCAGATTCCCCAAAAGATGTAACTGGACTTGCCCATTAATTCCTGCCATTCATCATCCTATTTATTATACTACCACATGATGGGTTTCCATACACTGCACTGCAGATGGTCAAAAAGTCTGAAAGCAGTATGCATTAAAAAAAAAGGGTGAGCTCTAATATTAGTCTTTATTTACATTATAAACCAACAGTTCTGATCTGCATTTGGCTGCCAGGGCATCAAGGAATGATTTTCTTTTCTTGACACCCCAAGCACTGCCCACTGTCTGAAATGGAGAATAGTTCTCTATTGGGATATTTATGGGATGAGGCACTTGAATATCTTATCTTGTAAGGCTTTACTGTGCTATACAATTATCGACACCTATGGACTGGACTGGCCTTGCTGCAAGTGATAATGCAGAGTGAGCACAATCCTTGGAGACAAGGTTATTCTCCCATATACACAATCACATTCAGTTTACTATGCAGGTCATTTTAGAAGTGTGACGAGAGAAACATCTAGGAGTGTTTACCAACAGCGCTACATAAGTATTGGAAATTACAGTTAGTAAACCTCTGAAACAAAAAATGAACAGAGCATATCCTTCTATAATGTGTACTTACCATGACCCAAAGCACCAAGTGTGATTTCTGTCTCGTCACTTATTCCTCTGCTATCTACATGGGTGACTTCTGATGATCTATACTGACACTAGACAATCCCTGGGAGAGAGCCACCCCTCCCCCCTCGCACACAGCAGCCTCAGCTTTTTCCCTGTGAGACCACGTAGAGTGGGGTGTATCCTTTCCCTCCACTCAGGTCTCAGATTAAACTCAGCTCCCTGCTCTATGCTGCTCAGTATATGCAATCAGATCCTCGCTCCCTGTCTTCTGAATCTCAGAAAATCTGTGTAAATTCTGGGCTTTGAACGGCTGTAGAGAAGAGAAGTGCAAATAAACAGGTACAACTTATGTAGGAAGATTTGTTTCATCTTTGTGTATCACCTGAGGCCAGTCACTTCATCACTGGGTATATGTAAGGATTTACAACCACTTTAAACTAACGGTCATGTACTTTTATTAGACAGTTTTCATAGGTATAATATCTTGAGACAATTAGCAGGCATGTTAGAACATTGTTCAATAATAGATAACCTCAGAGATAGGATAAAGAATACCCGAAGCAAAATAATTGAGCAGAAATTACTTTTCTTTTACTAAATTGTAAAATGTTTTAACAAGGAAGTGCAGCATTAAGACGGCTGGAGAACAAAAAGATTAACATCAAGAGCGGCAGATTGTTATATGAGTAAATAAAGCAACTTGAAAAGCAAATTTTCTTTCAGATGAGGTGGGTAAATCAAATCGAGTTGGTGAAGGAGTGGGGGCAAAAAAGTAAACAACCTAAGAAAAAAAAATTATGGGGGGGGGATATGCTCCCCAGCACCCTCTCGGTGCCTTTGCAGCTATGTCACTGAGGACATAGAGGAGCTGATAATGCTGCAACAACTAAAGGAGGGAAAGAAAAGAGGAAAGGGTCAAGAAGAGGGCTTAGGCAGATAGAGGATCAAAGGGGGTAGGGAGAGAGGTGGTGAGGACCTGGCCAGGTGCTGCTGTTCCAAGCAATTTATCACCTCTTGAGAGAGGAACAAATGATCATGGGTGAGATCCTGGTTAAAATCCAGCAAGGAGACTATATTTTGAGGAATTTCGAGTGCGTTCAACATGGATGTAAGTTTTTCATGAATCATCGTGCCCATTATCCTTGAAATTCAGAGTCGGTTGTCGCCATGCTCTTTCGTTTGACCGGGAATATGAAAGAGATCATTTTTCGCTCAGCCCAGGCCAGGTTAGCAAAGGGCCTATGAAGTAATGCTTCCTAGGGCTTGCAAAGTAAGTTGGTATTGAGGACAGAATACAGATATCTACTTGGATCCAAAGACATTGCACCTTGGGACACTGCCACCAGATGTGGTGCATTGTGCCTAGAGTGTTGCCCTCACAGAAGTATAAAGGTTCCTGGGTCATGCACCATGTGAACATCACATGTAGCTGCTGCCGTCCAGATTTTTTTTCCAGTCTGCAATATTTATCTTTTCCACCAAATCATTCTCCCATTTATATTTTGGTTAGGAGTCTTCTAAAGAGAATGCTAGAGCCTGATATAGAAAAGAGATTACGCCACTAGAATGAGTAACCAGGGTCAGCTGAAGCATTTTTAAGCATTAAGTGAATGAAATTAAGTATTGGATGAAGGAGCCTAAAGTTCTCGGTACAAGAAAGTTTCCAGTGTTCACATAAATGTGCAAAAGATTTGACTCCATTAGAAAGAATAAGGTTGTGAATGTGCCTTACACTCGTTAGTAGACCACCAGGTAAAAGCTTGAGGATTTTCTATGGCTGGGAGAAATATAGGGTTTTGGAGAATACCAAGCAGTGGGAGGGGGGCAAAATTAACCTGCAAGAGTATTTGAGTCTCACATTTTCAGTGAATGTTGTAACATAGGATCAATAGGTGGTCAGTAGGACAGGGGAAGCATGAGTCATTTTCTTACATTAATCCAGTGGGTTTATTGAAGGAAAATGACTCGATTCCCCCATCCACACACTTGAGGTGGATGGGGGAATCCTTCCCCCCTGAGCTATTGTATTCTGATAGTGGGTAGATTTCTCCACTGTCAGAATACACTGATCAGCACTGCAGGCTATAGCTGGTAGTACCCATCAATCGAAAATTTACACAAGTGGATCGATAGACAGAGCTTGCTCCATTTCCAGCTTATGTTTATTGCATTTTTACGAGCTGAGGAAAGCTGAATAATGTGGCCCCAGACCACTGCTTTGAATGCTTCCCAAAGTTTAATCGGGGAGGACACCGAATCTTTGTTGTGAGTGAAGTATTTCGTTATCAAATTTCTAAGGGTGTCCAATATTTCAAGGATTGATAGTAGCGAATCATTTAGAGTCCACACAATGTCACAGGGCTTTGGTAATAGTGAGCAACATTAGAGAATAACAGGACCATGGTACGACCAAGGGATAGGGAGAAGTCTTTCTTTGGAAAGTACGGGGGGAGTAGATCATTAAACCCAATTGTGATCTATGCAAATTTACAGATTATGGGGATCTGAGGAATATGTATAATCCTGAAGGAGGGGATTCAGTTCCTGCCATGCATCTATGAGATCGGCCTGCATGAACAGAGATTGAAAACGGACATGGTGTGGGTTGACAGAAGGGTCATTGTGTATAAATTTGTACAGGTTAGGAATGAGGATTACATTTTAGTCCCTAAACAAAAATAGAGTGTCTTTACCATGCATTTCCAAAAGTTCTAAAAGGTGTGAAAAGAAAGTGAGGTGTTTAGAACCCCCCAATACCTCACTTTGAAATAAGGTAGGTAGGTAGCGTCCTTGAGGGTCTGATATCAGCTTCTTACAAGAAGAGAGAGTACAATTGTAAAATGTGATGAGGTTACCTCTCTGTTTTGTGGGAGCAGAAGACCAGTAACTAGGGTGGTAAGACAAGTGGGAATAGCACAGGGCCAAGAATGCGGAAAAGTGAGCCTTTTGAATACAAGCAATGTCTACTTTATGGGCTACTTTATGGGCGCATAGAAAGTTAAATACCTTATGGCATTTGGAAGGGGAATAAATCCCCTGGGTATTAAGGGTGAGCACTTTGAGAACCATGGTTAGTGAAACAGAGGTATGCCACTGATGAGAGAGACAAGAGCTTACCAGGAGAGGGAAGCAGCAGTTCAGCCAGGGCCTCACACCAAGAGACGGGAGTAGAAAAAGGTCCACAGATTAGTGGCGAGAACCCCAGGTAGGGCAAGTAAATACCTCTTGGTGCAGGAGAAAATTCAGTCTTGGGGGTTAAACAAATAGTACAATTTAAAAATAGATTCAAATAGCTATGTAATACAATAAAAAAACAGATGGACCTGCTGCCCCACATAATAGTACTAGCTCAAAAGGTACCTAGGAGAGTGGGAGAGACCATAGTATTTAGAGTATGAGGCTACTTAATTAATCAAGTCTCCTTACTAAGGGATCTTACAGTATTTTTTAGGGGGAGCGGGAGAGAAGATGGGAAGGGAAGAGGGGAGTCAATGGTGAAAATTATCCATACATTGGTGGTCAGTAGGAAGAATTGCAAAAAAATAGACAGCAAAAAATGTAAATTGTGTCATGCTGCTGATTTTTCCAAGTAGAATAATGGTTTTGGCCCTGGAACTATGCAGGTATTATCAAATAGAAGGTTACTCAGGAACAGCTTAAGGAATTCCAGCAATCTCTGAAGGAACCCTGGTTGAGAATGCCTGATTAAGAGGATATAACGCAGTCTTCAAGAGAACTGACCCTAATTTCCTTGTGGGGGTGTGTTCTGTTCTATCATTTGTGAAAATGTTCTTCCAGTCAGGTAAAGGGCTCCTGTTCCTGATATTTTAAATTTAATTTACAGCAGCATCTTTTTTTTTGTAGTTAGCTGAGAACCCAAACCTATCTTCCTTCCTGTGGAAACAAAGAGCTGATGACTGTGTTCCTGCAAGATTTTCTAGAGATCATGAGAGCTTGCAAAGGGATTCCTATGAATACTGATAAGTAGCAAGGGATGCATAAACCAACATTGAGTAACTCTATTGCCAAGATGTTGTTATGTTTTTCAAAGGAGAAGTCTTCAGTAAACTTTCCTGAACATGTAGATGAATTTGTTTCCTGCAGCACTAGAAGAATCTGGGTTTTTAGAAGTAAATGAAGGTTGAGTATTATGGAAGACTGGATATCAGGTGTGCAGGAACTGCATAACTATGTCCAAGATGGAGAGATGTCTTCCTCGTACTAGGTCCTGGGATATTGGAGAGGAGTAGACACCTGGAGGAGGTTGTGAGGCCTCCTGGTTGGAGCTGTGAGACCCAGTTGATCTTCTAAAGATGTATATGTAATTCTAGCCTTAAAAATCATTGTAATACAGGGTGTTTTTGGATAGGATGAGCCTTCTTTGTTGGTCGAAGAAGTGGGGGAATTTCCAACTAAAGTGGATCAGATATGTTTTCCACATTAGGTGCATGCACTGTAAGTAATGTGTGACACTTAGGTATTTATTATCTATTGCAGAGATCACAGTACTCCCCCTGACAATGCCTTTATTCGCTTTTCTCAACAAAAGGATGGAGCCATCTTTGTTCAGACATCATTCACGGTCACCATCTACTTCCTGGACTGAGATATTACCTCAGAGATAACACAATAATGTAAATTCTGGTGCCTGTGCAGTTACTAACTGTGTTCACTATTGTATGACATACTGTACATCATCTCCTACTGCAGCCTTGTGACTTTTAAAAGTTAGTGTTGTAGTCTGATCACCGGGGGTAGAGGAGACTAAGAAAATTCTTTCTCCTGCCTGCAGCAGATAGGTGACATCATCTCAGCCTAGGCAAAGTCACTGACTGGAGCTTAAGGGTAGCATTAAAACTCAGTACTACCAGTATACCTGTATAAAGTTATCAAAGTTGTAAAGAGTTCTAAAACAAAAACTTTTTGTTTTATTTCTAAATATAAAAATCTACTTCTGTTTTGCGGAAAGCAGAGATCTCGCTCAGCAAATAACAGTAGCCGAAGAAATGTATTATTGATAGACATTAAAGGAACGGGTGCAGATTAACACATGGCACTGCAGACACAATGATTAATGATAGAGACAGACCGAGAGAGCAGCGGCTGTGCATGCTGAACATGTTTTTATTCCAAAAAGTGCAAATTAATGCGGTTGGGTCGCTGAAAAACAAAGGCAAAATCTAGCAGTAATGGCACTATAATGTTACTGGCTGCGGAGGAGAGGGATTTAAGAGTCATTATTTCAAATGATGATTAATCCCTTCCCTGCTCCGCAGACCGAGAGAGTGTATGGGAAACTGTTTTTCTGGCAATAAACTCCTGCAAGCACCGAGATCTCTAGAATATTAGTGGATAAAAAAACAAACCCAAATACACATTACAGTCATTCATTACAGAATTAAATATTGTTAAAGTCTGCAAATGATTCTGTTAGAAATGGAAGGAATATTGATTGATTTATGTTATGTTTTAAGTGTTTTTTTAAAAGATTTCTGGATGGGTGATTTGTCTATGGGAAATTTCTATCTTCTAATTTTCAGTACTGACCTACTTTATTGAGCACCCCGTTGCCATGCATGTTGGGTGGGTTCAGTGTCTGTAATATATTAAAGATATTCTGGATTTTTTAGAGCACATCCAGGGCTTTTTTGCCGTGGGAGCACGGGGGGAACGTAGTTCTGACACCTCCAGCACTGAATGTATGTAATGGTAAGGGGTGCTGGGGGAACGCTGGATGGTCTATTGTTGCTGGCTGCTGGTGATTTATTTTCTCTTGTGGGAATCTATTTTTGCTGGGGTAGTCTATTGTTGCTGGAGTGGTCTATTGTTGCTGGCAGAGGCTCTATTGTTGCTGGGGGGTCAATTGTTGCTGGAGTGATACTGGTAAGGGAGGGGTCTATTGTTGCTGGCTGCTGGGGATTTATTTTCTCTTGGGGGAATCTATTTTTGCTGGGGTAGTCTATTGTTGCTGGAGTGGTCTATTTTTGCTGGCAGAGGCTCTATTGTTGCTGGGGGGTCAATTGTTGCTGGAGTGATACTGGTAAGGGAGGGGTCTATTGATGCTGGCTAATGGAGGGCCTATTATTGCTGGCTCCTGGGAGATCTATTGTTACTCGCAGGGGTCTATTGTTGCAAAGGTGGATCTATTGTTGCTTGGGGAGTTGGTATTTTTTTGCAGGGTTCTATTGTTGATAGGGCAGTCTATTGTTTCAGGGGATCTATTTTACCACTTTTCTTGCTATCATTAACACATTCCATACAAATTACATAGCAAAATGATACTTGGTTCTGTGTCTCTAAAAGGGGTTGTACTGGAAGGTGGGTAGGGGTGGAGACAAGGGGTGACTTGGAAGGAGGGGAGTATCAGCACCTATTCACTGAGAAAAAAAGCCTTGAGCACACCCATTATTAAAACCTTCTGCCACTAATATAAAAGCTGGCTGGCTTCACAGTTGTGCGTAGCAGTAACCTATGGTGTTACTGCAATACACATGAGGGCACAGAACTAAGTGGCTTGTGTGACATTAATTTAGAATAGCACCCCAATGTAAAACAAACAATACAGCTGAGTGGTGAACAGAGTCCGATTGCAAGACCAGTATTCATGCCCTCAGTCAACTACTGGCCGGGTTTAAACAGTTATTTTCTGTGTGTAGCACCCTTGTCCCTAGAATAGGGCTACAGGTAAATTTAGTTGTGCTGGGTGGTAGCCAGCCTGGCTAATCTGTAGTGTTTAGTGATTACATGACTTCTGTATTCCATTCATTTGTGACTTCTCCCTTTTGTCAGTAGGTTGCACTGTTGCTTTTGACATTAGTATGATGAGCTACAGTACATTTCAGCTATGGATAAACTTACTTTTCTCAGCCAGTCATATTTTCTGTGATACATGCTGGTAAAAGCTATTTGACAGAAAGAAGTCAGGTGATCAGGGTCAGTCTTCTAGCCCAAGGCTTCGGCCTGGGTGGATGTGTGTACAGTTCCTAGCTGCTAAGCCTGAAGCCTGAGGCCTATCCAGGTGGCTGCTGGTTGCTAGGCCTATCCGAGGCCTATCCGGGTGTTCGAGTTTATGCAGAGGAAAGCCTGCCAAAGATCCAGAAATTATTCTAGAGGGATGGAATTCTAAAGAAGCACCAGGGCTGACCCTCTATGAGCAGGAGGCTATGAAGTGGCTGGGACCACTTCAAGAGAGAACTCATCCAAATGGAATCTGTGCATGAAGCAGTGAGTAAAGTTCAGTTACTAGGGGAGACAGCCTGTCCTACAAAGTACAGATGTGTTGGTTCAGCTTAAAGGCTTTTATCCCTGTATTGCTGTCTGTTCCACCTCACCTATTTTTGTCTAAGGAGTCTGCCAATCTTCCTGTTGCTGATCGTTTTTAAGGGTGCCCTGTGTACTGTCCCCTCCCACATTTTTCCTGTTCTGAGAAATAAACTTCTCTATTGTTTAAAGCATAAAAGTGATTGGAGCCCAATTTCTATTTTGTCCATCACCTACCATGCCCACAAACCTGCACCCTGAGAAGTCAGCCATCCCTACCCCCGGTAGTCACCATCAGGCTCCCGGAAAATCGGGGTAGACACTACATGTGTATTAATTGACAGATAGACATGTCTTTGTAAAAGTGGGGTGCTCCTCAGCCCCCACCTGATCTCCATCTTGTACAAATGGGCCCTTAGATCCCAAAGGGCTTCTGTGCTGCTGCATACTGCACAAGTGGCATTTCCCCCTTCAAAAAACTGCCAAGCAATATCCCTGTGTAGCCACATACTGCAATGGACATACCGTACGTTGTGGCCTGCTGAGTTTCTAAAAAGCTGAAGGTGCATTTTTTTCTTGCACTGAGGTGATCGACCAGTCTATTCGAAGGATAAGTGCGGGATTGTAAAAAAATAAACTTACATGCTTACCTACCTGATGCAGCATCCAATGCTACAAGCTGTCCCCTGCTGGCTCTAACACCGAGGACTGAGCGATCATGTGACTGCTGATTGTAAGCATATCCACATTTTTTACTCTTATGACATTTTCAAGTTTCATTCAGGCATAATATGAATTCTGTGGATGAAAGCACAACAGGTTCAACAAAACATCGATTGACATGCTTCTTGATATGGATATAATACTGCTATTGAAAGCTTTTCATTGTAATGTGTCTCAAGGTCAGATTCATTAAATGGTTCCCAGCTGTTTGGAAAAGTGTGAATCATCCTGGATCTTGAGGATGGTATGAACATGGCCTTTTAGAGAGGTGCTAAAATACATCAAATACCTTTATGTTCCATAATTAATATACTATATATAAATACAGTCATGTTGTTTCCTGCCATAAAAGAGCTTCCAGTTCATTGACCCTACTACAGCCACACGAGCACAAACTCAAGGACCAATATCGGAGTAGGGGGCACCATAATACTATAATAATTTCCCTCCAGCAAGGAAGGAGGGCAATCAGTCTCAATGCAGATAGTACTTATTGCTGGAATTGACCTCTCAAGAGAAGGGCAAGAGTGATGACCACTAACATGACATTGTGATGGCCACCATTTTGACTGTAGACAAATTGTGTGGGAAGGGGCAGCAACTCCTTCATTATTGTCTGGGGTCCTAAACAGATTCACATACTTCCCAAGTTTTTGAGATGGGAAAGAGGGACACCTATGAACAAAAGTATGTAGGCATAGGACACACCTCCTGCCATGCCCCCTTAAAGAAGAATTATACAAAAAAAATTATTAGTTAAACTCACAAGTGTTTTTTTTTAAATGTACAAATGCAGCAATTTACAAATTGGATGAAAAGTTTAGCAAAGGAAAACACTTTTTAAAAGCTAAAAAGTTCATTATATATACAACTGTATAGATCAGACCAAAATGAGAGACAAATGAGGAAGAATGAGGGACAGAGGGACATTGCTCCAAATCAGGGACAGTCCCTCGAAATCAGGGACAGTTGGGAGCTATGGATTTATTTACAATCTCTAAGTCTTTCCTTCCCATTACTTTTTCCATTTTGTTGCCTGAAAATTCAGCTTGTTGCAGAATTATTGGGCTTACTGAGAATAAAAATCTGAGATTTTGAGATATTATATGAGATTCTGAACCAAGGCTTTTAGGTGTGTAGCTCAGTTATTCTCAACCAGAGTTCCGTGGAACCTTAGGGTTCCTCCAGAGGTTGCTAGGGGTTCCTTCAGAATTGGGCAATTGCCAATTACTGCCTCTCAGATAAGTTCCCACTCACATCATTGATCTTTTTAGCTATCTGTAAGGAGGTAATTCTTCCCAATGACCAAAAGTTTAAGGACCATTCTTCCCACTGACCATCACACTAATGTATCATGAGTTGTAGATTTCACATTTTTAGAAGGGGTTCCCGAGACCAGAAAACTATTTCAAGGGTTCCTCTGTGTTGAAAAAGTTGAGAAAGGCTGGTCTAGCTTCTTATCTGTGCCAAAAATCGACTATATTGTACCGCCATTTTAAAGTGAACCTGTACTTTGTCTCCACCAATCAAATTAACTAGCATGCTACATAGCAGGTTCCCAATCTACCTTCAATGCACTCCTCCTGGCTTGATATGCCATCCTAAACTTACCCCAAATTCCTAAACTTTTACTGAACAGTGGATCATCTATCTAACAATCAACTTCTGTTGACTGGAGATGTCTATACACTGATCAAAATGTGGCTGGTACCTGCTGAACCTGACAAATTTTGATTTGTCTGTCTCCAGTTGTGGTCATAGCAAACTAGCGATTTATTTAAATGGATGGGCTGTTCTTTTATTGCAAGTATAGACATTCTGGAAGTTCTTGGGTACACTGGAAGAGGTCTAAAGAATACAGATATTACAATTTTAAAATGACAGTACATAAAAAATAATCAAATACACATAAAAAATATACAAAGAATAGTGGGCTGTCTCACTTTTGCACCTAAATTCCTATTTTAACCCCTGAAACTCTTTGATGAGCCAGCTGCAAATAGCATATAAACTACATACACCTAGTGAAAATCAATTTGTAAGCAATTTTTTGTTATGCCCACCAAAAATTGTTCTTATGATAACATTGGAAGGACAAAGAGACAGGAAGTGATGTCAGGCACAGACAGGAAGTGAGAGGATATCCTGCGGGCTGACACGGAAGAGGTGACTGTTGCAACTTTATCTAGTGGAAGTGATTCTCCCCAGGAGGGGCAGAGGGATCTGGATACCCCAGTGTTTGATGAGCCAAGGTGGAGGTGTCTGCTCTGGATACAGCCAGTACACTCACTACAGGCGTTTTACCCCTGCAGGGTGCAAGAATCTGGTGAGTGGGGAACTGAAGGAGAGCACGGAAATCATTGATTGCACACCTGCGGCTAAACCCAGGCATGAGTCACCTGAAATGTTGCTATTTTTGCACTACTTGAGATGGAACTTTAATGTTGATTTTATTTATCGTTTCCATCTTTTCCATCTTTTGACACTTTTTCACTGGACTTTTTATTTTTATTTTATTTTTTATGATAATCAATTTTTCATTAATTTAGAGGAATTTGCACAAGCATCATATACTGTTTGGAATGAATTATTAAGGATGAAATTTGGTGTTTTAGATGATCTGATGAGAGCACCACTACTTTTTGCACTCTTTGCACATTTATTTTAGGACTGAGTGTTAGATATATTGTTGCAAAAAGCACAATTAACAGAGTGACAATAGTACACTACCCAATATATGTCACAAGGTGAGCACATTCCCTATGACTTTTATCTCACATTAGGGAATCACTCATTACACATTTGAGAAGAGTGATCCATTGGGGAATCACCCTTCAGGTGACGGGAATAACTACCACCCATACATTTCATATTCACCTGGGAGGAGTGATTCACTGGAGAGAATGACTCTTGAGGTGATGAAAAGCCACCTGTAGCAATTATAAACCACCTATTGCATACTCACCTGGGAAAAGTGACTCACTGTTGAGGATAACTCTTCAGGTGACGGGCAGCGCCACCCACCCCTACATACACACAACCTCTAATTGGAAGGACAACGTTTTAGTGAGTCGGGTAAAAAAAAATCCCTAGGGTCCATTAGCACTTTTGCATTGCTGTAAAGCGTGCCTAGCCCTAATGCACTGTAGCACAGCATGCATGTTAGTGAATTACTGTGGCATTAATTCTGAAAGGCACCCATATGCACACTGCAACATATGGTGACATTCATGGTGTGCTGCATTGGGAAAAAAAGGCTAAGGTTCAGTTTTTGATGTCCTGGAATGCATTATTATTATTACAAGATATACATTATCTCACAAAAGTGAGTAGACCCCTCACATTTTTGTAAATGTTTTATTATATCTTTTCATGTGACAACACTGAAGAAATTACACTTTGCTACAATATAAAGTAGTGAGTGTACAGCTTGTATAACAGTGTAAATTTGCTGTCCCCTCAAAATAACTCAACACACAGCCATTAATGTCTAAGCCTGAAAATTCCCAAATTGGGCCCAAAGTGTCAATATTTTGTGTGGCCACCATTATTTTCCAGCACTACCTTAACCCTCTTGGGTATGGATTTCACCAAAGCTTCACAGGTTGCCACTGAAGTCCTCTTGCACTCCTCCATAATGACATCATGGAGCTGGTGGATGTTAGAGACCTTGAGCTCCTCCACCTCCATTTGAGGATGCCTCACAGATGCTCAATATGGTTTAGGTCTGGAGACATGCTTGGCCAGTCCATCACCTTTACCCTCAACTTCTTTAGCAAGGCAGTGGTCGTCTTGGAGGTGTGTTTGGGGTCGTTATCATGTTGGAATACTGCCCTGCGGTCCAGTCTCCAAAGAGAGAAGATCATGGTCTGCTTCAGTATGTCACAGTACATGTTGGCATTCATGGTGCCCTCAATGAAGTGTAGCTCCCCAGTGCCGGCAGCACTCATGCAGCTCAAGACCATGACACTCCCACTACCATGCTTGACTGTAGGCAAGACACCATTGTCTTTGTACTCCTCCTCTGGTTGCCGCAACACACACTTGACACCATCTGAACCAAATAAGTTTATCTTGGTCTCATCAGACCATCTGAACCAAATAAGTTTATCTTGGTCTCATTAGACCATAGGAGTGTAATACCAGTAGTACTGACAGGCTGACTCCCCACCGCTTCAACCTCTGCAGCAATGCTTGTAGCACTCATACGTCTATTTCCCATAGACAACATCTGGATATGACGCTGAGCATGTGCACTCAACTTCTTTGGTTGACCATGGCGAGGTCCGTTCTCAGTGAAACCTGTCCTGTTAAACCGCTGTATGGTCTTGGCCATGCTGCAGCTCAGTTTCAGGGTCCTGGCAATCTTCGGATAGCCTAGCCATCTTTATGTAGAGCAACAATTCTTTTTTTCAGATCCTCAGAGAGTTCTTTGCCATGAGGTGACATGTTGAACTTCCAGTCACCAGTATGAGAGAGTGAGAGCGATAACACCAAATTGAATACACCTGCTCCCCATCCACACCTGAGACCTTGTAACACTGAGTCACATGACACCGGGGAGGGAAAATGGCTAATTGGGCCCAATGTGGACATTTTCACTTAGGGGTGTACTCACTTTTGTTGCCAGTGGTTTAGACATTAATGGCTGTGTGTTGAGTTATTTTGAGGGGACAACAAATTTACACTGTTATGCAAGATGTACACTCACTACTTTACATTGTAGCAAAGTGTAATTTCTTCAGTGTTGTCACATAAAAAGATATAATAAAATATTTACAAAAATGTGAGGGGTGTACTCTTGTGCAGCGTTTTACAAAATTAACACAATTTGCATTAACACCTGACATTACATGCATGATCGTGCATATTGTACGTTAACACACCACAACGTGTTAAGCATTTTTTTTTATGTTTAGAACCACTAAGCCAAATTTTTAGATTACTTTTGCTTTAAAAGTGTTTTTTTTGTTGTTGTATTCATCTTGTAATGCACATAGTACTGCTTTGTCTTTTGTATAATCATAAGCGGGTGAAATGAGCACATCTTTCATATTTGCCGCAGCCTTGTCTGGGAAGTCTTGCATCACAGTTATTCCGTCAAACCAGGACAGCTGTTCGATTAGTCCTAATCACATATATTCCCCTGTGAAGCCTGGAGGTATAATATACATCTGCAGAGGCACTACAAAGGAGTCTAGCCATGCTTCTAACAAGGTATTGCTGTAACCCATGCTGAGCTCTGTTCCTTTGACTTGCTCTGATGTCCCTCATTGACCATACAAAGCAGGCTTTCTCAGTGTGCATGGGGGCCAAGGTTAACTGGGGGAGGATGGAATAAACCAGAGCTGAACTATCAAAGACATCACAATACAGAGAATGAAGGGCAAAACTTTTAGTGGCTTACAGTAGTGGAGCTGCCTTTCGGAACCCCTTGTATGCATCCTATTTGGACACAAATAAAGCATGTGCAGATATACCCAGAATTAAAGTGGAAGTAAAGCCAAGGAAGCTGCCATCTTGGCCTCTGTTTTATCTACAACTGCCATGATGCTGCACATGTGATCAGGTATGACACCAGCCATTGGATGGTTTGACAGCTTGGTTGAGAGAACAACCAATGGGAGTGTTACATTTCCGGCACATGCCTGTTTTATGGTTGAGTTTACTTCTGCTTTAACTGCAAAGTGTTGGGAGCTTAACATAGAACTCTGTGCAAATATAAAACAAAATAATTTACTGCAAATATTTATTCAGTAAAAAAATGTTACATATATTTAAAGTTGAACTTTTGCATTGAAATTAAAATAAAATGTAAATATAAACTACCTGTGTTGATGCCCATAGACACACTCCTAAACCCTATGGACAGCCTTCCCAGAAGAGTTGAAGCTGTTATAGCTGCAAAGGCCAGCTCAGTATTAAACCCTACGGACTAAGACTGGGATGCCATTAAAGTATATATAGTTCAGACCAATGCCCCTAAAATGCTATGTTGTGTGTTGCATGTTCTTAACCCCTACAATCTTTATGCTATGTTATACATAACAGCCTTCCGACCACAATACTCTATCTTGTACATTGCATGCTCCTGACCAAAGTGTTTATTCTCTCAACAATTGCGGATTACCATGTAATCCCTAATTATTTTAATTAAATTCTTAAGGTGGGCTCAAACAAAGAATTAACTCTGACTTGTGTACAGAAAATCATATGTAATGGATTAGATTAATTTCTAAAAATTATAATTTTTCCTGAAGTTTTTGTGTCTGTGAGATGCTCTCTTGTATCACAGTCATTTAGACAACATTTTGTGGGCACAAGGACTATAGCCTATGGGTGCAGTGTACACTGACCACTATTCAGGTCAATATGTTTCTATTCCTATTTTGTCTAAAACATAACAAAGCATATACTACAATCCATGAGCTGTGAAGCAATGACAATTGTTTTGGCCACACTCCCACATAGTTGGTGAGTGGTATGCATTGTATAATACATTTTTCTTCTCAGACCCTGCAAGGTGCTCCTCCTAATTATTTTAAAATGTTGGCAACGATCTATATACTGTATAGCTCTGTGGTGGGGATGCTAAGTTCAGCAGAAGCATTTATTGATTGCTTACATTGGTGTTTGTTTTTTTTAACTGCCGAAACATCAGTAGACCTTAGATTTCAGCACAACCGCTCTGGCACAGTGGATCTTGTCATCGTTAGGATGTGATTTCTTCCTCACTATGACTTAAGCCATAGATCAGTTGCTTGAAACATGTTGAACCATCAGTGTAAATAATAGATGCCTCTATGAACCCCAGACATTGAGCCTAAAATGCCTCTGTTCCCCTCCAGATCCCATCTGAACCCAGAACCTTCAGTCTGAAGTGCTTCTGTTACCCTCCAGACCCAGGAAGAACCCAGCACCTTCAGCCTAAAATAGCTCTGTTGCCCTTCATACCCTACCTGAACCCAGGATCTTTAGCCTAAAATGCCTCTCTTACTCTCCAGATCTCACTTTAAGTCAGTACCTTAAAGTGGTTGTAAACCCTTAGATTAAGGCTTACCTGTAGGTCCAAGAAATATCTCCTAAACCTATACGGTTTAGGAGATATTTGCCCGAAGACAGGCACCGCTGTCTACGGCGCATGCGCCATAGACAGTGGCGCGCAGGCGCACTGAGCGCGGCATCATCAACAACGAAGATGCCGCGCGTGTCGGCTCCCGTGCGCATACGCGGGAGTGACGTCATCACGGCTTCGCCGAATGACAGCGGCAGAGCTGCGAGACCCCACCAAGAAGATGGATGCGCCGGACTACAGGGGACAGCGGTGACTTCGCTGGCCCCTGTGTCAGGTAAGTGACACATAATGGACTACTATGTGATGCATAGTAGTCCATTATGCTTTGCCTTTTCAGGGAATGAAAGAGGAAGTAAACCCATTAGGGATTACTTCCTCTTTAAGCCTAAAATAAATCTGTTACCATCCAAACCATGTCTGAATCCAATACCTTTAGCCTAGAATGCCTATTTTACCCTCAAGATCCCAATTTATCCCAGCTCCTTCAGCCTAAATGCCTCAGTAACCCTTCAGACCCAATTTGAACCCAGCTTCTTCAGGCTAAAATGCCTCTGCTACCCCCCAGTCACTGTCTGAACCCAATACCTTCAACCAAAAATGTCTCTGTTTATCCCCAGACCCCATTTAAACCTAATATCTTCAGTCGAAAATGTCTCTGTTCTGCTCCAGACCCTATCTGGACGAAATACCTTAAGTCTAAAATGCCTTGGTTACCTTCCAGACCATGTGAGAACCCAGCACTCTTGGTATAAAATGCCTCTGTTACCCTCCAGGCCCTGTCTGAACTCAGCACTTTCAGCCTCAATGCATCTCAGAAAGATCCCCTGCTTACCCATCGACACAAACAATCCTACTGGAAATGTAACATATTTCTGTCATCAAATAGAAAGATAGAAGGGATAGACTAGAGGGGGAGTACTTAGGCATTTTACAGAGTTGAGAAGCAGAGGAAGGATTCAGCTATGTTATAATTCTCTCTCAAAAAAAAAAAAGAAGAAAAGTATGAGCAATGACACACCCAAAAGTACAAATGTAAATAAATATTTCATTAAATAATACTATAAAAATGATGTACCCAACATGCTTTGGGGTGTCAAAGCTGCCTCCTTCATCAGGGTTTAAAGTGTTTTAAGCGGAGTTCCACCCAAAAATGGAATTTCCGTTTTAAGTGATGGTGACCCCCTGACATGCCACATTTGGCATGTAGTTTTTTTGGGGGGGGCGGATACCCTCTTTTTAGAGGCATCCAGCTCCCACTTCCTCCCAGGGCTCCGTGGCACCGGAAGGAAGTTCACCTCTCCCCCCTCCCTCCCTGCAATCTTCTGGGACATGTCACAGCCAGATTCCAGAAGATTGTCCGGCCATTCACAGCATGCAGCGAGGCTCGTGTATGCACAGTGCATGCCCAGCTGTGAACCTTCACAGCCAGGCACCCACAGTAAGAATGCCGGCACTGCGGAGAGGAGAGGGAAGGGAATGGGGAGAGGAGAGGAGCTTTAAATGAAATTGGTGTTGTAGAAGTAGGAAGAGATAACCCAGCTGCTGCACACCTTACCTGTCCCGAGTTGGGGTGAAACGCGTTGGGGCCATGGTTTGGATAAACAAAGCTTCTTTTACCTGCTAACCACTGAGCCCAGCCACCGCACACCTCACCCGACCTATCTCTTCCTCCTTCTACAGCGTGCTTTGGGTCTGGAAAAACCTTTGCCCGGCATGCACCCTCACTACCCAGCGGCATCCAATTCATCTGACTTATTAGCCCAACCGGGGGGCCACTAAACATTTATCATGGATCAAAATGAAATTTGAACTTAGGTTGTTGGAGATGTTTGTATCCAACACGTTTTGAGGTCTTGACGGTCCCTCCTGGGAGGGCACTAAATAAAAGTGTATTGTGAATGGGCATAGTGCTTGCTGTAGGTTGTTCTCAGAGACCCTTCTTTGTACAGGAGCTGTCTATCAATTTAAATCCATCAACTTCACACTACCCTATGAAATTAGATCTATTCTAAGGTTTGAGCACCACCTACCTACAAGCAGGTAAATTATACCAAAAGCTGTACACAGTGAATAGTGTCGCCACCTTCCTGGAATTACAATTAATTTTGTAAGGTAAAATAGTATACATATATATCTATTTCAACTTTGTATGTAGTTGCCTGATAGGAGTTCCATCTAAAGTTATCTCTAGCACTTGTTATGTGTAACTCTGAAAAGTTTTTTTTTTCTTGTTTTTTTTTTAATAAAGTTGATTAGAGACCTAACTTTTTACAGGTGGGTTGCCAAAGCACAGTGTATGCTAAACAATTGTAATTAGTTTTTTATTCATCCTATGGAGAGAAACTATAAGATGGGGGTAGAACGTTGTCACCCCAATAACAGAAAGATTTAAACTGTGTATATAGTGTATATATTTTTTTAATTTTGAAAATGAGTAGGGATGTAATTAAAACCTCCTGTTGGCTTTCATTTCTGCCTATTTAACTGCTAGGTAGAAACACCCTTCTTCTTTGTCCCGGTCATCAAAACTGGAAGGACAAAGAAAATTCAAAATATTGGGGGAGATTTACTAAAACTGGTGCACTCAGAATCTCATGCAGCTGTGGATAGTAACCAATCCGCTTCAAACTTCAGCTTGTTTAATTAAGCTTTGACAATAAAACCGGGAAGCGGATTGGTTACTATGCACCGCTGCACCAGATTCTGTGTGCACCAGTTTTAGTAAATCTCCCCCAATTGTCTCATAAGCAATAGGTTATGTGAAATCTTCATGTGCTGCTATGACAACCGGCTTAGGCTAAGCTTAGCTATGTGAATGGGAGGTAAAAATGCTTGGTTGAGCTACATTTTTAGCATCCCCAACCTCCATCCCATAAACTGCTATGGCAGCAGATGCAATACTTTGCTTTGTGATATGGAACACTGCATAATGTCAGACCTAGTGAATAGGGACAGGAAGGGTGGGTGTTCAAATAAAAAGTCTTTAAAAAGCACCAAGGACAGTTTCTGCTCTTCTGAACCAGGTCTTGAGTAACCTAATGTACATATAAAAAAAAAAAAAACAGAAGAGGGCGCCACCATCTAAGTGCAGACAGTTACTTTAATAAAAAATGATTAAAAGACCAGATTGCACTCACCGCATAAATTAAAAGGTCAGCATGTCAAAAGGTCAGCATGTCAATGAATCCAGGAGCAAAAACTATCCAACATTTTGCCATTGTTGGGCAGCAAGCCTACCAAATGCAACCCCCTTTTTTTTTAAAACATATTTTTATTGAAAGTTTCATGATACAGTTATCAAATCAGCTGACGGTGTGTAAGCCCTTGTACACACGGTTGGAGATTCGGACGGAATGTGTCCTATCGGACCGTTTTGTCAGATAATCCGACTGTGTGTGTGTGTGTGTGTGGTCTTCATCGGACTGTTTCCGTCGGAGTATCCAACGGACCAAGTTTTCCAACTTGTCTATAAAATTTTCCGACAAAATGCTCCTATCGGACATACTCTGATCATGTGTAGCCTACTCCGACGGACAAAGTGCTACGCATGCTCAGATCAAATTCCTAGACCAAAGCTATTGGCTACTAGCCTGAACGTAGTCCCGTCGTAACAAAATAACGTCACCACGTTATGTACAATCGGATTTTCCGACAACTTTATCCGACCGTGTGTATGCAACAGTTTCGAACAAAATCCGTCGGACAAAATCCCACGGATTTGGTTGTCAGAATGTCCGACCGTGTGTACAAGGGCTCAGACAAAAAAATCAACTGATCTAACAGGCTAAGGTTATAAATCCGCCCGATTATTAACAGCAAAACGAGGGAGGGTAGGGAAGGTAGAGAGGGACAAAAAAAAAAAAACAGGGGGGAGGGGGTGTATACCTGCATGCATCTGAAATAAGTCAACTCAGTTATAGAAAGAAACAGTGGCTACTGTGGTTAAAGTATAACATGAACCCCTCAGGAGTGAAAGTTTCCTACCTCAGGTATGTATTAGACAAAGAGCCCGAAAGGATTAGAGGGAGTACAGAAAGATATTCGCATGTTTCCTAATTTAAAAGTCCAACTAGACGAGGGGTGGCCTTCTGAGGTTACAGAGATACCAGCAGAGGAGTACTGGGCTGCTGAGGACAGGGAATGCCCTGCGTGGTCGGTAGTTTGAGTTTCCCCAGCATATTGGTAGTATTATGCTTCAAATACCAGTCGGTGTATCGGAAGGGGTAGATGAGAGATGCAATGTCCCCTGGACAAAAGGTGTGTTCTATGTATCTTCTCCATCTGGTGAAGAAGCGGGCAGTAGATTGGAAGTGTGAGGTCATGGTGTCCAGCCTTTCTATGTGGAATAGGGAGAGTAGGGCTTGTTTTACCCCTTGTAGACATGGTGGAGTCAAATTAATCCAGTGGTTCATGATAGTTCTGCGAGCCGCCAGAAGACAGATGCTCCAGAAGACAGATGCGTGACCATTGGGTAAGGGTGGGAGGTTGTGTTTGTGCCAGCGGAGATATCGGTGGTTCACAGCTAAACAAGCAGATAAGTGGGTCTTTGGGCAGGCTTAGTTTGGTGACTGCCAGTATGTAGTCAATCACTGAGTCCCAAAAGGTGGAGATTAGAGTGCATTCCCAAAGGCGATGTATCAAGGTGGGGTGGTCCAGAGAGCACCATGGACATTTTGCTTGGGAGGGATCCAAATTGTTGGTGTGGTATGTGAATAATCTTAAATTGGGTTTCCCTCCATTTTTCAATGCAACCCTTTTAAGTGAATAGAGAAGCGCCGCGAATGCTCTACAGTCGTGTGCAATGCACATGGTTGCGGGGCATTCGCTTGGCAAAAATGGAGGGTTAAAATAGCGTTGACGAGAAATCACATTGCCTCCTCTGTCTGTTAATTGCCTCTGAAAAGTGATCCGAACACAGGTGCTAAATGTAACCTCAGAGGGAATTTCTTCTTACCCTGTAGAGAATTCCTCTAACATCCTGTTGCATTTCAAGGGCAGGAGACCTCCCTAATTGGACAGATACAGCAGAAAATAATCTGATAGGCGTTTATCTAAAAAAAAAAAAAAAAAAAAAAGCACAAAATAACTATTGGCTATACAGTACTTTGCAAAAGTATTCACCTCCTTGGCATTTTTCGTGTTTTGTTGCCTCACAACCTGGAATTAACATGGATTGTTTGAGGATTTACATCATTTCATTTACAGAACATGCCCACGAATTTGCTTCACAATAAAAAAAAAAAACTTCAAACAACAAATAGGACAAAATAACAGAAAAAGTCAATGTGCATAACTATTCACCCCCCTTAAAGAGGGATTCCACCAAAAACCCCCAAAAAAATATTAAAAGCCAGCAGCTATAAATACTACAGCTGCTGACTTTTAATAAATGGACACTCACCTGTCCCAGGGTTCCAGCGATGCTGCCAGTCGAGGCCGATCGATCGCTCGGCTCTCGGCTGCTGCCGCCACCATTCTAGGTGAGGGAATCAGGAAGTGAAGCGAATCGGCTTCACTTCCCGGTTCCCTACTGCGCATGCGCGAGTCGTGCAGCGCAATAGGAAATCTCCGCGCTGTCACTGGGACCCGTGTGTGTCCCAGCAGACAGCGCGGCAGGGCAGGAAATGGCGTAGACTCCCAAGGGAGTCTATGCCCGGAAGTGGGTGCCAATTGTGACACCGGAGGGGGGGGGGGGGTTCCGATCAGCGGAGGTTCCACTTTAGGGTGGAATCCCGCTTTAAGTCAATACTTTGTAGAGCCACCTTTTGCGGCTATCACGGTGTGAATTTGTTGTCCCCTCAAAACAACTCAACACACAGCCATTAATGTCTAAACTGCTGTCAACAAAAGTGAGTACACGCCTAAGAGAAAATGTCCAAATTGGGCCCAAAGTCTCAATATTTTGTGTGGCCATCATTATTTTCCAGCACCGCCTTAACCCTCTTGGGCATGGAGGTCACCAGAGCTTCACAGGTTGCCACTGAAGTCCTCTTCCACTCCTCCATGATGACATCACAGAGCTGGTGGATGTTAGAGACCTTGCGCTCCTCCACCTTCCGTTTTGAGGATGCCCCACAGATGCTCAATAGAGTTTAGGTCTGGAGACATGCTTGGCCAGTCCATCACCTTTACCCTCAGCTTCTTTAGCAAGGCAGTGGTTGTCTTGGAGGAGTGTTTGTGGTCATTATCATGTTGGAATATTGCTCTGCGGCCCAGTCACTGAAGGGAGGGGACCATGCTCTGCTTCAGTATGTCACAGTACATGTTGGCATTCATGGTTCCCTCAATGAACTGTAGCTCTCAAGTGCCAGCAGCACCCATGCAGCCCCAGACCATGACATCCCCACCACCATGCTTGACTGTAGGCAAGACACACTTGTCTTTGTACTCCTCACCTGGTTGCCACCACACACGCTTGACACCATCTGAACCAAATACGTTTATCTTGGTTTCATCAGACCACAGGACATGGTTCCAGTAATCCATGTCCTTAGTCTGCTTGTCTTCAGCAAACTGTTTGCGGGCTTTCTTGTGCATCATCTTTAGAAGAGGCTTCCTTCTGGGATGACAGCCATGCAGACCAATTTGATGCAGTGTGCGGTATATGGTCTGAGCACTGACAGGCTAATCCCCCCACCCCTTCAACCTCTGCAGCAATGCTGGCAGCATTCATACGTCTATTTCCCAAAGACAACCTCTGGAAATGAGGCTGAGCAAATGCACTCCACTTCTTTGGTGGACCATGGCGAGGCCTGTTCTGAGTGGAACCGGTCCTGTTAAACCACTGTATGGTCTTGGCCACCTGGCTGCAGCTCAGTTTCAGGGTCTTGGCAATCTTCTTATAGCCTAGGCCATCTTTATGTAGAGCAACAATTCTCTTTTTCCAGATCCTCAGAGAGTTCTTTGCCATGAGATGCCATGTTGAACTTTCAGTGACCAGTATGAGAGAGTGAGAGTGATAACACCAAATTTAACACACCTGCTCCCCATTCATACCTGAGACCTTGTAATACTAATGAGTCACATGACACCGGGGAGGGAAAATGGCTAATTGGGCCCAATTTGGACATTTTCACTTAGGGGTGTACTCACTTTTGTTGCCAGTGGTTTAGACATTAATGGCTGTGTGTTGAGTTATTTTGAGGGGACAGCAAATTGACACTGTTATTCAAGCTGTACACTCACTACTTTACATTGTAGCAAAGTATATTTTTTTAAGTGCTGTCAAATGAAAAGATAGAATTAAATATTTACCAAAATGTGAGAATGTACGCACTTTTGTGAGATACTGGATATCTGCAGTGTTTTCTTATCTCTCTCTTCAAAGCACTAAGTCCCGTAGCTTTCTCTTGCTACGTTCTTCTATTATCAGCATGATAACTTTTGACAAGTTCTCAGCCACGTGATAAAACCAGGCTAAATTCTGTGTCAGGGTGGGTGCTATAAATAGATTAGCAGAGAGCTGGTCTATTCACAGCACAGCTCTGCATTGTTTCTTACTTTTTCTGCTTATGTGGAGAGGGGGTGTGTGCCTTTCCTCCAATCAGCTGTCTCACAGTGTATGGCAAGAATCCACACCCACAAGTGAATCAGGAAGAGAAAATTCTAACACTATGTACACACTTTCTAAACAGTATATAAAGCTGAAGGCAGCAGATATACATGTAAAGCTTATGTAGGCGGATTTGTTTCATCTTTGTGTATCATCTGAAGCTGTTCACTTCACTGGGTATATGTGAGGGTTTACATCCACTTTAATGTGAATGTTTCTGTATCCTGTAGCAGCAACATACAGAACAATGTACATATACAGTGTGTATATATATATATATATATATATATATATATATATGAAGCTGGAGCTCTCTACGGAGTTGACTGTCCAAATAAATACACTTGATTGTGGACCGGGGCCATTTATAGATTCTGCGGTTCTCCAAGGTCAATCTTGATACCCTTAATAATTTATTTAAAGAGTACATCACTTCTTATAACACACCAAACTGAATGCTTAGGCTGGTAGACTCTACAGCACAAAACCTCACACCCTTGAAATGACAGTTTGGAAGCACGTAGCGCTCGCTGCATTGGTGGGCAGATGTTAAAGGTAATTAACAACGTTCAGAATGTATAAACACTGTAAACTGTTTATGCAGATGTCATTTAACAAGGACGTGCCACAGAGACACTTGAAGAGGAGCTAAAGTAAAAAAAAAAGAACTAGCAGGATTTTTTTTTTCGTAGACCGCTCTGCAGCACATGAAGGGGATCTAGGTGTCGGGTTAATGTAGCGCTGGCACACATGTACACAACTTACATTATAGTGACCGCCCAATGGTCAAAGAAGGAAGGCACCGCATGTTGAATATAGCAGCAGCACATTGGGGCAAATGTCCTATGAACCTCAAAGGTAAAGTCCCACTGTAAAGTACCGGGCGCATGAATTACAGTGGCGTTTTTTTTTTTTTTTAAACACCCGATTAGAGCCAGAGGCTCTAATAGGCTTCAAAGTAGGGTGGGCTCGAGTCGCAGAGAATGCGACCAGAGCCCACCCAGCTGTGTTACAACAGTGAATGGATATTTGCTGTTGAAACACTGATCCTCAAACCGGCCAGGACAGGTGATCAAATTGCCCGAAAGGAGGGAGGAGGAGGATCACGCAAGGAGACGCTTCAGCCGCCCTTAGAACATGCTGCCTGTCTGCCTATCTACTACCCTAGCCTGGCACTTACCTGTCCATCCGACCAGGGGCGGGGTTGTGGGTGCCGCGCTGACCATCTGGGGGAGGGGTGGTTGTTTGTCGCCCTCTCCAGAATAAAACACCAGCCACCACTGGTCATAACTCCTGTCAGTTTATTTTTTTGATACCTGTGTCCCATTGGGGGGGGGGGGGATATACCTTCACTTCCTGTCCCATACCCAAAACAGGAAGTGAGAGGACATCCCTTCAAATTAAGGGAATCCCTTGGGTGTCCTCAGGTCACCAGAACTAGTGTCCCCATTGAAAGATTTCTTCTCTATTACTTTTTTTGGGGACAACTCAAAATTTGGGATTTTCTTTCACTTTTGATGATAACGGTAAACAGGACAAATAAAGGGGGTGAATCTTCCTAACGGGGACACAGACAGCAATAAAAACCTGACAGGTGTTCTAATCCATCTTCCCTCTAAAACTAAAAAAAAAGTTTTGCCTTTAGTTATACTTTAATGTTTACCTACACCCAAAACGAAAAACTTGATATATTTTATCTTGCTACTCCTTTCTAGATGTGGTGGCTGCTTTCTGTTTCCCTTTTTTCCCCCTTAATTTTCACCTGGTAAATCTGCCAATTGGGCAGCTCCCACCCTCAGTCCAGACCTGCTCTGTGTAAGGTAGACTGTATGTGAGGCTGAAACCCCTGCTGTAAAAGGGAAGGGGGGGGGGGGTGAGGACACTGTTATGAAGGGGGGGGGGACACTATTATGAAGGGGGGAGGACACTGTTATGAAGGGGGGAGGACACTGTTATGAAGGGGGGGACACTGTTATGAAGGGGGGGAGAGGACACTGTTATGAAGGGGAGGAGAGGACACTGTTATATAGGGGGGGGGGGAGAGGACACTGTTAAGAAGGGGAGTGCTAAGAGGGGCAGAGGACACTGATGTGAAGGGGGAACTGTGATGTAAAATCCCCTGATAAATCTGCCAATTGGGCAGCTCCCACCCTCAGTCCAGACCTGCTCTGTGTAAGGTAGGACTGTATGTGAGGCTGAATCCCCTTCTGTAAAAGGGAAAGGGGTGGGGGGGAGTGAGTACACTGTTATGAAGGGGTGGCACTGTTATGAAGGGGGGGAGAGAGCACTGTTATGAAGGGGGGGAGAGGACACTGTTATGAAGGGGGGAGAGGACACTGTTATGAAGGGGGGAGAGGACACTGTTAAGAATGGGGAGAGAGGACACTGTTATGAAGGGGGGAGGACACTGTTATGAAGGGGGGAGAGGACACTGTTAAGAATGGGGAGAGAGGACACTGTTATGAAGGGGGGAGGACACTGTTATGAAGGGGGGAGAGGACACTGTTATGAAGGAGGGGGGACACTTATGAAGGGGGGGAGAGGACACTCTTATGAAGGGGGGGAGGGTGAGGAGACTGTTATGAAGAGGGGGGAAGGACACTATTATGAAGGGGGGGATCAAGACACTGTTATGAAGGGGGGGGGGTGAAGACACTGTTATGAAGGGGGGGAGAGATTACTATTATGAAGAGGGGGAGAGGACACTCTTATGAAGGGGGGGTGAGGACACTGTTAAGGAGGGGGGGGGGGATGAGGACACTCTTATGAAGGGGGGTGAGGACACTATTATGAAGAGGGGGAGAGGACACTGTTATGAAGGGGGGGTGAGGACACTCTTATGAAGGGGGGTGAGGACACTATTATGAAGAGGGGGGGGGGGACACTCTTATGAAGGGGTGGGAATGAGGACACTATTATGAAGAGGGGGAGAGGACACTGTTAAGAAGAGGGGGAGAGGACACTGTTAAGAAGGGGGGGGGGCGAGGACACTGTTATGAAAGGGGGGAGAGGACACTGTTATGAAGAGGGGGAGAGGACACTGTTATGAAGGGGGGGGAGGACACTGTTAAGAAGGGGAGTGCTAAGGGGGGCAGAGGACACTGATGTGAAGGGGGAACTGTGATGTAAAATCACCTGGTAAATCTGCCAATTGGGCAGCTCCCACCCTCAGTCCAGACCTGCTCTGTGTAAGGTAGGACTGTATGTGAGGCTGAAATCCCTGCTGTAAAAGGGAAAGGGGGGGGGGAGTGAGTACACTGTTATGAAGGGGTGGCACTGTTATGAAGGGGGGAAGAGGACACTGTTATGAAGGGGGGGAGAGGACACTGTTAAGAATTGAGGGAGAGGACACTGTTATGAAGGGGGGGGAGAGGACACTGTTATGAAGGGAGGGAGAGGACACTGTTATGAAGGGAGGGAGAGGACACTGTTATAAAGGAGGGGAGAGGACATTGTTATGAAGGGGGGGAGAGGACACTGTTATGAAGGAGGGGGGCACTGTTATGAAGGGGGGAGAGGATACTGTTATGAAGGGGGGATGAAGACACTGTTATGAAGGGGGGGGAGAGGACACTGTTATGAAGGGAGGGAGAGGACACTGTTATGAAGGGAGGGAGAGGACACTGTTATAAAGGAGGGGAGAGGACATTGTTATGAAGGGGGGGAGAGGACACTGTTATGAAGGAGGGGGGCACTGTTATGAAGGGGGGAGAGGATACTGTTATGAAGGGGGGATGAAGACACTGTTATGAAGGGGGGGTGAGGACACTGTTATGAAGGGGGGTGAGGACACTGTTATGAAGGGGGGGTGAGGACACTGTTATGAAGGGGGGTGAGGACACTGTTATGAAGGGGGGGTGAGGACACTGTTATGAAGGGGGGGAGAGGACACTGTTAAGAAGGGGGTTGAGGACACTGTTATGAAGGGGAGTGCTAAGAGGGGCAGAGGACACTGATGTGAAGGGGGAACTGTGATGTAAAATGGGGGAACAATGACGTAAATAGTGGAACTGTAATGTTGGGGGTTTGGGACGAAGTGTGACATAGAGGGGGAGAACTATGATATAAAGGGGGGGGGGGCAGGGATGTAAATAGGGAAATAGGGAGGACTGTGATGTGGCAGAAGAACTGTGACATGGGAAGGAACTGTGATGTAAAAGGGGAGGTTGAGACGTTGAGGGGAAGTTTGACATAAAGAGGGAAAAACTGTGATGTAAAGGGGGCAATAATTTAAAGGGGGGACTGTGATGTAAAAGAGGGTGACATTGAGGGGAAGTGTGACATAAAGAGGGGGGAAACTCAGACAAAAAAGGGGGACTTTGACATGGGAGGAGGGAATCTGTGACATAAGGGGGGGGGGGGGGGGAGACTGTGACATAAGGGAGGGGAAAATGTGATGTAAACGGAGAACTGTGATGTAAAGGGGGGCTTTGATGTGGAGGGGGACTGTGGGGTAAAGGGGTAGAAACTGTGATGTGAAGGGCATTGGTGTAAAGTGTGTGTGTGGGGGGGAGGGGGGGCTGTAATATAAATGTAGAGGGCTGCATTTTAAAGGATCATTCCACAAACGTGATTTGTACCGCTGCTGGAAGAAATTTTTACTAACTGAACTTCTGTAAACTAGAATTCAATACCCCTGCTCTACATTTAGGCTTTTTGCTGCTTATTTTCTTTTCTAAAAAAAAATATAAAATCACTAACCTTGAGCTTTAAACCAGAGGGGACCAAATAAGATAAGTTTGTGGTTATGGTTTATATATATAGATAGATAGATATATCTATTTAATATCTATATAAGTTTGTCACGATTTGATGGCTTTGATTTTTGATGTGATTTTATGCCTGTATATGCTGCTCCTGGGAGGAAAATTGAGGGTTAAAGACCCCATGAAATTGCTTTTCAAATTGCATCACAATTGCATGTAAATGTGATTTCTGTGCATTGCTATTGAAGTCTATGGGGACAAAATTATTATTATTAATTTTATTATTATTATACAGGATTTATATAGCGCCAACAGTTTACGCAGCACTTTACAATATAAAAGGGAGACAATACAGTTATAATACAATAAAATACAATAAGATAAGGAGGGCCCTGCTCAGTAGAGCTTACAATCTAATAGGGTGGGGCAGGTGTTACACAAGGTTGTAGCTGTGGGGAATTAGTTAAAATCGAGCTGTAATCACATTAAAGTAGTACAGGAACCTTTTTCCAAAATTGTTCCATGCTCAAGTTGCATTGATGTTAAGCTACCACAGCATACAATGTGATTTCCATTGTAATGCGATTCGGTGCGACTCAGGTTGCATCTGATATTGCACTAGACTAGTGTGAACCAGGGCTAAACAATGTTTTCAGCTTTGAGTACCCTATTATAGCCAATAAATATACATATACAGTATGTGAGAACTTTTAGCTGGCAAGTTAATTGTAAATCTGTTTAGTCAGTCTTGTGATCTTTGAAGTTCTATATATGATGATGATGATATATATGATGTAGAAGTTCTAAATTGTATGGCCTTTTGGTAGACTGAAGCTGGCCATGACTTGCACAGTATCAAATTGTAAAAATATGTGGCATTACCTGTTTTCTACCACTAGATGGCATCACAGCCTCACTCATTGAACTTTGACTTTGGTTACTATCTGCAGTAAAATGTGCTGATGCTCAGGCTGTGTGCTATGAGAGAAGGGGGGTAATAACACAGCAAAAGTGTCTGCGTTTTTTTTTTTTTTTTACATTTTTTAAACACTTTCAGCCTCTTGTGAATTTTCTATGTCTGGTTCTGCAGCTAATTACCGATTTGGAAATAAAAGACTTCTTTTAAAAAAAGAGAGGTTTACTGTATGAACAAAGCACAGCTAAGAGCCGACTTCTTTTGTTTCTCTACATCTTTCAGCTAATTACCTTTAACCGTCGTCAGATATACTGGTCTCATTTCACCTGAATTATCTAGGAAAACAATGCTGCATTTTAACCACTTGCCGACCAGCCGCCAAAACAGCGGCAAAAGATCCCGCGAATCGCCGTAACTGTACGTCAGCTCGGAAACTCGCTTTTGCGGCCGCACGCTCCCATTGGCCAGCGGGGGGGGGGGAGCCAATCAGCGGGGTCTGGCGGACTCAAAGTCCTCCGAGCCACCCGCGATCGTTCCCCCACAGTGTCAGAACGGGGATCTGCCTGTGTAAACAATGTAGATCTCCATTCTGACAGGGGAGATCACACACAGATCTGCAATGCAGGAAGATGGATCTGTGTGTTTCTTCAGTCACACAGTCAGTCCCCCATACCGTTAGAAAACAAAAACAGGGGACACATTTAACCCCTTGATCACCACAAGTGTTAACCCCTTTCCTGCCAGTGTCATTTATACAGTAACCAGTGCATTTATAGCACTGATCGCTGTATAAATGTCACGGGTCACGAAAAAGTGTCAAAAGTGTCCGATCTGTCCGCCGCGTAGTTGCAGTCCCGCTACAAATCATTGATTGCCGCCATTACTAGTTAAAAAAAAATATTATAATAATAAAAATGTCAATCTATCCCCTATTTTTGCTAGAACTTTTGTGCATCCAATCTATACACACTTATTGGGATTTTTTTTGACCAAAAATATGTAGAAGAATACGTATCGGCCTAAACTGAGGAAGAAATTTGTCTTTTTATATATTTTTTGGGGGATATTTATTATAGAAAAAAGTAAAAAATATTTTTATTTTTTTTCAAAATTGTCGCTCTTTTTTTGTTTATAGCGCAAAAACTTAAAAACTGCAGAGGTGATCAAATACCACCAAAAGAAAGCTCTATTTGTGGGAAAAAAGGACACCAATTTTGTTTGGGTACAACATCGCACGACCGCGCAATTGTCAGTTAAAGCGACGCAGTGCCGTATCGCAAAAAATGGCCTGGTCATTAAGGGGGTAAATCCTTACGGTCCTTAAGTGGTAAAAGGGGCTCGCCAATGCCGGCTGTAAAGACTAATTCAAATACAGCAACAAGGCTCCACTAGTGTCCCTATACATCCCGCTGCTGTTGTGTATGACATGCGTTTGAAATGCACATCCTATGCAGGTCAGCAGATAACATTCACTTCCATAGTGTAGTGTGGGTGACAGTCCTGACACTGCCTTTGCCCTTTATATGCATCGTCTTTGCTTTGGGTGCTTTGGGTGCAGCAGGTCCTATTGAAATGCATATGCAATGCAGGACGGACGTAGCTTTTTGCTGCTTTTGTGTATGATTGTATGCATTGGAACAGTGCTGTGTTCAAATGCAAATGGTACGTTATATTACCAAAAGTACACGCGCTTGAACTTTAATGGCATCCCAGTCTTAGTCCGTAGGGTTCAATATTGCGTTGTCCCACCCTTTGAAGCTATAACAGCTTCAACTCTTCTGGGAAGGCCGTCCACATGGATTAGGAGTGTGTCTATGGGAATGTCTGACCATTCTTCTAGAAGCACATTTGTGGCACTGATATTGGATGAGAAGGCCTGGCTCGCAGTCTCGCAACCTGAACATTTTAGCGGCGCAAGGCACATTTTTTTTAGTATACACTATAGGATAACAGACCTGTGACACCTTTGGCCACTCCAAAGGGAAAAGTAATGCGGCCCGCATAGTGCCCCCTCACCCTCCTGTTATGCCCTGTTTCAAGCTAGATTCATGTCTGAAAAGTGTGTCCGGGTTTCAGGGGGACTGAAACCCAGAGACATGATTCAAAACCCAGACTGTCCTGGTCAATCTTGGACAGGTGGTAACCCTAGTTCAGATCCACCATTTCCTGGCCAGCACAGCCAGGAGACACATCTAACCAAGCTGATCTGTGCTTGGTTAGAAGTGTGAGGGGCAGGGGAGAGGTCTATTGACCCCTAACGTCTCCATAAAGAGTCCCTGTCACCTGTCAAATGCTATCACAAAGAGGTTTATTAACCCCTTGTGATAGCAATCAACTAAAAAAAAAAAAAAAAAAAAGTTACACTCACTTGCGTAAATGGAAACGCAAGCCCAGGGTGTGCACGCATATGTAAACCACAGTCGCATCACATGTGTAAGATATTGCCGCAAATGTTAAAGTGAGAACAGGGAAAAAACAGAGGGGGAATGATTATTGTGGTGCCAACATAACTCAATCAAAAATTTGTTAAAATGGTAAATTTTATTACAAAAAAATCAAATACATGTAAAGCACACATAAATTGCTAATCAAAATGAAACATTAAAAGGGAGCACATAAGATTTCCTAATAGCCAAGTTGGTAAAGGCCTGTGTATAGTTGCGGATCAAGACTTCCCTACACTCTTCTGGTGGATCCCTTGCCGACATTACCAGCTGGGCAAATTGGGGTAGGTATGGGGTCTTTCAGGGCACTGGGATGTTGATTCCCACCTGTACTATGAGAGTGGTGATTTTCTCATGCCTTGTTGTTTTAACTCTCAACTTCACTCATCATGTATCTACTATGTAACATTTGTATTCTGTACTTATGTTATGTAATATCTTCTTTCATTATAGAGCTATTTCCCTATACCGGTCATGTCCTATTGCCCTGAGGAAGCCAATGTCTTGGCGAAACATGTAGGGAAGACTTGACCCATAACTATACACAGGCCTTTACCAGCTTGGCCATTAGGAAATCTTATGTGCTCCCTTTTAATGTTTAATTTTGATTAGGAGTTTATGTGTGCTTTACATGTACTTGATTTTTTTGTAAAAAAATGTACCATTTTAACAAATTTTTGATTGACTTAAGTTGGTACCGCACTAATCCTTCCCCCTCAGTTTTTTTCCCTTTATTTCAAATAATTACTGGGATGAGGTGCCTTATCTAACACGGACATACCCACCACTTTTTGTCATTTTAAAGTGAGAACAATAATTGCAGCACAGGAGCTCCAAGTTAACTCTAAACTGATAAGCTATAAAGGCTTTTAAAACGTTACCCATGGTGTTTTTTGGGCACCATCCTTTTTGGCGATATTGCGGGCACATGCAATTTTAAGACATGGAATTTTGGGTATGTATGTACTCGATGCAACTTCGTTTTTTATATTTTAACAAAAAATAGGTATTATATGGTGTGTTTTTGCAATAAAATTCATTTTACTATATTTGTTCCTGAAAATTTGCATTTAATAAATAGTTGCACAAATATGTGACATAGAAATTTGCAACTATGATATTTTTATTATACAGGGCCTCTGTTTTCAGAAAATATGTCATGTTTTGGAGGTTTAAGTCATTTTATTGACAAAAATTAAGATTTATGCGAAAAAACAAAACATAAAAAGCTCTGGAGCCGAACTGGTTAATATCACTTTAAAGAAGAATTTTTATGAACTCCTCTGAAAAGTGGGGAAAGTAGATAAGGTAGTTCTGAGAACGATAGAACTGTTCCTGCACGGCGCTGTCAAACACAGCTTGATTTTCTCCTGTACAGCCTGCAGATAAAATCAATCGATTCCCCCATCCTCGCTAACAGCATGGATGGAGGATCCACCAACGTCGGGTAAAGTATTAAATAAAATACCTGCACAGTGGCTGACTGGATGCAGTCACTGATTTTCCACCCAGCTCAGTTCATTTTTAACTGAGCCGGGTGGTGCTTGCAGGCTGGCCGGGGACAAAAAAGGGCAGGAGGGGCGCTAGGGGGGTGGGTTACAACAAGCAAGCTTCGGGTCAGTGGATGGCAATTAGTGGACCACAGCCTCTCTCATCCAGTCTGCATGCTCCAACATGCCTACTCCCTGCCCTCTTGCCCCAACTGCCCACTGATGACTTGAAAAACACTCATGTATGCAAAAATTGTCCATTGTTAGAAAGCGAGTGAATGACCACACATGTGTAGTGCACCTTTGATGGGCCGCCAGAACCCATAGGTGGTGGAGAACGTGTGTGGCAGAGCATGCATTGCTGTACGCCTATCTCATCTATCATATTGTGTATGTTAGCATCGGGGGAGAGGAACGCAGTTCCATATCTCCACTCTGGGAGCTGAATGACCTTGTTTTAGCACTACTTGCAGGGCCACCCATAGTTCAAATCTCAGCTTATTTTATCAGGAACCAGCTCATATTCTAGAGGGACCTTCAGTGCCTGTCTGTAGTCCTTGTTCAGTCAGTTCAGCTGCTGTTGTGTCTGCACCGGTAGGGTCTCTGGAGACGTTCCCTCAATCCTTTGACAACCTCTCAGCATAGAGTGAGGATATGTGGAAAATGAAATTGGAACGACGGGCAAATCTTTTCAACCAGTGGAAGAATTATTTCAAATCAAATTTTAAACTGCATGTAAAGGCAAAACTTTTTTTTAACCCCTAATGATGCACCTCCAGTCAAGTTCTTCCACTCCAAACACACTCATCCATATCTCTATGGAGCTTTCTTTGTGCACTGGTGTGCAGTCATGTTGGAACAGGAAGGGGCCATCCCCAAACGATTCCCACAAAGTTGGGAGCATGAAATTGTCCAAAATGTCTTGGTATGCTGTCACCTTAAGAGTTCCCTTTCAATGAAACTAAGGGGCCAAGCCCAACCCCTGGAAAACAGCCCCACACCATAATCCCGCCTCCACCAAATGATAGAAGGTGAGAGCAGAGTGAACTAGAGATGAGCTTATCTGTGTGCTGCTTCTCCATTCACTGTCCAGTCACAGGCTGAGGGAGGGACAAGACCTGTAAGAGTTACTGAACTGCAGCAGAGAAATATGAGTTCTGCCAGGGGAGGGCTGTGCTGTGTGGCAAAGCTGTGTATATCTCAGGAATGGGAGGACAGGAATACAAGTTCTTTGGCAGATAAAACAGCTCTCATATACTTTGCAGGCAGCTGTTTGTCTTGAGCATAATCCACCTTTTTTAATAAACTAGACATCATTAGGCAGCACTAGGGTCATTGCTAGGTCTACAAAAGATCTGGGACGAGAGCCCATAGCAGTGTAGTAAAGAAAATCATATGCTTGGGCAGGTAGACACATGTATATACAGCAATATATGTGTACGTGTGTGTATAAATCCCAAGAGAGCCCCCAACTTACATCAGGGTCCCCAGAGAGCCCCCCTTTTACATCAGGGTCCAAAGAGAGCCCCCTCTTACATCGAGGTCCCCAGATAGCCTCCCCCTTGCATCAGGGTCCCCAGAGAGCCCCCCTTGCATCAGGGTGCCCAGAGAGCTCCCCTTACATCAGGGTCCCCAGAGAGCCCCCTCTTACATCAAGGTCCCCAGAGAGCCCCCTTACATCAGGGTCCCCAGAGAGTCCCCTCTTACATCAAGGTCCCCAGAGAGCCTCCCCCTTGCATCAGGGTCCCCAGAGAGCCCCCCCCCCTACATCAGGGCTCCCAGAGAGCTCCCCTTACATTAGGGTTCCCAGATAGCTGCCTCCTTAAATCATGGTCCCCAGAGAGCCCCCCTTACATTAGGGTCCTCAGAGAGCCCTCTCCTACATCAAGGTCCCCAGAGAGCCTCCCCCTTACCTCAGGGTCCCCAGAGAGCCCCCCCTTACATCAGGGTCCCCAGAGAGCCCTCCCTTACGTCAGGGTCTCCAGAGAGCCCCCCTTACATCAGGGTACCTAAAGAGCCCCCTCTTACATCAAGGCCTCCAGAGAGCCTCCCCCTTGCATCAGGGTCCCCAGAGAGCCCCCCACTTACATCAGGGTTTCCAGACAGCTCACCTTACATTAGGGTCCCCTGCAGAGATTCAGAGCTATAGCCCCAAAAGCCACCCCCTAGCGATGCCGCTGGTCAGCACATTGAGATAATTATATCTAAAATACAGTATGTATCACCTATTCCTGCTCTTCTGTCTGTATAGACCTTTGATGTATCTATGACATGTGTATCTATTTAAATAAAGTCGTAAAGAATTTTGCCAGCAAGCTTTGCTGTATCCTGAATTCCTATGCTCTCTGTTTTCTTTACAATAACAATTAAAGTCTTCAATATACTAATTACATTTTTTTTTTTTTTTTTTTTAATGTGACAACTCAGTTCAGCAGATTTCCTAAAATGTCTCATTTCTCAATAATTAAATTTGCCTTTGCCTCCTGATTATGTAACATTTTAAAATGCCAAGATAATATGTATACATAAAAGGATTAACAGCCTCTCCAAGGTGCTTGAAGCAGAAAACACATATCAGTTGGCCGCAGACAAAAGAGTCTCAGCATTTTATGACTTAAAGTGAATTTTCACTTTTGCAGCCAAATTGGGATAAACCTACCTTATATTTATTTATAGACCTTTTTACTTGCTAAAAAATTCTGTCTAGCTCCCCTCTTCTATGTAAGGTTAAGGAAGGGGCTGGGAGTTACACTATATTACCAAAAGTATTGGGACACCTGCTTTTACACGCACATGAACTTTAATGGCATCCCAGTCTTATGCCGTGTACACACGGTCGGAGAATCTGTCGGAATGTTTCCTATCGGACCGTGTTGTCAGATAATCCGACTGGGTGTGGTATGCATCGGATTGATTCCGTCCGAATCTCCGTCGGACCCAATTTTCCAACATGTTGGAAATATTTCCCGACCAACTGGGCCGGTCGGACATACTCGATCATGTATAGAGAATTTTGATTGGACCAAATGCCACGCATGCTCAGATCAAATTCCTACATCAAAGCTATTGGCTACTAGCCTGAACGTAGTCCCATCGTAACGAAATTACGTCATCACGTTCTGAATGATCGGATTTTTCAACAAATTAGTCCGACCGTGTGTATGCAACAGTTTCGGACAAGATCCGACAGGCAAAATCCGACGGACAAAATCCGACGGATTTGGTTGGCAGAATGTCCGACCGTGTGTACAGGGGCTTAGTCTGTAGGGTTCAATATTGAGTTGCCCCACCCTTTGCAGCTATAACAGCTTTAACTCTTCTGGGAAGGCTGTCTACAAGGTTTAGGAGTGTGTCTATGGGAATGTCTGACCAATCTTCCAGAAGTGCATTTGTGAGGTCAGGCACTGATGTTGGGCGAGAAGGCCTGGCTCGCAGTTTCCCCTCTAATTCATCCCAAAGGTGTTCTATTGGGTTGAGGTCAGGACTCGGTGCAGGCTAGTCAATTCCTCCACCCCAAACTCGCTCATCCATGTCTTTATGGACCTTGCTTTGTGCACTGGTCCAAGGGGGGGATTATGGTGTGGGGTGCCAATAAAGTTAATGTGTGTGTAAAGGCAGGTGTCCCAGTATTTTTGGCAATATCGTGTATGTGTAAACGTAGCCTTACTGCCCTTCTAAGATTCTATGCAAATATTACTACATGAGATATATATATATATATATATATATAGATAGATACCGATATGTAGCTGCATGTACAACTCTATGCAAATATTGACTTTACTGTAAGTGCACAAAGTAAGGAATTGTGATTGCTCTGGGCTTGGCAATAGGTAACTGCAGGGCCAAGCACTGCATTATGGGAGGTGGTGGTAGGGGGGAGATTTTTAGAGACAGCAATGGCACATAAGAGAAAACGGTAGGGAATCTACAGGTACAGTGTGGTACCAGAGGGTGCCTTATGTGCAGCTACAGCATTACTTTGCATTTCAGGACATCAAAGTAATATAATTTTATTTGCAAATATTATCTATCCCTCATGCTGTTCTTTTATGTCTGTAAAAACATTTGAAGTATATATGACAGGTGTGCTTTAAACGCAGTCATTAAAACAAACTCCCAGCATGCTATGCCATCCTCCTGATCCCCCAGACTTGCTGTCTTCCTGTGCTTGCTTGTTTACTTTACTGTAACAATGTAAGTATTTAACTTACTAATTGCATTTTTCTCTTTTAATGTGATGACTGTTCAGCAGATTTCAGAAAATGTCTAATTTCTTAAAAGTGGGCCTACTGATTATGTAACAGTTTGATATGTCAAAATAACATTTATGCATAATAGAATTAAAAGCCTTTTTTTATGGGTGAACTGTAAACAAAAGTTACTCAGTAGTTATTGGCGTCTACAGCCTACACACTAAAAGTGGAACTCATCTAAAAAAATGTTTGAAATAAAAGTGAATAGCCAATGAAAATAAACATAAAACATTCTGCTTTTGTTGCAATACTCATCTTTAAACTAGAGCTGTCCTCCGTGCCACTTCTTTTTTACCACTAGATGTCCTCAGTCTTCTGGTGTCATGGACCATACAGCCTGGGCTCAGGTTACTGTTGAACTAAACTAACTGAAATGATCTGCCTGTACCCAAGCGACCCCTCAAACCCTAGCTTTTAATAAGAAGTAGAGATTGGCTCCCACACCCAAAGACTTTTAAACAAATTGCATAATCTCTGGGAATACTAGTAAACATGTTACACAGAGATTATCCAATGTCAGAAAATCTCTCCATGGTGGAGATGACCTTTCCCTCCTCTCCCTCCCAGGTATCCATGCTGAACTTCATATTAGGCCATCTGGAGGGAGCATTTGTAGGCACCTCAGTCGCTGGAATGTTTAGAATCTTTCAATTACTAGGGTAGACCTTCTCAATCAGATTTCTGTAGAAGCCTAGGGTTCCTCCAGAGATTCCCCATGACAAAATTCCAGGGGGGGTAGGGGGCAGAGTGAAATGCATTGGGGCGTGGCTTGTTTGGAATCCAGGCTGAGGTTGCCACTCTATTCACCTGTCTAGGACACCTTAGGTGTGCAACTTCCAGGGGCTACCCATTCTCTTCTTGAACCCTTGCAGGAGCCAGGATAGGCTCCATCCTCTGTCAGCACTCTAATGCCCCATACACACTATCAGATTTTTCGACAACATATGTTGGATGTGAGCTTGTTGGCTGAAAGTCCGACCCTGTGTATTCTCCATCGAACATTTGTTGTTGGACTTTCCGCCAACAAATGTTGGCTAGCAGGTTCTTAAATTTTCCGTCAACAACACTTTGTTGTTGGAATTTCCGATTGTGTGTACACAAGTCCGATGCACAAAAGTTCATGCATGCTCGGAATCAAGCAGAAGGAGCCGCACTGGCTATAGAACTTCCTTTTTCTCAGCTTGTCATACGTCTTGTATGTCACCATGTTCCCCACGTTCAAAATCGTTGGCCAACATTTGTGTGACCGTGTGTATGCAAGACAAGTTGGAGCCAACAACCTTCGAACCTTCGAACAAAATTCCATGGTTTTGTTGTTGGAAAACCCGACCATGTGTACGGGGCATTACAACATATGTGTATGTACTGTTTACATACCCCCTCTCTATTAAGTCTGAGTGGCACACACACCCTTTCCAGTTCCTCCAGAAATTGCTAGTGGTTCATTGAGCTGTTGCTGTTTGACCTCCCATCTGATGGGTCTGCATAGTTCCAAGGCAATTTGTAGGCACCACAGCCACTGGACTAGAAAAAACTATTTAACCCCACTTGGAATGTTTAGGATTTTTTAATTACTAGGAGAGCCATTCTCAACCAGGGTTCTGTAGAAGCCTTGGGTTCCTGCAGAGATTGCTAGTGGTTCCTGGAGCTGTGGCTATTTGTCCTCCTATCTGATGGGTCTGCATGGCTCCAAGGCTATTTGTAGGCACCACAGCTGTTGGACTAGGAGAGCAACTGAACCCCCTATATGAATTTTTAGGATCTTATAATTACTAGGGTAGCCTATTTCAACCCGGGTTCTGTAGAAGCCTAGGGTTCCTGCAGAGATTGCTTTTAATTCATTGAGCTATGGCTGATTGACCTCCTGACTGATGGGTCAGCAACATTCCAAGGCCATTTGTAGGCTCCACAGCCTCTGAACTAGAAGAGCAACTGAACCTCCCACTATGGATTTTCAGGATCTTATAATTACTAGGGTAGCTATTCTCAAC
Source organism: Lithobates pipiens (assembly GCF_037356315.1). NCBI lineage: Eukaryota > Metazoa > Chordata > Amphibia > Anura > Ranidae > Lithobates > Lithobates pipiens. Next base: position 570,198,372 of record NW_027507903.1, read on the forward strand.
CAGGGTTCTGTAGAACCCTAGGGTTCCTTCAGAGATTGCAAGTGGTTCCTGGAGCTGAGGCTAATTGACCTCCCATCTGATGTGTCTGCATAGTTCAAGGGCCACTTAGCAGAGTCAGTGGCATGACATCAATGATCTTTTTAGCTAATTGTGAGGGTGGAAGTCTGACCACTACTGTAAGGGGGCATTCTTCCCAATGTCAGGCAATTTAGTATGCATTTTTTCCACTAACCCAAATTAATTGATCTTGATAGAGGTTCCCTGAGACTTGAAAATGATTTCACGGGTTCCTCATGGGTGAAAGGTTAAGAATGTCTGTATCAGAGTCATCTATTCTAAGGGGTTCTCGCAATCCTCCAGTTCTCATGGTCAAAAAACAGAAGAACTTTCCACTTAAATTGGTAGAAAAATGGTCAATTCCTTAGTAAAGATTCCTTAGAGTCTTGATTTGCCATCAAAGTATCTGATTTATCCAATCTGCTTTGATTTGCCTGGTCCTCAGAAAATCATGGATCCAACAGCTCTTTCTGTAGGCAATAAATCTCATGTACAGTCATTTTGCGATCCTCCTACGCAGTATAAATTCTACCAGGAGGCACAGCTTGGAATCTCCACGTGTTCTTTAAATGTTTGACTTGCTGGTAGTGTGATTGCTTCCTAATGAAGGTAACATTTTTACACCATTTTCTTCTATCAGAGCTAGTCGTGTTCATATTTATTGTATGTGTACATTATGCCGCTTTCAGTATTGTTGAATTCTGTGATTGAAGTTTGAGATTTAATGTCAGTAGGGTTCTATAAGCACAGTAGTTGTCCCTTTGCTTGCTAATAATCTTGGCATTTTGCAATTTAGAAATGGTGTTTTTTTCAAATGTGGGTGTAACTTAAAGTGGGACTTTACCCCCCTCCCAGGGTTTTTTCTCTTAACCCTCTCTTACCTTGTCTACTGGGTTGAGGGCAAATAACATACACATCCACCCAGAAAATTTTGCGTTGCATTGCAGTAATCCCTCAAAAACTGCTGCATGCTGGGTTCAGCGTGGCCATTTGTACCCATATGACATTTTTATCATTTTTCACACAAATAGATCTTTCTTTTGGTGGTATTTAATCACCACTGGGGTTTTTATCTTTTGGTAAATAAATGAAAAAAGACTGAAAATGTAAAAAAAAATTTACAATTTTACAAACAGGTAATTTCTTTCCTTCACTGATGTGCGCTGATGAAGCTGCACTGATAGGCTTCCCTGATGGGCATTGATGGGCACTGATGAGGCAGCACTGATAGGTGGCACTCAGTGGCGGCTGGTGCTCTATTTTTTTTTGTGGGGATGGGGGAAGCAAACCACTCGGCCCTCTCCCTGTTCATTCAGTCAGTAAAAACTCCCCATAGCTCGGTTGATCAGAGAACAAACTCCCCCACCCCATCGCTTGCCCCTCTGGCCGTCTGTCCATCAGCCCGGCACTTGCCCCATCCAGGTCGCGGGCAGCTTCAGCCGCTTCCCCCTGCATCTCCACCTCGGCATCCCTCTCCCCTGCTCCTGGCCAATATGGTCGCTTCTACTCTCAGCCAATCGGGTCTTAAGACCCGCTTCATGATTGGCCGGGAGGAGAAGCAGGAAGACAATAGCGAATAACAATTCGCTATTGTTACACAACTAGGTGGGCTCAGGGCACTGTGCTCTGTGCCACGAACCCACCCGTTTTTGAAGCCAATTAGAGCCTCAGGCTCTAATCACGTGCTTAAAAAAAACCCTATTGTAATCCATGCCTCTGGTGCCCTGCATATAGGTTAGGGGCCAGGCACATGGATTAGGGGGGCGATGCCCTGTGCCCCTAATGGAGGCATCGATGGGCACTAATAGTTGAAACTGATGGTCTTTGATGAGGTAACACTGGTGGGCACTGATGAGGCTGCACTGATAGGTATCACTGATGGGCAGTGAGCGGTGGCACTGATAGGCGGCATTTATAGGGGGCACTAATGGGTACTGACAGGTGACACTGAGGAGAAGGCACTGATTGGCAGCACTGATAGGCACTGATTGGCAGCATTGGTGGGCAATGATTGGCAGTACTGGTGGGCATTGGTGGGACTGCACTAATAATCAGTACTCATAACATAAGTCAGTTATCGGCTCTCCTCTCTTCACGCTGTCAACATGAGTAAGGATGAGCTCCGGCGTGTTCGCATACTCCACGTGCAGAGCCCGCCAGGAAGGTGCTGCAGCTCTGCGTTAATCATAAGCAGTGAGACATTGCCCTGATGCGCAGCTGCAGAGATCGGGCAATGTCTCACTGCCTGTGATTAGCGAAGCACTGCACCGACTTCCTGGCGGGCTCTGCACGTGGAGCATGCGAACACGCCGGAGCTCATCTCTAAACATGAGGAAAGAAAATCCGATAACCGGCTTGTATTTACATCCTGTATATAGCTGTCATTGGGGGACAGCTGATCCCGAGGTAAAGGGCCACTGTGATTAGCCCTTTACCTCGAACCATAATCAGCTGAGTTCCAAGGCTTGCGGGCAGCGCGATTACGGGAGGACGTCAATGGACGCCCTCCCTGCAAAGAAGCCCATGCTGTAGTCATCTTTTGGCTATAGCACGGGCAGAAAGTGTTTAAAAAACACCAGTGCAATATTGAGTGTTTTTTGTACTAGCATCTAATGTTTTTCTCTTGCAGAACAGAAGGGGATTTTTTTTCTACCTTTAAAAGCTGAGCTAAAAGTCAGTGTGCAAGGAGCCTAAGTAATTCAACCCACATATATCTACCTGAAAGTGGAGTATTCGTTTTGGGAATGCTGTCTTTTAAAGTGATTGACTGAAAGCTCTCTATCTGTAATGATGCTATTAAAACAACTGACATGAGCAGGCGGGAGACAGGAATGCAGCAATTTTTAATATAAAAAATTTAATAACAAAAAAAATAAAAAATAAATAGTGACAGCTGTTTAACTTATTGTAGAATGATCATGGTCTGCTGCACTAATTGCAATGATACCGTTGAAAACTATCCAACATTTCACCTCATTTTACCTCCTTTCCTCTCTCCACTCTTCTTTGATGCTACAATACTTCTCCTTCAGGCGACTGACATTAGTGCATAGGCTTCTACCTATCAGAGCTGCCAGCTGTCCAGATGTATGCAATGTCGGTAATAAGAGCAGGCTATTTGAGGTTGTTTGTAAAATATGTAAAATGTTTACAAAAAAAACATTTTATGATTACAAAAATACAGATTCAAAATATTTGTTGTGGCAAGTAAATCCGAAGGGTTTAACCACTTGAAAACCAGGCTTCTTTTCTGATAGAATCAGTATTTTTGCTTAAAAATTACTAAGAACCCCAAACATTATATATTTTCTTAAAGCAGAGGCCCTAGATAATAAAATGGTGGGTGTTGCATTTTTTTTTAACACCATTTTGTTGGAAAAAATACACTGAATTTGAATGCACAAAAACACAATATAAAGCTCACTTGTTTGGTAAAATATAAAAGATGATATTATGAGTAAATAAATACCAAACATGTCATGTTTAACATTGCGCACATCTGAACAGTGGGCCATTTTACTGTCCTTCAGACTTCGAGGGGGCTGGACTGTGGCCAGTGTGAATAGGAAATGATCTGGTGTCAATGGGAGTAAAGAATGCTCCATCATTGGTATTAGTGGGAGGAATATTGTCCCATTGTCCCCATCATTGGTATTAGTGGGAGGAATATTGTCCCATTGTCCCCATAATTGGTATTAGTGGGAGGAATATTGTCCCATTGTCCCCATAATTGGTATTAGTTGGAAGAATATTGTCCCATTGTCCCCATCATTGGTATTAATGAGAGGAATATTGCCCCTTTGGTATTAGGGGAAGAAATAGGGCCCCATCATTGATGTCATTGGGAGGAATAGTGCCCCATTGTTGGTATCAGAGGAAGAAATAGTGCTCATTGGTGTCAGTGGGAAGAATATGGCACTGCAGTCAGTGTCAGTTGGAGAAATAGCGCCCCATTGTTGGGGATAGTGGTAGGAATAGTGCCCTATTGTTGTTATGAGTGACAGGAATTATGCCCTATTGTTGGCGTAGAAGGAACAGTGCCTTGCATTAGTGGAAGGAATAGTGTTCCAAGGGCCTGATAAAGCAGATGTAGCACCCTGGGGTCTAGTCAGGGAGTTCCTCACCAAATTCCTTGTCAGGAGTAGCTACTGTAGTTGACTTCTCCTTAAGGCTGAGCGTAGCGTTTTCAAGCGTTTTTGTGGCGTTTTTTACCGCGATTTGCGTAGTTTTTTACCGTGATTTGCGGCGTTTTTTACCGCGATTTGCGCCGTTTTTTACCACGTTTTGTCGCGAATTTGTGCAGGGCAAAAGGTCACCAATGTTAAAAGAAGAAAAACGCCCAAATCAGCCCGATTTGCGCAACAAAAAAGGGTCCGGAACTTGTTTGAGCTTCAGGCGTAGGGCTTCAGGCGACTTGGAGTGGAGATGTGAACCATCTCCATTGAGAATAATGGATTTTTTCCCCTCCAGCGTTTTGTAGCTTATGGCGTCAAGCTACAAAACGCTCAGGTGTGAATGGGGTCTAAGTTCGGCCTGGTTGTACTTTCCTCTTCTACCACCAGGTGGTCGGGCACTTGGAGGTATTAGATTGAGACGGACAATTTAAGGTCAGTTTATGGGTATATGGGGTATCTCAGCCAATAGACAGAGATTTTGTTGAATCCCTTGGCCTGCTGGGAAAGCCTATATATTCGGGTGAGGTCAGGTGATCCGGGTTCTTGTGTGCCACCCAGACTGCCGGCTGGGTGGACACGTGTCGTCTGCCCTGGGCTGCTAGGCCAGAGATTGGGCCTATCCTGGGGGCATCAGGCTGCCAGGCTGTGTAAGGGCTTATCCGGAATAAAGAGGGCAGCGCAGGATTGGGACTGTGGCTTGCACTCCAACCAAAAGTAACGGTTCTGCCGATCAGAGAATCTGTCAGTGGTTGGAGTTAGAAGGGAAGCTGTCACCACAAAGTCAAATCGCCTTAACCAGGGACCACAGAGTAACTGAAGCAAGTACCGGAGCAGTATTCCCACCGAAAGGACACGGTGAAGAATTGGGAAACTTTAGGCAACCCAACCAGCAGAGGTGACGCTTGCAGAGCAGCTTTGTGTGTCAAGCTAGGGACCAAGCCGGCCAAACTGGCAGTAATGCACACAGAACTATATGGTGTTAAACTGACAGTAGTGCACACAGAACTGTATGGTGTTAAACTGGTAGTAACGCACACACAGAACAATATGGTGTTAAACTGGCAGTAACGCACACAAAACTATATGTCACTAAACTGGCAGTAAGGCACACAAAACTATATGTCACTAAACTGGCAGTAACACACACAAAACTATATGTCACTAAACTGGCAGTAACACACACAAAACTATATGTCACTAAACTGGCAGTAAGGCACACAAAACTATATAGAGTTAAACTGGCAGTAACGCACACAGAAGTAAATGGCGATAAACTGGCAGTAACACAATCAAATAGATGGTGTTCAACCATCACTACACTGACGCTATCTGAACTGTTCCTACTCTAGCTATACACTAATATAAAGATTACTCTACACTAATGTATGTATGAATGACACGGTCCCACTACACTACAGTCAAACTATCTGAGCTGTACCTACTCTAGCTGCACACTATGCAAGGCTTAATGATGGTCCTCCTCACTACACTCACACTATCCCTAGACTGACACTAAACTAATATTCTACACTGACAATTGAAGCAAAATAGCACAGTACAGCACACTAACTAATAGCACTGAAAAGAGCCCCGTTCTATCTCTCTCCACGCTAAAATCACACTGAAAATGGCTGCCATTGAAAGAATACTTTTATACTGTGGGGCGGGAATGAGCCATGATTGGATAAATTCATGATGACAGTGTCCAATCATGACTCTGAGGCCGCGTACACACGCGGGGACTGTTCGCCCAACTTTGTCCGTCAAACAGTTTCAGCAAACAGTCCGCTCAAAATTAGCATGGACGGACATGGCCACACAGGACGAACGAACAGTTTGCTGAAACGTGCGCGATGACGTGTACAGCACGTACGACGGGACTAGAAAATGACGTCCTATACACTGCAATGCAAACTTCGGCGTGTAAATCCTTTCTGAGCATGCGCGGAACTTAGTTTGACGAACAAGCCTACACACGAGGGGACTGTTCGCTGAAACAAAGTTTCAGCGGACAGTTTTTCGGAATTTCCGAAAAACCTTGTTCAGCGGACTGTTTGCTGAAACTGTCCGCTGAAAGCCCACACACGAGCGGACTGTCCGCCGAAACACTGTTCAGCGGACAAAGTTGGGCGAACAGTCCCCGCGTGTGTACGCGGCCTGACAGGGCTCTGTGCCCTGATTGGCTGAAGCTTTCACTGCTTCAGCCAATCAGGGCTTGCAATGCACTGTTCAGTGCCACAATGCATTGTGGTCAGTTCGGGGGGGGGGGGGGGGGGGAACAAACGCTTAGCTGTCCTGCTTAGCTTAGTATCATCCGCAAATACTGACATTGAGCTGTTTATCCCATCCTCCAGGTCATTTATGAATACATTAAATAGGATTGATCCCAGAACAGAACCCTGGGGGACCCTACTTTCCAAACCGGACCATTCCGAGTACTCCCCATTTATCACTACCCTCTAAACTCGCTCCTATAGCCAGTTTTCAGTCCATGTACTACAATATGGGAAAGACAAAGCAGAGAAAGATGAAAAAAGCTGCACACCCTGAAAACGAAAATGTTATGGAAAAGTTTTCCCCAGTGGGGCTTTAAAACGGCAATATGACTCAGATTCAGATTAGTTATTCTTAATTGATATATAAAGAGTAATTTATTTAGAAAAATGTCCAATATCTAGTATAATTAAATACAGTATATACAATATAAAATCTGGTACAAAATACAATATAAATTCCACTTTCCAATTAGCAAATACATTTAAGCACATTGTTACATTACATAATGTTGTACAGTATATGGGCCCGACGCGTTTTGACCTATGCGGTCTCCTCAGGGAGCCAAATGCATCTAAAAGATATGACATATATTCACAATTTGAGGAAACATGTCATTATTAGTCACGTTGCATAAGCGATATAGTATATTTACCGCTCAGGAGTGTTCTTGTAACCAGAAATAATATAAGCCGTTTTGAAAAATCCAGAGGGCTTTATAGGCCGCCCCCACATGTGGGCGGCTCTCCTAGCGAACCCTCACACCATACATACCACTTAGTTTAGTCCAGATATATATCTATATAGAGATACAGTATCTCAAAAATGTGAGTACACCCCTCACATTTTTTGTAAATATTTTATTATATCTTTTCATGTGACAACACTGAAGAAATTACACTTTGCTACAATGTAGAGTAGTGAGTGTACAGCTTGTATAACAGTGTACATTTGCTGCCCCCTCAAAATAGCCCAACACACAGTCATTAATGTCTAAACCGCTGGCAACAAAAGTGAGTACACCCCTAAGTGAAAATGCCCACATTGGGCCCAAGTAGCCATTTTTCCTCCCCGGTGTCATGTGACTCATTAGTGTTACAAGGTCTCAGGTGTGAATGGGGAGCAGTGTGTTAAATTTGGTGTTATCGCTCTCACTCTCTCATAGTGGTCACTGGAAGTTCAACATGTCACCTCATGGCAAAGAACTCTTTGAGGATCTGGAAAAAAGAATTGTTGCTCTACAAAAAGATGGCCTGGGGCTAAGAGGATTTCCAAGACCCTGAAACTGAGCTGCAGCAAGGTGGCCAAGACCATACAGTGGTTTAACAGGACAGTTTCTACTCAGAACAGGCCTCGCCATGGTCAACCAAAGAAGTTGAGTGCACGTGCTCAGCGTCATATCCAGAGGTTGTCTATAGGAAATAGACGTATGAGTGCTGCCAGCATTTATGCAGAGGTTGAAGGGCTGGGGGGTCAGCCTGTCAGTGCTCAGACCATATTCCGCACACTGCATCAAATTGGTCTGCATGGAAGTCATCCCAGAAGAAAGCCTCTTCTAAAGACAATGCACAAGAAAGCCCGCAAACAGTTTGCTGAAGACAAGCAAACTAAAGACATGGATTACTGGAACCATGTCCCGTGGTCTGATGAGACCAAGATAAACTCATTTGGTTCAGAGGGTATCAAGCAACCAGATGAGAAGTACAGAGACAAGTGTGTCTTGCCTACAGTCAAGCATGGTGGTGGGAGTGTCTTGGTCTGGTGCTGCATTAATGCTGCTGGCACCGGGAAGCTACAGTTCATTGAGAGAACCATGAATGCCAACATGTACTGTGACATACTAAAGCAGAGCATGATCCCCTGCCTTCGGAGACTGGGCCGCAGGGTAGTGTTCCAACATGATAATGACCCCAAACACACCTCCAAGATGACCACTGCCTTGCTAAATAAAGGGTAAAGGTGATGGACTGGCAAAGCATGTCTTTAGACCTTAACCCTATTGAGCCTCTGTGGGTCATCCCCAAATGGAAGGTGGAGGAGCACAAGGTCTCTAACATCCACCAGCTCCGTGATGTCGTCATGGGTGGAAAAGGACTCCAGTGGCAACCTGTGAAGCTCTGGTGAACTCCATGCACAAGAGGGTTAAGGCAGTGCTGGAAAATAATGGCGGCCACACAAAATATTGACACCTTGGGCCCAATTTGGAAATTTTCACCTAGGAGTGTACTCACTTTTGTTGCCAGTGGTTTAGACATTAATGACTGTGTGTTGACTTATTTTGAGGGGACAGAAAATTGACACCGTTATACATGCTGTACACTCACTACTTTACATTGTAGCAAAGTGTCATTTCTTCAATGTTGCCATATGAAAAGATATAATAAAATATTTACAAAAATGTGAGGGGTGTACTCATTTTTATGAGTATATATATATATATATATATATATATATATATTATATGTCTTTAATAAGATGTTACTAATAAAAAACTCCAGCCAAAAATATGATTGTACCTCTAAAAATGTTGTGCTCAGCTGGTAATCTACAACCTTTATAACAAAAAATAGTTTCTATTTCACTTAATAGGATTGAGGCGATTCATCTGAGCTGGAATCTTGCTAAAATTCTCCCTAACAGGCCACAAGGCTGAGCCTATTTTCTAGGTTTAGAGCCTTGAGAAAATCAATAGGATTAAGCGACATGGATTCCTCTTATCTGGAATGGGCTTACATGTCGCAATACATTAATCACGTATTGTGCAGAGGGAATGATTAAAGCTAGCAATAGACAGGCAGGTGTCTGCCTCACATTTATGGGGACATCTGCTTGCCGATTGTAGCACCAGAACCTGCGTCTGTTTGCACCATGCATGTTATGGATTGAATTGGCGCATGGATGGTTAACACTTCTCTTCCATTGTCTTATTGAGTGTGAAGAGGTTGCTAAGTCACATGGAGGGTTTTTCGACAAAAGTCACAGAAAGAGGTATTTATGATAGCTAGGGCCATATATTATTGCCACCTTGGGTAGCCCTAACCTAGTCCATCATAGTTGGTAAAAGGTCTACATAAAATGTACTAGAAGAGGAGCAAAAGTAAGCCAAGAGGCTTACTTACCTCCTGTGACATTGGTGGCCTGCATTGTCTACACTCCAGCTGGTAATACTCTAGTGCTGGCCTGTCCACGGCTGCTCAAAAATATCCCATGGACTTGAAAAGGACACAGGCACAGGTAGTCCATCGCCAGAATAAATAGGTAAGCATCTGCAGGAGTGAAATTTAGTATAGCAAATTTGGGGATTTAGGGAGGGGGCTGTGTTTCTTTGAAAAATACTGAACTTGCCCTTTAAAAATAAAACAAAATGTAATTTAAAAAAAAAATGTAGAAAGTGAATTCTGTCAAACATTGCATTATCTGTTTGCTATCATTTAAAAAAAAAAATAATGTACACTGCCTGGGATGCATGTGCACTGCAGTATACACTCCAGACCCACTCCTGAAATCTTTAAGCTGAGCATTGAGTTGGATCCTGGGGTGAGTTAATGCCAGCATGCAGGTGTGGGAGTTACTGTACATCATCAGTGGCTGCTCAGTGGCTAACCTGGAAGTAAGTGGACCCAGAAGAAGAGCCAAGGGAAGATGTCAGTAGCCATGATGTGGAGGAGTGCAGATGACCCATTGCTGGAGGGGAGCACACTAGAGCAGCCATTCTTAACATAGGTTCTCTGGAACCCAACAGTTCCTCTGGTGGTTGCTGGGGATTTCATTGAGCTGTGCCTGAATGGCCTCCCATCTGATGGTGCCGACATATTTCCACGTCAAGGGCCACTTGGAAGAGCCAGTGACATGACACCAACTATCCTTTTTACTGTCTGTAAAGGTAGCATTCTGACCACCACCATAAGGATGGTAATCTTCCTACTGGCCACCAACGTAAGGAGCATTCCTCCCAATGACCCACAAAGTAATCATTTTAGCAAGGGTTCCTTGAGAACTAAAAATTATTTCAAGATTTCCCTTGGGTGTAAAAGGGTATAGTTGATGGGGCCTACATAGTTTTAGATCCACTTGACAGAGCCAGCGGCATTATACCAATTATCTATTGCTGTCTGTAAGGGTTTCATTCTTACCTCCATTTTAAAGGGGGCATTATGTCCATTGAACATCAAAGTAAGGGGCATTCTTCCCTCTTACCCCCAATGAATTAATTTTAGCAGGGGTACCCTGGGACCTGAAAATTAGTTCAAGGGTTACCCTGGGGTAAAAAGATTGAGAAAGACAGCACTAGAGAGCAAGTGTGCACTTCCACACAATGGCTAGAGCTCCTGGGACCTACAGAGGATTTAGTTGTGCTCAAAGTATCCTGTAGGCATGAAGATCATTCTTCCCAACTTGTTGAGTTTCTATAAAAATGAAAGAACTGTGCTATCTGGATGTCTGTGAACTAATACTTTAGTGTATGTGACAGGTTCACCTAAACCAGGGGTCTCCAGACTTTCAGACTTTTTGAGCAAAGAGCCAGTTTACTGTCTTTAAGGATTCGGGGGGGGGGGGGGGTGGACTGTGGCCATTGGGAGTAGATAACATCTAGGTGTCAGTGTCCCATCATTGGTTTTAATGGGAGGAATAGTGCCCCATTATTGGTGTCAATTGCTGACATAGTGCCCCAAGGGTCAGAATAAGAGCAACTAAAGGGCCACATCCGGCCCACGAGCCACAGTTTGGTTACCAATGACTTAACCACTTGCCATCCAGGACAATTTTGATATTTCTCACATACAGGTTAAAATCATCATTTTATGCTAGAAAATTTAACCCTTTGCTTTGCCAATACAACATAAATATATTTAGGGTAGTAATTTGTGTGGCCATTGGGAGGAATAGAACCTCTTTCAGGTTATTATCACTGCCTGTGTCTTCATGCCCCACTGAGCTTTCCTCAATTCTTGTTCTGTTAACACGGATAGGAAGTGAATTAGATTTCATCAACGGGCTCACAAACAGAAATAAAACTTGACAGAAGATTTTACTCTTCACCAATCTATCCACAACTAAAAAGAAAAGGCATGGCCTGAAGTATGACTTTAAATATCCACCCACCCTCTCTTCTTTTGCATATACTCATCTTCACTTTGATTTCCCACTGCTTCATTTTCCCATTATGGGGGAGTATGTGACTCACTCCCCAGTGTGGTCGTATGGGGGGGGGAAAGGAGAGAGTAAATTGCTCTGCATGACCTCCAAACAGACTAACCTAAAGGAGTAGTATGGCCAAAGCTCTTTTGGCCCAAGTTCTCATTTGGGTCACTGGAGTGCACTTAGTTCTGCACTCCTGTGACCCATATTCAACCACAAAGCCGTCACCGAGCTGGTCCAGGCTCTGCATGGATACCGTCAATAATGTCAGGATCTGCCCAGATGCCTGACTAGCTGCTCCCTCCACAGTCTGGCTCTCCAGTGAGCGCTGGAGAGGCAGAGCAGAGAACTGGAGACTGACAGTCAGTAGCCCTCTGAAGCCTAAGGACCGAGAACTGAGTGATCAGCAGTCTCTGATCATTTAGATCTCGAAGTAGAGCCAGAGGGGACATTCAGCCATCTAGGTGTGTATGAATGTCTGTTTTTATTCCCACACTTCTCGTTTAAATCTTACACAGTAATTGACTTCACTTCCATGCTTGAATGGAATGGCCGGGTAGTGAAGGAAAGATAAGTATATGCAGCATTTGCGGGGGAGAGAGAGTTGCCCTTTAAGTGGACCTGTAGCTTTGCCTTAGGTTTGCTTTCACATAGGCAAAGCGTATATTCACTTTAAAGAAGCTAAGACCGAGAAGATTGGTAAAGACACAAATCATCCTACAGAATACCAGTTTACGTCCAATTTGATAAATAATGTGAGCTCCAGGAATCCCTATGCTATCATTTAAATCTCTAGCACTGCTACACAGATTGTTGTTGCTAAATTCAGACGGGTATACTTTTTGCTGAGATTTCACGGTCTGCATGTATCCAGAATTAGATCACTGTGATGTTGTGCAGACAGGGAAATCCTGTTGTCTCAAGCAGCATTGTGGAGATATAAAGGGCTAAAGTCTGCTGTGGATCATTATCTTTTTTGAGAAATGGCAAATCCAAAATCAAAATGCACAACAAGTACATAGTTCTTACAGCCTATTTTTTTATTTTTTTTGTGTGTGTGAAACAGTTTTACTTACTCCCCCAGCAGATGACAGTATACAATGATCTGGCATTGGGCTGTCCTTCCAGCTTTGGTCTTAACCCCTTAGAGCCCTTTAATGGCTTTAGATTGCCAGGAGTCAGAGCATATGGTCATTTGACAGCCGTGATTGGCTGTCAGGGCAGTCACATGATCGGAGAGTTCCTTATCGTAAGCAGTGAATGAGAGCTTTCCATTAGCCGCCAGTAAGTGTGCTCTTGGCACAGCTTTTATCGGCACTACTGCATGCAAATATGCAGCCACTCAGCGCCAAGGTTTGGCTGCTGGGAGGCCACATATTTGCAACCCTAGACCACTAGAGCATGGGGGAGAAGAAGCTCTGGAGATGAGTCTAGCTGTGGGTAGGAGCAGAAAATCAGGTAAGTAAACCTCATTTTTATTCTTCTCCTAGATCGGTGGTTATCAACCTTCCTAGTGCCGTGAGTCCTTGAGAAAATTTCCCAATTGTGGGGACCCTTAACAGTAAAATTATTTTCGTAGCATGGGTTGTCAGCAACCAAGTAATTTGCGCCCCTAAACCATTGACATTTAGCGTTCCCTGAGTCCCTTCCACTCATACAGTATTAAAACCCCTTATGATGCATTTTAGGATGTACTACTCTTTTTCTTTGTTCTCCTTTCTTTCCCTTTTACCTCTCCCTATCCTAATTTCTCCCCCCCCCCCCCCCCCATCCCTCTCTCTAGCCATCTTTCTTGTCTTTTCTCTTATTCTTTCTCTCCCTTTTTCTTTGTTCCTCCTCCCCTTCCATGTATTCTCTATTTTTAGTCCTTCTCTTACTTGGTGGAGGGAATGGGCTGAGTGGCAGTGCTATCGGGAAGTTGGGATCAGTGGCAGTGTTGGCAGGAAGTTCTAATCAGCCAACTTAGGTGCTCTTGATTAAGGTCATCTGCTGATCTGAGAACTGTAGTGAGGACTTTTAATGGCAACTATAATCACAGGTAGTGTTACTCACTATCTGCGGCTTCACTGTGTCTCCGACTTTGTGGTGTCTCGTAGCAGTGACACCTATGTCAAAATCAGGAGATAGGGTCTCCTCCAGCCCCTCCCACTTCACGTTCCTCACCAGTCAGTTGACCTCTAGTCTCTGCCCCCCAGCCATGCTGTGAACTGAACAAGCAGCTGCGAAGAGGCTGAGTGGACGCAGGCTCCAAGAACAGCCCAGCATGGGTGGCCACAGGATTCAGGGACAGCCCTGCTGCGTGGCCACAAAAAGGCTGATAGAGCGGTGCGGGCTTCAGGAACAGCGCAGGATTCGGTGACCCCTGACAAATCATCATTCAACCCCACGAGGGGGTCCCGAATCCCAGGTTGAGAACCACTGCCCTAGATCTAAGCAAACAACCCTTATAATGCAGGCACAGACCCACTGCAAGGGATACTTTTTTAGTTGCCTGAAATTGGGTTTTAAAGAGACAGTGTCACCTTGCACATGCAGGCAAAGTGTGTGGCTCTACAAAGGATCCCCTGAGTTGAGTGGTTGTCAACTTATGTGCTAAGGGGGGTCTCAAATATGGCCCCTGAAATTACCAAAGCGCCACAAATAATGTTCAATATATGTAATTGGACTGTCATAAACCGCTTGAAAGCTTGTGGTAATTTAATAAATATTTGTTTTTTAAGGAGTGGATGGTTGTTAAAGAATGAGTGGCCGCTGGATCCTTAACAACCTATGAGTCATCAGCTGTCAGAGGGTTTCCTCGCTGATAGCTGAACGTAATCAAAAGATTTGCCTTGTATGGTTCAGGAGGGGGGAGGACGCTCACCCCTTTTGTGACCTGCTCACTCAGATAAGGGTCTAATATGGATTTTGGGGGTGACCAACCACTTTTGTTTTACATTTTGGTGTGGGGTTCCATCCATACCAGACCCAAAGGAGGGGGGGGGGGGCTTATTTCTCGTGTGCAATAGAAAAAAGCTGGGCATAGACGGACAAAATTTCAATAAAGAGAGGATCACTCAATTCTCCCATCCACGCTAAAAATGAAGATGAAATCATAATTGTATGTGTGCAGCTGTGGCTCCTGATAGAATACAGTCACTGTTCACCCGATAACTTTCCACCTAGCTCTGCTGATATGTAACCAACTTTTGCCAAGCTAGGTGGTGCTTCCAGGTCCAACTAACTCAAACTTTGGCCTATGATCTATGGGGAACTTTACTTTTCATTGCTTTTGGGGAATCTTTTAGAATGGTTGTTAGAGAGAGAGAGAGAGAGAGAGAGAGAGAGAGCCGTCTCCTGTTTCCTCTATTAACACAATGATAGAGCTGTCCATGGTGCTGAATTATAAGAAACTGCATGGATTTAGGGACTGCAAAATGCATTGACTACATCCAAACTGCTATGTCCCTAAGAAATAGGTTAGAATAGATTGAAAACAGAAAGAGATAGATGGCTTGGCAGATAGATAATTAAAATTAGATAGTTATATAAATAGATAGATAGATTATTAAACTGGCAGATTAATATGATGGATAGCGGGACAATGAGAGAAAGGCCTCTCTCCAGTTGTGTTATCCAAGTTCCATGGCTAAATTGAGTATGCAGTAGGTAGAAGGAAGGTCAGAAATACATATATTTGACTATTTGAGGGGGAAAGATATCTGAGCCTTTGAGCCCCCTGGATATGAGCGACATACACCAATCAGCCGTAACTTTATGAGCACTAAGGCCCCTTTCACACTGGGGCGGTGCAGACATCGACGGTAAAGCACTGCTATTTTTTTGGCAATTTACCGTTGTTTTAGCAGTGGTATGCGGCCACTAGCGGGGCGGTTTTAACCCCCGCTAGCGGCCGAAAAATGTTTAAAACCGCCCGCAAAGCGCCGTTATAAAGAGACGCCGGTATAGCCGCGCTGCCTCGTTGATTTCAATGGGTAGGAGCGGTTTAGAAGCGGTGAATACACCGCTCTTTCCCCACTCCAAAGATGCGGCTAGCAGGACTTTTTTTCACCGTCCTGCCAGCGCACCGAGTGAAAGGGCCCGTTTTTTTCAGGTGCTATTTTTATCGCTGTAGCGCCTGTAAAAGGCCCCAGTGTGAAAGGGGCCTAACAGGTTAAGTGAATAACATTAGTTATCCCGTGTCAATGACATCTGAATGTGCGTGGGATATATTAGGTACCAAGTGAACACGTTCTCCCTGAAGTTGTTGTGTTGAAAGCAGAAAAAATGGGAAAGTGTAAAGATTTGACAAGGGCCATATTGTAATGGCTAGATGACTGGGTCAGAGCAACTCCAAAACTGCAGCTGTTGTGGGATGTACCCGGCCTGCAGTGATCAGGACCTACCAAAAGTGGCCCAAAGAATGAAAACTTATAAAAAACTTGCAATAGTTTTAGTAAATATAAACTGCAGTGCTGACTGGCCCTGTGCTGATGACATGCACTCTCCTAAGAAAAAAAACCCACTAAGAAAACACCAAACTGCACATGTGCAGCCTGACTCCTCATGCTCTGTTCTATTAGGAGGCAGATTGGAGTCAGTTAAAGAAGGGGAAGATCATAGAGACCGGCTCAAACAACCTTTATACACAATACATAGTTACATAGTTAGTCAAGTTGAAAAAAGACACAAGTCCATCCAGTTCAACCACAAAAAAAAAAAAAAATTATAATATATATATATATATATATATATATATATATATATATATATATATATATATAATATCATACCAGCCCATATACCCAATTCTATACCCACAGTTGATCCAGAGGAAGGCAAAAAAAAAAAACGGCAGAGCATGATCCAATTTGCTAAAGCAGGGGAAAAAATTCCTTCCTGATCCCCCAAGAGGCAATCGGATTTTCCCTGGATCCACTTTACCTATAAATGTTAGTACCCAGTTATATTATGTACTACAATCCAGGCCTTTCTTAAAGCAATCCACTGAGCTGGCCATAACCACCTCTGCAGGGAGTCTATTCCACATTTTCACAGCTCTTACTGTGAAGAAACCTTTCCGTATTTGGAGATTAAATCTCTTTTCCGCTAGACGTAAAGAGTGCCCCTTGTCCTCTTTGTTGACTGTAAAGTGAATAACTCAGCACCAAGTTCCCTATGGACCCCTTATATATTTGTACATGTTGATCATATCCCCCCTTAATCTCCTCTTATCAAGAGTGAATAAATTCAGTTCCTCTAATCTTTCCTCATAGCTGAGCTCCTCCATGCCTCTTATCAGTTTGGTTGCCCTTCTCTGCACTTTCTCCAGTTCAGCGATATCCTTTTTGAGAACTGGTGCCCAAAACTGAACTGCATATTCCAGATGAGTTCTTACTAATGATTTTAACAGGGGCAAAATGATATCTCTCTCTCTGGAGTCCATACCTCTCTTACTACAGGAAAGGACTTTTCTTGCTTTGGAAACCGCAGCTTGGCATTGCATGCTGTTATTGAGCTTATGATCTACCAAAACCCCCAGATCCTTCTCCACTATGGATTCCCCCAGTTGTACTCCCCCTAGTATGTATGATGCATGCATATTCTTAGCCCCCAAGTGCATAACTTTACATTTCTCAACATTAAACCTCATCTGCCACATAGTGGCCCAATTAGACAGAGCATTGAGGTCGGCTTGTAAATTGGAGACATCCTGTAAGGACGTTATTCCACTGCCTAGTTTGGTGTCATCTGCAAAGACGGAAATGTTACTTTTGATCCCAGACCCAATATCATTTATAAAGATATTAAAAAGTAAGGGTCCCAACAATGCAGAGGATTAGCCCCTTAGGTTCCACAGTGAGTATTACAAGCATGCTTTACTGCATATACACACTGATTTTGGTACTGTGGGTTTAGTAACACTTTAAGTGAACAAGCTGAAGATGGAAGTTGATTGGTTACTGTGCACAGCTGCACCAGATTCTGTGTTCACCAGAAAGAAAAGAAAGAAAGAAAGAAAGAAAGAAAGAAAGAAAGAAAGAAAGAAAGAAAGAAAGAAAGAAAGAAATTGGTTTACTAAAGGCAAATAGACTTTACACTTTGCAAAATGAAGTTGCACTCTGCAGGAGCAGTTGCTCCAGAGCTTAGTAAATGAGCAGAAGCTCTGTTGACTTCCATCATCCAAGAAGGAAGGAAGGAAAGGAAATGAGGAAAGAAAGCAAAGGAAGAAAGAAAAATAAAAAGAAGGAGAGAGAGAGAGAGAGAGAGAGAAAGTCACATATTTATTTATAAGTGTTATGCCTTGTACACACGGTTGGAAATTCAGACGGAAAAGGTCCGATTGGATTATATTGTCAGAAAATCCAATCATGTGTGGGCTCTATCGGACTTTTTCTGTCAGAAATTCTGACAGAAAAAATTTTTTGAGCAGGATCTCAAATTTTCCAACAAAAAAATTGGATCAGACTTTTTCCGATCATTTGTAGAGAATTCCGATTGGACAAATTGCCACGCATGCGCAGATCAAATTATGAGACCAAAGCTATTGGCTACTAGCCTGAATGTAGTCCCATCATAATGA